>NC_052514.1:20809014-21167348 GCF_014356525.2 Nilaparvata lugens | reverse complement strand
GGCAGGTTGCCTACCTTACTCCTGAAAGCAGAAGAATTATAATTATTTTATTATACCTTTCTTGTAGTTTTAGCTGTGTATCTTTCTAAATAGTCAAAAAATCACTTACTTTTTGTTATGTGGTGAGATATGCATTTCACTCCTGAGGAGGACCTCCATCAGCCTGAGGCAGAGCCTCAGTAAGTGTTTTTTTGTATTTACGAAGATAGGCCTACACAATGTCTAATCTACAGGCTATTATAGTGAGTGTTTCGTCATGGAAAACAATATCAATTATTATAAGTACTGAGAGGCTATTCTCACACACATTCGGTTCGGTTCGTTTTCGGCAAATTCCGATAAGTTTGAAACGGTAATTCAGTTTGAATTCGGTACCGAATAGAACCGAACGCACACTTGACTCTAATAAATTCTATCAGGTTTAAATTCGTTTCTAGCGAAGGGTTACTTCCACACACATTCGGTTCGGTTCGTTTTCGGCAAATTCCGATAAGTTTGAAACGGTAATTCAGTTTGAATTCGGTACCGAATAGAACCGAACGCACACTTGACTCTAATAAATTCTATCAGGTTTAAATTCGTTTCTAGCGAAGGGTTACTTCCACACACATTCGGTTCGGTTCGGTTCGTTTCGTTTTCGGCAAATTCCGATAAGTGTGAAATGGTGATTCGGTTTGAATTCGGTACCGAATAGAACCGAACGCACACTTGACTAATAAATTCTATCAGGTTTAAATTCGTTTCTAGCGAAGGGTTACTTCCACACACATTCGGTTCGGTTCGTTTCGTTTTCGGCAAATTCCGATAAGTTTGAAACGGTAATTCAGTTTGAATTCGGTACCGAATAGAACCGAACGCACACTTGACTAATAAATTCTATCAGGTTTAAATTCGTTTCTAGCGAAGGGTTACTTCCACACACATTCGGTTCGGTTCGGTTCGTTTCGTTTTCGGCGACGAACCGAAATCGAACCGAGCCGAATGAAACCGAATGTGTCTGAAGCTTGTCTAATAGTTTTGAGGTATGAAACCCAAATATTTGAAACGTACTCTATAATTTCAATGTCAATATCAATATTGTCATCAATAGAAAATGTAAATAAATTTTACTCATCTTCGACAGCGAGCCATGAATAATGAACTGTATTTAGTAAACAAATATCATATGATACTGTCAAGTATCATTGGGATCCTTGATTACTTGCTTTTGATGTCTAAAAAGTGAATTTTATTCGAATAATGGTAGAAAAAGTATTAAGAGTTGACCATAATAAATTCTATGTTTGAATTGTTTTCCACAAATGTGGCAAAATCATGATATTAGAGTATGAAGTATCATAAGGATAACCAATATAATAATCAACTATGATCAAACGATCTTCTGGTCTGAATCTAAGTAGAATTGGAATAAAGGTTGTCATATTGAAACATTTTTCGTCAGTTTATCCAGGAATTAACTATTGATATGATTATTCTCTTCAGATTTCCTCCATTTTTCTTCATAACTAAGGCTATTCCAATTATTTCAATTATTGACCGAACACAGTAAGGTCTTTGTTTCGACTCGGATTTTCTTTTGTCTGTGAGTATGTAATGCATTTACGGCCAAATGCCAAATGAGATTTGGCAGGAATATTCCTTTTTCAACCGTGCGTCGATGTATACACAAGGTTTTTCTTGAAATTTTTCATTTTAATGATAATATGAAAGTAACAAGAATATTTCCTTCATACTCCGACAAATTTATTAGACAATAAAACTGGTAGTTCTGTGAACAGTAGACCTCGCGCAGTTATAAACCATAGCCTCCTCTTATATTGCCAATCAGAGTAATTAAATCCTTTCTGTATGTCGTTCGGCGAGATATCCGTGTGAAAACGGCTAATGGCTTTTGGGGTTGGTGTATCAAAAATGATTGCATCAAAAGCTCTTTCAAGACATACTGGCTATAGGTCAGCCCGAATTGGAAGCAGAGAAAGGTCGAGAGAGAATACTATGTTACTTCCAGTTATTAATTGCATGCAATTAATAGGGCATTTGATAGTTCAATAAATAGTCAACACGACAGCTGATTTTCATACCAAGTAATATTGAGATATTTATTGTATGCGCTATTGCATGCAATTAATAATCCACTCAACAGCTGATTTATGATGGATAACTCCATAGTCTGATTTTCACGGTAATAATACTAGTAGTTCTCCTCTTATACTGTCCATCAAAGTGACTTATGTCATATCCTGACATTTCAGTGTCGGTGTAAAGTTATATACTTTACAATTGAAAAGAAAAACAAGCGAAAAATGGGGGGGGGGTCAAGGAATGAGTTCCTTGGTTCAGGTAGGAATTGAAATGGTGAGCGGTTCTGACAAACGGTATTTGAAATAGCATAGTCTTGGTCTATTGCATGGAACATGGGAATTCCACAAATTGATGGAATATAGCAGGAATATAATTATTATTTTTTATACTCGTAATTTCATAAAAAAACATTACTGCTCTAATGGATCTTCAGGTTCTAAATTTTTGGACTTTAAATTTTGACCTCGAAGTTTCAGTGGAAGAAGCTAACGGACAAAATGTATTATACGTTTTGAAATAAAGATACTTCAATAACTTATTTTGAATCATCTCCAAATCATTAACGGCAGTACTTGATGGCATATCAGTGTGTAATCAATTAATGGCTGTTTGGGTTGTTGTATCGACAATAATTTGTTGTAATCAGCTATGCTACTATCATCAAAAGCTGACTGAGTTGAATGCAGAGAAAAGTCGGGAGAAAATAATTTGTTACTTCGAGTTATCAATAATTGCATGCCTCATCGCTTGCAAAATTTCATCCGTAAATTTCCAAAAAAATCAAAAAACCTCATCCGTAAAATGCAAAATTTCAAGAAACCTTATGCATACGTGGACGCGGAATTCAGAAAGGAACGTACCTGTAAAATTTCATGAAAATCTATTGCTGCGTTTCGCTGTAAATGCGGAACATAAACATAAACATAAAGAGAAATTCAAAATTGTCGACTTGAATCTTGGACCTCACTTCACTCGGTCGATTATTGGCGTTCGAAGGAGACTCCTTTTCCTTTTGTATTATCCTTTAAATGCAAAATTTCAAAAACCTTACGTCGACGCGAAATTCAAAAAGGAACATACCTGTCAAATTCCATGGAAATCTATTGCCGCGTTTCGCCGTAAATGCGAAACATATAAACATGATGAATACAGGTTGTCCCAAAATTAAAGTGCCTAACTTCGGAAATAGGTTCTATGGGTCAAAATAAAGAGAAAATTGAGATGATTTTTTTCCTAATACGCTTTGTTTACGAGATATTCGCCATTTTGTATTTCTTACAAGATAATTTTTATCTCCAAAGTTTTCCAACCGATTGCTATAAAAATCGGTAGGTAAGTTCAAAAAAGAGAGATGAACATACTGTAGAGAAAATAATCAACTTTGTTCAATTCCAAAATTCAAAATGGCGGCTATTTCAAATTTTCAATCCAAAATTGCGGGAAAACGGTGATAGATAGAGAAATTTAGACAATTTTTTTAGGAAATTTCATTTACAATCAGTCAACACCACAAAATAACAATCGGACAAAGCATAACAGAGATACAATGAAATGTGTGTTACGTGGCAGCAAAAATGAGTACATCACAGTAATCTATTAGGAAAAAAATTATTAAAAACGAAATTGAATTCCAACACAAGACAGCTTCACGAAAGTTGCCCATCTGTATCAATATTTTCACAATTGGAAACAAATTTAATATGCGCATTTAGGCGCCAGTTGACACAGTTGAGGAGACAGCAGGTGAGAACCTCACAATTATATTGGTTTAGAATTTGAAAGATTTACTCTTTACGAGCAATTTCAAATAACAATAGATTGGAGTTTATTTTGCAATGAGAGGTTTCTACTCATCAAAACATTCAATGAGTTTTTATAGTTGTTGCCACAGAGTGAGAGACCAACTGAGACTGGTACCGCTGTAACTGGAACAGGTGACAACATATATTAGTGGATGAGAAAACTGCGTGAGATCTACTGTTCACAGATCTACTAGTAAATAATTTCCTTATATTTTTCTTATCTTCAAGGTTTGAACTCTACCAGTTCTTATTTATCTCCAATGATTTTTCAAGGCAAGCTTGATAAGTTGAGCTTAATTGAGAGAGAACTAGCTGCAAAAGGAAGTGGGTGGAAGGAAGCTTGCTACACGATGTAGCAATTTACCAATAACCACGATGGTTATTGGAAAAGAGTGAAAATCCAATTTTCCCATTCAACCATGATCACAGAAGAGAGAAAATCAATAATAAGTGGAGTCGAAGTCAACCATTTTTCAAAGCCTATACTCAAGGTTTAGCAAGAATAATTTGAAATCGAAAATATCCCCGTAGTAATAATCGCGCTTATCTGTATCGGTCCCATTCACCACTACACATCCGAGAACAACAGATTATCATTTTTAAACACGTCGACCGGTTAAGCACGTTTTCCAGAAGCGAACGCGATGAAGGGAAAGATTAGAGACGTTGAGAGGTAATTTTGGCGCTACTTCAAAGGTTGGCAGGACTGGAAAAGAGGTGGGGCAGTAGTTTCAGCGGAAAAGGGAATTTTCCTCTCAGTTGTTCGACCTTCTCGGTAACACTGACTTGTATCCGTGTTTGGAAAAGTAGTTCACAAGATTTGACATTGGGTGATCTGAAATCGGGTGGTGGACTAACCCTTACGTGTTTTCGCCCCATGCGAACAGTGCATGGTTTCCTTTCATGCTCGCTAGCCAATACACATAATATAAAGTGACATCATCAATCATATTTTAACAAATTGTAATTTATAAATAAAAATATTTTCATTTCTAGTATCAATGTGGTGTACAACTTTGATGTGCTCTAGTGGAAACAATTTATATCACAGTTATCAAATCAATTGACAAGAAAGTGTTCACAGATTTTTTAAATGAGTTTTCACAATAATTCATTACTATGTAAAAACCAGTTAATTTGTAACTGCGACGAACATTCTCATCGTAAGTATACTAGCCAAGGGAATGAAATGAAAGTATTTGAAAAATTTGATGATTAACGCAATTTCTAGTGCTATTTATTAGAGACGCTCTGCTCTATTGATCGCATTTTTGAAGAGGAATTCTGTTAACGGTAATTGGACATTTCAAGTATCGGTGTGGAATGTTTGGTGTTTGTTGTGAGGTTATAACAACGATCTGCGTTTATTGTGTCACTTGAATAGCTTCAATCAGCTGATCGAATTGCACAGCTACTTGAGTTTGTTTTTCCACCTCCCGTTGTGTGATAGCAAGTTGATGCCTGAGAATGTGTTGGTTCAGTCATCTGTTGATTCTCATCTATTTATCATGAATGGTCTACTTCGCTGAGTAATAAACAGCATCATTCATATACCACCAGTTGATCAATTCTATCTATACTTCTATGCTAGAAATTTTGTTGCCAATGCTTTTCAGATTCATAGAATCATTCATTCTCCGATATCATGAACTCCGATCTTCAAAGTAAAGTAATCGTGATATTCTCCCCATTGTCTCTTTGAAGGGAAAAAGTTGTTCTCACTTCTCAAGAAACAGCAATCAATGATAATTTCCTATTGAATCTCACTTCAAATAGGTGAGTACAGAGAAACATAATATTGCAAACTAGAACAAAGATTTGGGAATATGAGAAGTCTATCAAAGTCGAAAAACTTGAGAAATAAGTTAACATTCTTTGAATCTGATCTGTAACCATACAGTAGAATCAAACATACCTGGTGAAAATGCACTGTATATTTTATGATTATCTTGAATCAATTTTCAGCAATGACAATGATCAGGAAAAGGAATAAGTGGTCGCTATTAGCATATTGTTTTTGACACGTTAATGTTAATGAATTATCAATTGAAAATTTCCCTATTCTCGCAACTGTTAATTCATTGTTTGTACTTCTCGATATCGAGAGCTGACACGTATTCTTCATCTCACATATTCAAAAATAATCAATTTTGTCTCAACTGCACAACAATTTTCCTCCTTATACCTCAATAATGTAATACTCTTTCATTACTACTACTGACAAAATTATTATGATTATTCATAGTCCACTCGATCTATAATTGACAAGGAAATGATCCATCAAGGCTTCTAAGTTTGTAAAATAAATGAATAAAGGCTTTTATTGAACGAAATTCATCACATTTTCGAAAATAATCAAGTAAATGTTAGTATATTTTTATTGTCAGCATTTTCTCATTGGCTGAGTGCCGTCAGGAGGTGTTGGCAAGCTATTTATACTATATGAATTTTAAAATTATTCATATATTTTCTAAATAGACAATATATATTAAAAAAATGAAAATGGGCAATACTATTTTACAGAGGTAGAGAGGTGATAGTACTTGTGTGTATGGATTAAAAATGTAATTCTTGAATCAAGAAATATTTGTACCCCCAAGCATCTCTGCAGTATTGTCCTATCAGCATCCAGTTGTCACCATTCAGGTACGTCTTCAGCTCCTCTGCAGCAAGCAAAGTCTTTCCGAAGTATCGCTTTCTGAACTCTGCAAGCACCGGGCACCTGGCTATGAAGTGGATATCCTCTTCCTCCTTCATGTTGCATAGAGAACAGATCCTTACATCCTGCCTGTGGGAATATTTGTTGAGATGAATGAGCTCGGTCCTTGACTTTATGTATCACTTAATCAATGTGAAGTCCACTGGTTCATACACGTAAAATTTGTGAATTGCGTTAGTTCTGGATACAGGGAGTATCGCTGGCTTCTCTGAAGTCTGCCTCTCAGTCCCTCGGTGACTCTGATGACAAGAGCCTCAACATCAACCGCAAGGAATTCTGTTGCTGAGACCCCATAAGCCGCTTCCATATCCATCCAGTCTCTGTACACAAACACTTTCCTCTCCATAGTTCTCTTGAGCAGAATATGCGGGTACGTATTATTGGGCACATTCATGCATCTCTTCATATACTTGAAGTGGAGCCTTAATGTGTAGACGAAGAGTGGGAGCAGTGCAGTCTCGAGTAAGAGGCAGTAGTTTGGCGCCCACATAGGTAGATTGAGAACCTTCTCAAGGAAAAGACGTTGAACCTTTTCAACTTCCTCAACCATCTTCCCTCCCCATATTTGAGAGCCATAGCACACTGTAGAACGCGCCATTGCTTCAAATACTCCTAGCTTCGATTTGAAGATAATGTTTTTCTGTGTAAAAAAACCGTTGAAAATATTCAATGAGATTTTTGCTGCCGACGACCTCTCCCTGAAGTGCTCTGTCAATGACAATCTGGACGTCAATGTCACTCCAAGATACTTGTAGCTGTTCACCACTTCAATTGGCTCATTGTTGTACAGCCAAACATCATTTCTTCTTATTTTTCCTCCTTTCCTGAAGATCACAATCTTTGATTTGTGGAGATTAACATGAAGGTTCCAACTGTCGCAGTATCTCTCCAAGCCAGCTATCATCCTTCTCAAAGAGAGTCTGTCCGATGCCAGGAGAACTATATCGTCCACGTACGCCCCCAATGTAGACACCCCCAACATTGACGTCTCCATCCAGCCAATACTCTAAATCATTCACAGATAAAGAAAACAGCAAGGGACTCATCAGGCAACCTTGCTTTACGCCGGTTCATGTTTCAAATCTCCCCGACAGCCCCTGATGCCCCCAAACTCCAGCTGTTGACGAATCATACAGATTTCGAAGTGCATTCAGCATCTTGTAGGACACTCATAGTACTGACAATTTGTTAAACAGCGCCTACCTGTCTATCCTGTCGAAAGCGGCTGAGAGGTCGACAAAGAAGGCATAATTATACTTTATTCCCACGACCACATAGTTTGATGTTAACAATACTCATGATATTGAATATGTTGTCTATGGTGGAATAAGACTTCCTGAATCCCGCCTGGAATTCGCGTAAGACTTGGTGATGTGTCATCCATTTCTCCAGCCTATCAAGCAAGGTTCCAGTAAACAGTTTATACACTGCAATGCAGAATGATATTCCTCGAAAGTTCGCTGGCTCCTTGCTGTCTTTTTTTTGTGAATAGGATAGATAATTGGTTCCTTGGAGCAACAGGGAAGTCAGAAGAGTCGAAAAAAAGGTTGAAAACGTCTCTTAATTTTCCAAAAAGACTGTGAGCTTCTACGTTTGTAACTTGGACCTACCTCCCACATTAACAGAATATTTACGATTTACTATGAATTCAAAGCAAACACAAAGATGGGGATTATGTAGAATGAGTCGAAAAATTATTTTTGCGAGTTAATGTTGTTTGTTTTTTATAGGTATACAATCTCGTTTTTTCAAATCGAAAAGTTGATTGAATATTATCGATTCGGAATATAGGGTACATTATTTGTAATTATCCGAAAAACGTTATCATATTATATTCAATTGGTTTCAATACATGATAATGATAGGAATGCTTGATGAAAATGAGGCTCAGACAAGAATATTCAGTCATCAGGGGACATGAAGTAAGGTCGGAGAGCTTATTTATGTACGAGTATGATACAATAATATTGAAGTCTATATTAATTAAAGAATGATATTTACTCTTCATGTTAAACATTCTGATGAGGAATAATATCAGTAATTCAGTCATTTCTCGACGAATTCAGAAACCAATATTTCTCCTTCATATCAATCAAGCTCCTCTTTTCCTAAGTTTCCTCTCTCTAGGATCTTCCACTTTCTCTCTCGCCCTCTCATTTTGTATGATGAAGCGATTGGAGGTCCCTCCATCAAGATTTTCGTAACGGATTACTGGCAGCTTAGTCGGAATTAGGCGGTAATGCTTCTGATACAGGCAACCTATTCTCAATGGATTGTTCCAATCTTCACGTTGTTGCTGCTGACCCAGTTGCAGCTGAGTGTTCTTGCATCCCAGGAACATCATATTCGACAACACTCAATCTATTGCATCCACTCTTAGTGAGATTATTGAATATTATAGTAGTATAACAATTATCATCGTAATAGCGATTGAATTCAGATTGGAATTGAGATATCAATAAAATAACAAAGAATGGAAGCTGTGTCTTCTCTGCTTATTTTCAAGTAGCTGAGTGTATGAGAATAATTATTCAATCATTGAATCAATTATAATTGATTTATGAAAATTTGCAAGTGAATGAGAAACTTTTTCCAATAAAATGATGAGATATTGATAATGAATGCACAGCTTTCTTGTTTTTCTTGTATCATTTTTGATAAGTCCAAAATTTCCCTTCTCTCAACCTCCATTGGAAATCAAATGATGACTACTGATCATAATCCTCACTTATTCGTAGATAAAATGGAATGATAAACATGATATAATTGAGCTTACGTGGGGTAATTATTATATTGATGAATGTATTTGTAATTAGTAATTGTGATTGATATTGGTCTAGTCATGAGGTAGCCAAGAAGGGACGTTTGGAGAATTTATTTGAAGTAGGAACTCCCAATTTTTCGTATAACATTTTTTATGGCATTCTACTTGGAATCATATACCTGTGAATATTTTCTCTACACTCATTTGATTGTGGCTTTGACAAAGGTATATGAATCCTCAAGTATATTATTTCACACACTCAATATCAAGTCCCGTTTGAAGATAGATGAAGTGAACTCCTTAAGTGAGCATTCAATTACACTCTCATGTACAGCAGCAATATTTGAAAAGCAGTTCTGACTTATCGTAGCTCTATTTTAATAAATATGAATAATAGAACCATTGAAATTTGAAAGGGCTGCAATTAACCGAGTATTATTATCATCATCATCATCATCACCACCACCACCATCATCATCATCATCATCATCATCATCATCATCACCATCACCATCACCATCATTATCATCATCATCATCATCATCATCATCATCATCATCATCCGAATCAGTGCTATTGATCGATGTGATTGTTTGCGGTTCCATTTATGTAGCTGAACGATTGCTTCACCGTACGTAGTCTATCATTCATCTCCTCCTTTCTCAGGTCTCCTTGCTTGCAAAAGTGAATGAGGGCAGAAGACAGAATACGCATATTGTACTGGATTCCGTTGCAGGGGATTGTTTGGCAATCAAGTCTCTTGCTAAGATTAATTTTATTGTTATCAATCGCTCAACTTCGTCGTGGCTCTGGTTAGGATTTCCCATGTGGGAAACATTCAATTCTTCTATTCCCTACGCACTCTGTCATTTCATTTACTTTCCTTCTTTTAATCCATCCTTACTTATCTTTTCTTTTCTTCTACATTCTCTCCATCCATCCTTCTTGATTCCATCATACATCTCAATTATCAAGAAACTTTTTCGTTGAAACTACTTCTTCTCATTGATAATTCTCTTTTTCATTCATTTATTCGAATATGAATCCATAGAATGATTGGAGAGTATTAACTGAGACAGCCCAAGACTGTAGCATAATTCAATACATGAAAATATTGAAACCTGAAACCCTTAAATCCACTGTATATAATTGAATACTTCATAATGATTTTATATATCATCATCACTCTTTAATATGCTATTAAATAGTAGTACACCATAGCATTGGATAATACAATGATAGTCTTCAATGGATATGGAACTGGACTAGCTCTCACGCATACATTCTCATATTACTTTATTTTCAAGCCAAAGAACGCTTTCAACTTAAAATTGGGCTCCATCATTTAGTATTGATTAGTAACTAAATGAGTTTGACCACTCAAATTCATAGTTTTTCAAAAGTTTTGGATTGATTTCATTAGAAATATGTCATTGAATTGTAAAATATTTGCGTTATCTCAATCATCGATTTCCACATTGAGGATTCAGCTCCCAATAACAACACACGAGTTTGAAGTTGAACCTAGAAGTGAATGAGTGAAATCGCATGTAGTCTGTGAGGTCGTACTAACAAAAATGCGTCCACATGCTTAATCGAGTTGAAGTAGACACATTATCTGAGCTCTAATCCTGACGCACATATGCGACTCAGCCGGGTGTGAACGGCTCCATTAGAATCAACGTTGAATGAATTTCCGGACGAGAGCTCGCCAGCAAAAAACACGTGAAAAAGTATGAACTTTTGCTTGAGTTGGTTGGTTCAAGTCAGAAACTTTGCTCTCGACTATAAATTACACGAAATTTAATTAGCAACGTTTCCACCTGTTTCCATCTGAAATGAAGTCTACTGTCTCTATGAAAGGTTGAATTTAGGGCGAATTCATGAAGAATAAATAACGCGGGCTCTACCGAATGTAGCCAAGTATTCAAGCGTTTTTCCACACACATGTTTGTGTGCCTGAATGATGAACCTTGATGTTCTTTCTCCAAAAATTCATTTTTCCAATTTTGTTTTGAATGTTTAACGACGATGGATTTATAATATGTAATACTCTGTTTATTATGAAGCAACTTAATTACCTTATTCTTTCCTCACCTCAACCTCTTCGAGAAATTTGGTTGCAACATTGTTGTACGTTATTTCCAACAAATTCAAACTTATGAGTTTTCTCATCTCTCTTCACAGTTGAGAACCAAGAAGCCTTTCTTCAATGTGAGCACACTGTGTCATGAGAATCGTTCTGGCATGGATTTGATTTATTGGACCGTCAGTTACTTAGAATATCCTTTGAACTGCCAACTGGATTAGAAAACAACTAGTTCTGACAAAATGCATAGTTTCCATTCTAAAAGCATTCTCTAACCAATTATTGAAAATCAATATCATCTCAGCATCTCAAAGAAATCTTTTGTAGCAAGTTAATGAAGCGAGGAAACTTTTTGTGTTTTATCCAGCTTGCATAATTCTTCATCTTATATTCATTTTCTCTCTCTAACCATTTTTCCTCTCTCCCTCAAACTTTTTTATCCATCCCTCCCTCACTCACTTGAAGTTCGGCATTTGCAAAAAGCACTTCCATTGCATTGACACAGGTGTTCCCTACCCGGCATGAATGTACATTACGCAAGGGACCCTAATTCCCCTTTTGAGCACTAATAGCATTGTTTTTATCCGTGTGTGCCAGTCTGGGTCTGAAAAAAAGGGTAGCATGTTATTTCATTACGTTAATGATACTTCGCTATCAAATTGTATTTACACTATGGACATGGCATGATTACTCTGTACGTGACGTGAATTCTACACTTTTGTCTTGAGAGTTTCACAAAAAATATAACCAGAAAAATCTCTTATTACTGTTTTTACATTATTTTCTCCATAAAGACAGCATATTCTTCATATTGCATGTAATTAATGGAAAATGTGTACATTAAATTCTAGTTCCAAATACAGTAGATTATATAATTTGACTACTGTATTTTCTATTTCAACTTGTCAATCGGCAGGCCGAATGTTTCAGTTGATGACCAGTTACTCTCAATAATTAAACAAATAGAAATTCATTTCTCGACACAAATTAATGTTCATAACAATGTACATTATTATGATGATACTTTTTGGATATACCAGTATTGTTGTTATTATCCCTAGCTTGCAAATAAATTTGAAAAAAGTTAAGGCCGTCCGGCTCGCAAATATATTGGGGTCCTGACCACAGCTTTAGCTCAGTGATAGATGCATGAATATTTTTACCATAATAAACTACCATGGGTTCAAGTAACTGATAGTTAATAACTTTTACCGCTGCTCTCTTGAAGATATTGAAGAATACCAGTAAGGAAATCAAAAAAACAGTCACTGACTGATTATCAGTAACCATATATTCAATCAAGAATAATGAAAATCAACTGTTATTCTTCTAATTGAGTTTCAAAACGCTCGTCATGAATACAGGTTTGCACTAATTTATCCTTTCGAAATATTTTGAGACTTACAACGCCAGTTCTAGATGTTCTCTGGATAATTATATGATATATTGCAGACTTATTACTATAAATGTCAGTGAAGATTTGCCGACTGAGTAATATGACTATCATCGAATGATGATGAGTAACAGTTGCTCTGAATAAGATCAATCCTTAATAATTCACTAATTGTATATGCTGCAGAATAAAAATGCTTGGTACCAAGACAGCTCAAAGTGTATATCACGAGAAGAATCAGGAAAAGAATAAAAATTTATAATATTTTGTATGCTGACAAAAAACACAAATATATTCCCATAAAATATATAAACATGAAAAAACTTGTATAAATATAATTCCATATAAATATATCCTTTAATATCTCGAATATCACAGGAGTTGTTAGCATTCACAATACTGTGAGCTATAAAATATATATTTATTAATACTGATATGTGAAACTTCTGGTCGATTCAGAATTTGACAAATTGGAACCTGTTCAGTTTGTAGGTTCAATAGATATATTTCCAACAAATATTGATATTCAACAAAATAATCATTTAAATCTCAGGGATATGGATTCGTGCCATGCATGGAAATAAGCCTCCTACGGATATCAAATATAATCATGAGAAGAGTTCTTATTAAATATATTATAGTGTTCGACACGTGATCAAACTTGAGTCAAATTAATGTAGCGCTTTTTGTAATAATACCCCAATCCACTAAAAAAGGCCTTAATTCAATGAGCTCATTAAAACCTAATCACTCACTCAAACGACGTTCGCTGGAGTTCTTGTAGAATAATTAATTATCTCTAATAATTAATTAGTCAAATCCTTCGACTCTGCTGGGCTCAGGTATGGTCCAGATCGCATGTAATTTTCTATCAGTATTAAATATATATATATATATATATATATATATATAATATATATATATATATATAATATATATATATATATATATATATAATATATATATATATATATATATATGTAGGAATATTTTACAATTAGTAACTCTTAAATATTCACTGAGTTCATAAACAATCAAACATTAATTACAAATACTTGAACATTTAAAAAGGGACTGGCTTGATGCTTTTTAAAAATAATTGAAAAGAACCCTATCCTCATGTGCTGCCATATAGGTCCAGATCACCAGCCAGAGAGAGAATTTCATAGAAAAATTTTCATCTCTTCCTCTAAAATTTGTAATCCCTCGTCTGATTGGTTTTCTAGTCTTTGTAAGACGTGATATGATTGGCTATTTAGGATTCAGGGTTTCCTCAGCTTTTTGTTACACAATAATAAATAAGTTTATACTTAAATGAATTATATAATAGACCATAAGCATTTCAATTAAATGGAACTTAATTTATGCTGTTATGATAATGATTACATTTACTTTTTATGTGAGCTTTGTACACTTTTGTTTTACATATTTTTTATATACCAATAAATATTCAAAATAACATAATAATCATTGCTTTTCCATTACCTCAACCTTTATTTAACACATAATATTTAATAATTATCTAAATAAAATATATATTCAATTCATAATAGTTGAGTGATCGGTCAGCTGATTTGCTCGCATAATAAATCAATAAATTGTCGGCTGGTCTGAGATCATGTGAAATGCTAAATCAAAACAAGAATTCAAACCTCAAAACACGCAAATTTTTTATGTTCTGCCAATAAATAAACTAAGTCGTTTTATAATTTTACTTCTGCCAAAGAATTCAAACTAGTGCATAATTATTATATTTTTTATGGCTCTCTTATCGCTTTATTGATAGTACGACTACTTCTTATCAAATAGAAGATTCGATTTCATTAGAAAATTACCTTGACTAGGCTAACTGTTCTTTCAGTTCCATAATTCTATCTGAGATAGTTTGTTTTTTCTGAATTATTCTATTATGTCAAACGGGTCGTCACAATTATACATGAATATAATAATCGCAATTGACCAAGCAATCGCATTCATGTATCAAGTTCAAATTCAAATTCATTTATTTGCCATAAAATAATACAGATTGATAGAATAAATATTCTAACTTACAAAATTGCACTACCGGCAAAGAAAACTTGTGGCAGTGAGTTCGAACTAGGTACAGCAAACAAGTCAATAGAAAGAGAATAGAGCTTATTCAAACCACTAGAATGAATAAAATTACGGAAACCAGGTATCAATCCTTACAAACGATAAGACAAAGTAACAAAATTACAAACAAATGACGAACTCAAAAAGACCAATACAAGGAAGCCATGACAAACATTTTTTCAAATTTATAACACAAGAATGAGACACTACATAATGGATATAGATAATTGAAAATAAACATTTATACTGATTCAATCCAGTAAAAGATTCATTATGGATTTTGTAATTCTATTAATAATTAATTTAGTTGGGACTTTATTTATAAAGTGGGAACATGAATTAAATTATAGTAATTTGATTGTGTAATGCAGTTGATAATCATTCAAATTTTTGGAATTAACATTTCTTAAAGCAATTATTGGAAGTTAGTCTATACTTCAAGCTAGTGCTAAGTTGAATGAAATGAATTCATACTCAGTTGTGGAGTAATTTGGTTAAAATGAATCAATTCATCGAATCCACCATTGAATAAATTAGTGTAACTGAACATTTATTCATGTTCAGATTTTCATTTATATTCAAAACAAATATTATTCCACATATTATTTTTAGTCTGCAGCAATTAGATGATTCACAAAGTCTACGTAATTCCAAATTTAATCACTTGATTACGATCACAGCCTATATAACTATTATTATTTCTTCAACGTTCATAAATCTCCTATAGATGGACGAAAATTATAGATGTAATTCACAACTTTTCTCCTCTCTCCACGTTCTATTGAAACACTCTCAAGAGATTCAATTTAGAGAAACTGAAATCATTTTCAATATTAATTTTCCTTTTCATGACGTAAATAAGCTTTTGAAAGATACTGGCTTGACAAGAATTTCTCATTAACCCATATTCTCAAATAGAAGCCAATAGGAATTCATTGAAAAGCCAACTTTGCTTCATGGAAATTTACTTTGAAAGTGTGACTAGCAGTTAGTTATAATCCGTCGGAGGTGCAAAAGGACGATATGAAATAATGTATCAATGCACTTTGACGAACCGATGTCGCATTTTTAATTATATCGGAAGGATTTTTTTCTTGTATTATCACGATGCGCGATAACTTCACAGTCGCCTATAGACTGATGTTCATCACTCAAATATCATACAAGTTAGGATAATCGGTGCTATCCCAAGGTGCGTAGATATTTATGCGCCACGAAAATGCGCATTCCTCTTCCCATCAGCTGAAGCCTTCTTATACCTGTATTTGTACAGTGAGAAAAAACAAAAAAATATTATAACCTTGATTGATGGAGAGTGTGATGCGCGTGTTCGTGGCGCATAGGTCCGTACTCTTCCTAAGAAGCCGTAACCCGGTGAATTGAGGAACGGAACGCTACTTGTCATAATTTGAGTTGGAATTGGCAGTTGGAATGAACAAAGATCAGCGCAGTTGCTCAGCCAACTACTGTTTATTGTTTCATGAATGAAAAAACCAAGATGCTTGAATTGGATTGTAAATATCTTATTTGCGACAATCAAATTCATCCACTTCGGAGGTTTCGGTTGTGCAAGCAACCCTACTACGCACAACAAAGTTTGCAACCCTCGTGGTATTCGATTAATTTCCTTGAACTTGTCTCGCGTCACATAAAGTAGGCCGCTTCTCTAAAACCTTCGTTATCGATAAAGTTTGCATATAATGAGAGCGATCAAGAATTTTACAGTTACCGTAACTGCAGGGTTGTAAATACGAATAAGTTGGAGCCGCGTGTTCGGTGAAGTTGAGTCTCGTATCTTGATGACTAACCATAAAGTGCGTTATTAGTATTGCGCATGCGCTAATTTAGTCGGATCCCGGTTGTCATTAAATAAATTGCGTTTTGTTCCCTGGGGAATAGAAGGGAGCTCAGCAAGCTATAGTCTCAGGTGGAAAGGGGAGCGGGAGGAACGATGTTTTCTGTACTAATTGTCTGGCGTACCTCGAATCACTTTTATAGGCATCATTGCAATTACTAGTTTTGTCTGCATGTTGTTGTGTACAATAACGATTTCAAAGGTTGTATTCAATTGCATCCTGAACGAAGAATACGGAGTACAGTCATACATCATCCAAGAGAACTTATATGAATACTTGAGATTTTCACAATATTTAGCCAACTGACTTGACTCGACTTATTTTGGAATTACTAGTTTTATATGCGGTTTGTTGAATGTAATGCTCATCAAATGCTTGTATTCTATAACTTCCTGAGCTAAGGAAAGATGAGTTTCATATGAATGTGCTTTTTCAAAAATGAAAATTTCAACCCTTCAGTGGCGTAGCGAAGGGGGAGGATTTTCAGGTTACAATATCCACTTCATGAGCCCGAAAATGAGGCCCAAAAATCCAAGATCAACCCTCCCCCACAACAAATTCCATTGGTGAAGTCTATAGGGGATCAACAATTTTTAGATAAACCAATTTCAAAGTACTGGCTACGCTACTGACAACCCATCATAGTTTATCTATTGGGAAATGCTTAATCTTCTTCTAAAGCTTTCTTGATACTCAATGAACTAATCTTATTCTTCACATTACAATTTGTCAATCCACAGATACAATAAACATTCAATCGTTCCAAGTCACATATACTATACTATTAGGTACTACAGTTAACAGCAATGCTTATCAACTGCAGTCATACATTAATCATGTCGACAAATTTCCTGCTTCAAAATTGAGGAAGTTCGTGATAGGTTTTAGCTAGCAATGCCAATGAGTGATGGATTTTTACAGGCTTCTAAAACTGTTCACCAACTCCATTTTTTGTTGCATGGAAAATTATTTGTTTCAATAACTGAAAAAAAATGTGTGACGAAAATGAAATTACATTTCTTTCGAGTTCCAATGTTCCCTATTATGAGCTTTTTCTGACTGTAGGTTAACTCTGAATGAATTCAACTTGATGCGATGATTTTCGCATTAATAACTGTAATTCTACTTGAGTGATTATATCCACACCCCGTTCCCGAAGGAAATAGCCTTTTCATGCAGTCAATGTCAGCATTCCACAGGTTGTCAAAACGCTAATTTGCCTATTGGCTGATACGAATGCGTTATTTCCCGCTCTGCTATGCGTGAGAATGCCTGCCTAGCGTGCTCAGCCTGCAAATAATTGATAGAATTGTAATCAACCTGTGCGTGAGTTTAAAGACCAGCTACTTCCAGTTTAGCCTTTCAAAGGCATTCAATGGAATACATCACAAATATTTTATCATCATAAGGCGTATTATTGTATTCTCATATAGAAAATTCATGATAAGGTTGATAAATGTATTTGAAAAAGTATTTCTGTGATCATATCTTTGTTATCAGACATATGACATAGTATTAAATCAATTATTCAGGGCTGGGGAAAACAAAAGACATTAGCTATATTTCTTATTTTCATCTTTTAGTCTTCGACAAAGAGTATTGTTATGTGAAAGCAGAGAGGTATGAATAAGTAATTAGTAAATATGAGTCAAAGCGATGACGGGGTATTCATGATTGATTTCAACTAATGCAAGGCACGTTTCTTTCATTCTACCAGTCACTGTCTTTGTCTAGCACTGGTCTATCTTACGTCATCAATCGATCACTTAAACTGTTTCTGGTCACGCTGTCCATTCACTTGAATTGTTGTTTAATTCATCGATATCAATCCATTCATCGTCTACAAGATAATCTATCTATAGTAGTATTCTGTTATTCTTGACAAGCATCAATATACACATTATGTCATATGACATTCTCTATTTCATTCAACACTTTTGCATGCATTATTGTCATGAGTGTTACATATTTTCTTCCAATTTATTGTAGTATTGTTATGTTTTTTTATTATTTTTATGTATATGAATATCGAACGGTAATCATTTAACCTCAAAATTCTAATTTTATAAT
Organism: Nilaparvata lugens; assembly: GCF_014356525.2. NCBI lineage: Eukaryota > Metazoa > Arthropoda > Insecta > Hemiptera > Delphacidae > Nilaparvata > Nilaparvata lugens. The sequence continues at coordinate 21,148,479 of NC_052514.1, read as the reverse complement.
GTATATTTGCTACTTTTCTCATTGCTTGCAGTTCAAATAATAATTATCAATAGAAGAGAACTATTATTTATTATCAAATGAGAATTCGTAAACGATGATTATTTAATTATGATTTAGATGAACATTATTCTTGTTTTGGATTCCTATATTGGGATTTTATCATAAATGTAGGGTAGCCATTGAAATGATTCTTATCTAAATCTAACCACAGTCATTGTTACCAACTTAATTTTTGTTTTCATGCACTAATCCTCCATATCACCCACCAACTATTTTGTGTTGCCATGTTGCAAATCTGGAGTGCAGAAAAATTTTTTCCCGCACTAGAGCGGAAAAGTGAATCTTTGCGTTCTGTAATCAGTGCAGGAATCGTCACTTTTCAAGGTAACTGTAGGAAATAGATATTTAATTTACTCATCAACTTTTTTTTTGTTCACAGGTAAGAATTGAAGTACAAGTCATGGCCAATGGTTCCCCTCACTGTAAGCCAACGTCTTCCAACCCGTAAGAACATATTTTTTTAATTGAACAACCATATTCTAGTGTTAAATATCCAACAGAATTATAATCTTAAATTAGTAGTGTAAGATAGTGTAATTATTATTGTAAGAGGTTTAGAAGTGTAGAACTATGGAAGTACAGGTATCATATATGCAGTATCCTGATAGTTTTAAGAGTGTGAACAATTCATTCTTATTAAACAATATTATTTCAGTTGCATATAGTAGTCAGTGTGACACTACGTTCAAAAACGAAATACAGTATAAAGTAGATCTTCAAAGTTCCCAACTCATCTATCATTCATCTATCAATTTATTGCAAATTCCATTGTACACAAATTAGGAAAGATTAAACAGACATAGCCCAAAAAGTCTACCTTTTCGAATTTTGATAGTAGTATGTCCGAAAAGTAAGTTATGCAGCTCCTCTTCATCAATTTGCATCGAATTTTGAGTTCAAAAAATGGAATCCACAATATTTTGAAATCAAAATATTTTCAAAAACCTGGAAAGATTATCGCACTAAACCATAACCAGTTGTAATTGAGATAGATAAGGTTAAAACAGAAATAAATCTATGTTATTTAATAGTGATAAACCTAGTGTTCAGACTAATAATAAGAGTTCAGACTCTTTGAGGAATAACTATTCAGATTTCACAATTTTTCAGTGGTTGTGAAAATACAGAGTCGCGCAGGAATACATCTCTCCAATATTATGTATGAGCCATAGTGAGAGTTGAGATTATAGTAGACAATCTTCGAACTCTATAAATTATTCGAAAGGCAGGCGACAACCATCGTAGGAGAGTGAACTGATCCAATAATATGGCACTGATTAAAAAACCTGAATTTTTCAAGTCTGATTGATCTGATAATTCTAAAGTTTTCAATTCATGAGAGTCATAGTGAGAGTTCCAATTCTATCGGGCAATCTTGAAACTCGGCCGAAAGGCGATAACCCCCGTCGTAGGAAAGTGGACTGATCCAATAATATGGCGCTGATTGAAGAAACAAACCCCTAACTGATTTAATAACGAAGTGCAGCTCAGGCCAGACACAAATTAACGTCAACCATTCATTGGTGCTTGTTATTCAGCATCAGCCATCGACCACTGCTGAAGCTCAACCACTGCTGCATCACCACATCCGATCTATCGATTTATACACACAACCTCAGTTCAGATCATAGCGTTTGATATTTCAATAGTATTTCATCAAATAATAATAGTGATTATTTAGTATTAGATGAATGCTAGTTCATATTGTTTATTATCAACTAAATAAGAAAAATCATATAATCAATAATAATTATTATGATCACCTCGACACATATTATTATAGTGGAGTATCATAATTAGGACTAAGTTTAGTGTTAGCAACTTTTTTATGTATTATATAATAATTATTTATATGTTTTGTCAATAAACTCCTCTGATTGCAATTCATTGGCAATCAGAGAAATTATTAATTATTATTATTAATGATAATCCGAAATATTTAGTATGCTCATAAATCTCTTTAATTAAGCGTGACAAAGAAATTAGTTGAACAGAACTATATCAAAATCAATATACCGGTTTCTATAACATTAGTGAACTTTTGTATGCTTGATAATTGTATATTGTTGATAGCATATTCTTGCTGTGACACGATCGTTTCAAGTTGAAATTGAGCTGTTGAGATCATATTTGACGGATCGTAGGCAGACGGTTTGTGTTAATGGTGTCTTCTCTCATCCAAGATATGTGAAATATGGCGTCCCACAGGGATCGAATCTGGGACCATTGCTTTTTATAATAATGACAAATGATATTAGAGTGAGTGTGGATAGTAGGATAGTGAGCTATGCTGATGACACATCATTACTTTCATGTGATGCAAATCTCGATATGTTAAGGGAAAGGATGGCTGATGCTCAAAACGACATTTCTTCTTGGTTTTAGGCAAACTACTTCTTATTAAATCGAAAAAAAAACCAAATCACTTATTTTTAATCTGAAAAATATAAAAAATCACTTCAGCTAAGCTACTTGGTATTATTCTAGATACAAAATTAACATGGACATGCCACATTGACTGGTTATGTCGTCGGCTCAGTAGAGTGGTTTTTCTTATAAGACGTCTGAGAACTCTTGTTCCTCAGCAACATTTGAGAACGTCCTACTTCGGGTTTTTCCAGAGTTTAATTCAATATGAGCTTATCCTATGGGGTGGAGCAGCCAATACTAGTAGGGTGCTGCTTCTTCAGAAAAAAGTAGTAAGGCTTATGGCCAATGCTGACTACCTCGCTCATTGTCGTACAATATTTGTCTCATTGGAGGTTATGACTGTGTTCAGCCTGTACGTCATGCAACTTCTATTCTATTCTATTCTATTCTATTCTATTCTATTCTATTCTATTCTATTCTATTCTATTCTATTCTATTCTATTCTATTCTATTCTATTCTATTCTATCTATTCTATCTATTCTATTCTATTCTATCTATTCTATTCTATCTATTCTATTCTATTCTATTTATTCTATTCTATTCTATTCTATTCTATTCTATTCTATTCTATTCTATTCTATTCTATTCTATTCTTTCTATTCTATCTATTCTATTCTATTCTATTCTATTCTATTCTATTCTATCTATTCTATTCTATTCTATTCATTCTATTCTATTCTATTCTATTCTATTCTATTCTATTCTATTCTATTCTATTCTATTCTATTTATTCTATTCTATTCTCTTCTATTCTATTCTATTCTATTCTATTCTATCTATTCTATTCTATTCTATTCTATTCTATTCTCTTCTATTCTATTCTATTCTATTCTATTCTATTCTATTCTATTCTATTCTATCTATTCTATTTATTTATTCTATTCTATTCTATTCTATTCTATTCTATTCTATTCTATTCTATTCTATTCTATTCTATTCTATTATATTCTATTCTATTCTATTCTATTCTATTCTATTCTATTCTATTCTATTCTATTCTATTCTATTCTATTCTATTCTATTCTATTCTATTCTATTCTATTCTATTCTATTCTATTCTATTCTATTCTCTTCTATTCTATTCTATTCTATTCTATTCTATTCTATTCTATTCTATTCTATTCTATTCTATTCTATTCTATCTATTCTATTCTATTCTATTCTATTCTATTCTATTCTATTCTATCTATTCTATTCTATTCTATTCTATTCTATTCTATTCATTCTATTCTATTCTATCTATTCTTTCTATTCTATTCTATTCTATTCTATTCTATTCTATTCTATTCTATTCTATCTATTCTATTCTATTCTATTCTTCTATTCTATTCTATTCTATTCTATTCTATTCTATTCTATTCTATTCTATTCTATTCTATTCTATTCTATTCTATTCTATTCTATTCTTTCTATTCTATTCTATTCTATTCTATTCTATTCTATTCTATTCTATTCTATATATTATATATCATATACTATATAGTATATATTATATACATGTGTAAATGTCACTAGATTTCAACGTAAATCGTTCGTATCTCAGCCAGAATATCCTATCAACAATTTACAATTATCAAGGATTCGAAAGTTCACCAATGTTATAGAAACTTATATAATATCTAGTCTGTATAGATTCTTGAATTTTTGATAGATTGTGATATAGTTTTGGTCAACTTATTTCGACTCGCATAATTTCTGAATTTTATGAGCATAGGCTACTTAATCATTCGGATTATCATTCCTGTATTGGTAACATAACATCTTATTCTCTACAAGTCCAATAATACAGGAGAAAACGAGAAGAATATAAATCAATCAATGTCCAATTACAAACTGAGCAAACTGAGGAATGGATTTCTCTTCGTGTTATGACAGCTCTGATTGTCATCTCTCGTCTAAAAAAGACATGTTAAAGTTGCATTCACTACAGAAAATCCTTTTTAAATTGAAATTCAGATTGCTCTCATTGCCTGGATCATGTCCTGATCCTGAGAGTGGAAAGTAATTTATTCAATTAAGATGTTGATTGGAATGATTGATATTGTAAGATGCTGAAGAGGAAGGAAGAAATTAAAAAAACAGAGTTGGAATAATTAAATTCTGGACGGCATTAATCTGTCTGAATTACTGAGAGCGGTCCGATGTCAAATTATTCACAATGAATGGGAACCTGAGATGCTCTCCAGTTCCAAACAAACGATCGAGATAATACGCTGCCAGTTGTTATATTAGAAAGTTTTTTCCTCAGTTATCCGTGAGGGAAGTTATCAGTTGAAATGTGACAGTGCTCTCTCTTCGGAGGGGAAACTTTTAAACCGCTCCAAGACAAATCCCTTCGGGAAATGCGGTTCTCTGTCACACAGATTGTAACCCGGCTGAAAACCTCCGGTTTTTCCTCCCGCAAAGAAAATAAAGGGACGACCAAAAGTTTCTTGCGGCAATGGACTTCATCTTTTATCTATCGATTGATAAGCACATTCATTAGTTGAAACTACCGAATTGTCTTGCGTACCAACATTCATGGTGAACTTGAAAGTTTGTGTTGTGACTGACACGAGATATTTCCTCCAAGAATATATCACCGTTTATTACTATCAACAATCAATAAATTATTATACTAATTATTGTAATACCACTTGAGCAAACTCCTCTGAATATGGATTCATGAGTTGTAAAATCGCTTCCCGGTGGTTCGGAACCCACCTTGAACTGCAGGTTCAAAAGTGTGAGACGCTCGAAACTAGTTGTATTAAAATTTGCCTAGAATACTGGAATATTATTGAATAACATTCATATTTCACATTATACTATCAATAGAGCAGCTTCATGAAATCTATTCTCAGATTTCTGCTAAGATGAAATCTTATTGTCATCGTGGACCTCGCATCAAGACTGGCTATGACTGTGTTTATAAGCATTATTTTTTCAAGTACGAGGTTTCTAAACTCAAAACATCCTCTCCGACTAAGAATGAATTCATTGTTGGAATTTAACAGCTGGATGAATCGATGTATTCGATAATAGAATTTGGCGTAATGTAGTTGAAGTAGTTGATCGCAGTCGACAATATTCCTTGTTACCTCTCACAATGAGTGGATACGTGAAATATATTTTGTGAAGAGGTGAGAGGGTTTGTGGAAAGGAGTAAGAGGAGGAGTTAAGGAAGAAGTGGAATTTGTATGATTGGTGGGTGGATGTTGTTATATTCAAATGCATTTCATTGAATCGTCCCAGCTAAAAGCAACGCCACGTTGATTTTCAACAAAAGAGCAGGAGAACTCACTGCTCCAGGCTGCTAGAACGAGTCGCGAGGGAATCTGTCAAAACCTCTGGAAAAATATATTCACGAGTGAATTTTCGTATCCTGTAGTTGTGACCGTTGATCATAGGTTGTGAGATTTCAATAGAGAGATTGAATAATGAGGGTTACGAGATCACCGTACCTATGGGAAATGTATTTGTTGTTGTATATCCATTGTCAGCCATAAGAATGGCAGATTTGTTGTCCTGCCCACAACCTTCGAGTGGAACTTGTGAATGGAGATATCAACAACTCTGCTGGAACAAGTAATTGATTTTGGCCAAGTGAAAATCTATTCACACAATACATTCATACTACCTCTTTTCACTACCTTGGGCACGTGCCTTACAATCACAATCATCTCTCAAATAATCCTCAACGACTGAATGGGATTGGATGAAGCATTCAGCCGAAATGTTTATTTGGTAATCATATTAAATTAATGGTGAGTGATCTAAGCTATCCCATTTGCTTCACTAGAGAAGCCGTTGGGTTGCATCAACACTATAACACTGCATCATACATTTTTTGGACTCAAAATAGTGTGTGAATTAAGTTATCATTTACATAACCTCTACACTGTGTATTCCAAATTAAGGTTTAAAGCAGTTTTGGGCGAATGCCTGTTGTTTTTACCTGAATTGTATCTATTGCCTATGAATAAATGAATAAGGCCGAGCTGTCATATGACTCAGAACGATTCTAGAATTTTCCTCAACTTATGTCCTTCAATTTCCCAACACCATTCACGCACTTCATCATTACCCATATCGTTTCCTGCGTGGCATTAAATTATTCTTTGTGAGATTTATGCTGACCTTTGCTAGCAAAAACGAATTACACTGCGCAACTAGCAATTGGCGGGAGTGGGGAGACTCAAGTGAGATGGCCATGTTTTCAAACTTACAACTCGACAACAATAATTGACGATTTGGCTAAACCAATCACAGGAATCACAGGGTGTATGGTGAGGATCAGAAGCTTTCCAACTCTGTGGAAATCGCCCCCCCCTCCTAAAACCTGTCTGGGTCTTGAGATGATATATGAACGGAGGTTGAAAAGATGACTCTCGTACCCTCGTAGTTAACTACTGCGCACAGACTAAACTGGACAAAGATCCTACACAGTCATATAGAGTGAAGTGAATCGAACAAACTATTTGAATAATTATTCCCATTTGGAATGATCCTATTATTTAATTTATTCTATAATTATGTATGTCACATGTTCTTTTATGTCTGTTTTACTGAATAATAATAATTACTGAAGGACTTTGAAAATAAAACTAAATTTATTTCTATAATGTGGTTCTATATGGCTATTGATTTGTTAAATCGATTGAAACTCATGTACTGTTCAGTTGAATATTGAGAAGAGTGAAAGTGTAACTGAAGATAATGAGAAACGAGTATATTATTTTGAAGGTGCATGATTAAAAATAAACTGAATCATTCTTTCGGAGTTGGGACTTGGATTTTTTCTTCTGCAGACAACTTGCAGCTGGACTGGGTTGACTATCAAGTTATGTGAATAGAGAAACATTTTTCGTGGAAGAGTGTGGGTGTTAGTTAGAATGAGCATGACCTCTGAGTGCGGGCGGACGATGGAAAATGGTCACGTGACTTGGGTGAAAACGCAGCAGTTAGGTTTGGCGGTGACCACAAACACCACTGCTGGCTGTTTTGTTCTTCCGGTGACGCATTCATTCACAACCAGAATAGGCCTACGCTCGTTCAACATGTCCTCGTGCTAACGAATACGAATAATGCCAGTCTAGTGCATTCTCTATTCGTCTCTTTATTCCTATCATTCTCTCATTCATCCCATACTGTTCTTGCTTTTTCAATTCTCCTATTCAGATTTATCCGTTCATTGATTCACTATTCTCCCATTTATCTTTTTTTCTTTACTAACTCTCTATCAATTCTTATCCAGCTGTTCATTCATCCACCTCATTCATTATTTCATCTGTCCAATCTTTCAGCCTTTTTCTACTGAATCCTCACTTTCAGTAACTCCTCATTTTCCCATTCATCTATACACTCTTGCGCTATACACTTCCTCCTTATTAATTGTTTATATCTCTCCTCACTCTTTTATTTGAACCTTCTCATATATCCTCTCATCTACCCATTGCTCTACAAATATCTTTTCATCATTTTTCATCTATTCTCTATCCACCATTCATCTATACACTCTTGCGCTATACACTTCCTCCTTATTAATTGTTTATATCTCCCCTCATTCATTCACTTGAACCTTCTCATATATCCTCTTATCTACACATTGCTCTACAAATATCAATTCATCATTTTTCATCTATTCTCTATCCACCTTTCTGTAATAGATTTTTCATTTCCTCAAACAATTCTCTTTCTTCATTCCAATCTTATTTCCATCGTTATCTCCTTCACATCCATTTTCAGTCCATTTTTCTCTTCAATCGTTCTTCCATCTCAATCTTTTTCATTGAATTCTCAATCTTCCCTCATCCACTATTCTCTCTCCTACTAGTTTATACATTCTTTTTCCATTCATTCTGTCTCCAACTCGTCCCCCATATCCACAGCACACATGCCGCTAGCCTGACAATGCTCCATAACGACCAATAAATATCCATGCCTGTCAAAATTGGAACCTGCTCTGGAAGGCTCTTTCACTTACCTATGGATTTATCCACCAGTCACGAACGATTCTGAATAAATATATTCTCCAACGAGTATACTTCAGTCGAAAGTCATGTGTTGTGATCGCCGGCGATGCTTTGTTCTTCCGCGAGCTATTTCGGATGTGTGTCATATACATATCGAGCTATCAAACTGGTCGGTAATTCATGAGAGATTGTGAATCTTTTGTGGACATTCGGAAATCAATGCGAAGTATTCTTTACTTTGATATCTTTCATGAAATATCAGTTCCAATCTATTGAACACGTTTTTCAAAGACTTTTATTCTGTTCTCATTAAATTGTTTGTAATGATTTAGGAGTCATCATGAAGTATTATTGTGTCGTTAATTCACTTTTGGTTGCTTTGAGTTCTGATTTGCGACATAAATACGTAGTTATTTTTCTGTTAAGTTGTTTTTTCTGTCAATATCAACTACTATTAAAAAAAACATGAAGAACTGCAAATAAATTAATTCTATGCATTGTAATATCATTGCATATCCGATCGATGGATTGAGAATTATTTTTGATTAACATCATCGACTGGTAATCACACAATCATCTATGAGTATCATAATACATATACTAGAGCTCTAAGAATTGAGGTGGAAATCAAATTACAATTAACATGAAGTGGATGATTTCAAACAATTTTAATTGTTTTGAGCTTTAAATTTCATAATAAACTAGCAGGTTCAATACTCCATATAAAAGAATAAACTTGCTATGCACTGAGAAAATGTTGTGTTGTAAAATGCAATAATCTCTTTTTATATCCAGGTAACATAAAAAAATTATTATTATTAATACTTAGGTAAGCCTCAACAGAATTTAAAACTCTCAGCAATGAAAAATGAGTTGAATTAATCTTGAACTTGCAACCTTTCATTCATGAGACCCGGGTGCTACAAATTACGCCACGAATTTACTCGGGCGCGGATCCAGTGGGGGGGGGGGGGTACAAACATATAAATGCTTGCATTTTTTATTGTAGTTCTGATTTCTCAATAATATTGTTTGAATACATAAAAGTAGTCAAAAACTATTTTTTCATGCAAAATTTCCTTGTACTATATACACGATAGCCCAAAACCTCGTATTTTCAGTTACTACTTAAGTTATATGATTTCGGATGTTCGAATGGTACTGTCAAGTTTTTAAGTTCCTATTTGAAGAATAATAGGGAGTCTTATGTATTTTTTCTTAATTTTTCTGCAAAAAAATGCATTGCAAAATCAGGTGTACCCCAAGGTTCAAAATTGGGTCTATTGTTATTCACTATTTTCATCAATGACGTCACTAACCTCTTCAAATCTGAAGTGTTACTATATGCTGATGATTTAAAGATTTCAAAGGAAATTAAATCTTATGAAGATAATTCACTTTTGCAAACTGATTCAAACTATTCAGATAATGGTGTATCGAAAATGAATTATTCTTAGATATTAAAAAATGTGAGGTTATGTCAATTTCAAGAAGTAAAATCAAAAATTATTTTCCATATTAATTGGGTCAGCAAACATAAGAATATGTTAAAATCAAAAAGGATTTAGGAGTCATTTTTAACTGTGAATGGAGCTTTCGTGATCATATTGAAAAAATTATCAATAGTAGTTTTAAGATTATTGTTTTTTTGAAAAGGTCCTCCATGTCATTTGAAAGTGTTGAAGCAATTAAAGTATTGTATAACAGTTCAATTAGGAGTAAACTTGGATATTGTAGTACTATTTGGCTTCCTACAACTAAAAAATATGTATCCAAGATTGAAAAAGTTCAAAACTATTTTTTAAGATATGTTTGTTATAGAGTCAATGGTGTGAGTTGTGCTAGAGATTATCCAACAATGTTATTAAGAGAAATTTGTAAATTTGATAGTTTAGAGCTGAGAAGAAAGGTTTGCTTTGCTATGTATACTACATAAGTTGTGTAATAATCTATTAGATTGGTCGGATTTGCTTGAAAAGTTATTTTTGTTGTACCAGGGTCTACAGCATTCAGAGTTAATAGAACATTTCATATTATAAAACCAAATACCACTTGCTTTCAAAATTCTTCATTTTCAATTATGCTTCAACTATTTAAATGATAAAATGTTTGAAAATATTGTGACATAAATAGATATTCTTTACCGGAATTTAAAAATAAATGTATCCTAAAATTGAGATAGTGTAATTTGATTTCTGTTACCAAGCTTAAAATGTTTTTCGTTGATTATGTATTTTAATGTAAGCCGTTTTGGATGTATCCCGTGGCTTAATTTTGTATATACATTGTATTGTAAATATTTTTGGTGAAAAAATAAATATAAATATGAATAAGGACACCTCAAGGATCAATATTCCAAACACTCATAATTTTTGAAACAATGATCGGATCTCATTGTACAACAGCTCATTCTTCTTATCTCGTCAAGGCGTATGACGCCCAAAATCATGCATCATAAGTCCAATTCGTCCAAAAAAAATTTTTAATTCATCCCTGAATGTAGTTTAACAAGTATTTCAATAAACAAAGAAACAAAAATTCAGTATTCTAAATACTAAATACTTGGAGCACAAAATTACGCTCAGAAGAATCTTGAATTTTACATTTGAATGGTAACAACCGGAAGATATTGTAGAATAAAAACTAAAATTCATCAGAATAGATTTTTTCTTGAAATTTTACTTTTTTTTCAATAATTGTAATCAGTACTCATCAAAAATAGAGAGTTTCAAATGGTCTCATTTTATTAGGAATTTCATAATCTAAATAAAAGGCGGGAACAAATTTGTCTGATCGATTACAGGATTTGGCGGGAATAACTGAAAAATAAGCAGAAATACGAAGTTTTTGGGCCGCTCTGTATCTAGCATAAGGAAATTTTCCATGAAATACTAGGTTCTGGACTCCTCTTATGTATACAAACAATATATTTGAAAATCAGAACTACAATATAAAATGCAAGAACCTAGCTAGTCACTATACTAGACTACTACTGTAGTTGCAGAAATAAGTATCATGATCTTGACATTTGAATGAACAAATTCAATCAATCAATTCTAATCAATTTCAACTAAAAAAGCTTTCAAATGCTGTTTTCGATTAAAAACTTCAATAATTTCCCGGGTGGAGGGGCCTGAACGACAACCCCAATCGCCTCCCCACCACCACCAGGAAAGGGTCCTGGATCCGCGCCTGGATTCACTTGGGGAAAACTCAGTTTGGTTGAGCATGAACTTTGCATCAAAAAATGGATAGTTTTGTTTCAATTATCGAATTGAATCTCATTGATCAATGAAAAACGAAAATAAGCCTATATCCATACTCGGTAAGTTCAGAATCTTTAGGTAGAATTGCAAGTTAATCAGTTCATTAGTGCATAAATTAATGATAATGTGTTAATGGCGTATTTCCTTTACTCTACCAACCTGATTTCAAAAGATACTTTTGTAGCTTGAGAATGGAAAGTAAATCCAAGATTGGAGCTCTATGGCCCGATTGCTGAAAAGAAAGTTAAGATTTCATCATGATCAAATACTATGAGAATCAATCACATAATTTTTTTGAGAAGAGGGCTTCTCGAACTGGTTTTTGTGGCTTTCAATCACGGTTAAAATTCAGCAGGCTTTTGTGCAACCGAGCATATTATGTATTCTTATCAAACTTGATGGAGCAAACTATGGATTAATTTTTTTTTTTTTTTTTTTTTGATCAGGAACAAATCTTGTTGTTCAGAAGTCAGATCAAAATTAAATTGATAACAAAAATAACAGAGTGGATTATGAAAATTTTTAAAAATGGATTGAGAAATTGATTAAAAACAACGAAACACAATCTTGGAATAATTTAGAGAGGAATAAGAGGATTACAATAAGGTTTGAATGCAATCACTTTTCTAGTACTCATACCACCCTATAATCTTTGTAGTGCTGTGATCGTGGTATTTCAATAGTGATAAAAGAGAAGAGTCGAGACCAGAATGCAATTAAATGAATCTGAAACAAATAAAACTGGACAGTTCTATAGACGAGCAACAAGTTGTTCAGTGGAAGCTAGGATCAGAAGCTGTGAAATTGAATTTTGGCTTGCTTCCATAGTTTATTCCACAAACTGGACTAAAAGTTTACTAAGTATTGCTCAGCACTTGAATAAAGTGTGTTTGGAATGTTCAGATTTGTGTCTATCATCAAGAAGATCTGATTTTTATTGGGAAAAGGAGGCTTTTGGATAGTTCCACGAGCACTCTTAAACAATAGTCTTCAAGTAAGTTCCATTGGAAGAGTGGAGCCATTCTATCATTGGAAAATCAAATCGCATTTTAATGCGAATGATGTCCACTCACGCTCTCCTAGGAGAGCATAGTTTCCATGTTTCTTTTTCTACTGCTTATAGTAGATAATCTGATACTTATTGTTGATTCTTGTCAATAATGATCATTCCATTCTAAAATATTATATTCTCATGATTCAATGATAAATTCTCACAAATGATTGTGAAATCGACAACTAATGTTGATTAGACGCTGACTTTAAAATTTGTAGCACTCAGAGTCTCCCATGAAAGGTGTAACCAGGTGTAACCGAAGACCATAGATTCTAAATTATATTTGCAACAACAATTTTTTTTATATCGACCCTAGTTTTCTTGATGCCTTATATCTATTTTTCTTTATATTTTTGAAAAACGTCAATAACTAGGAAACTATCAGTCAAAATCTAATTGTAAAAAGCTCAAACTTTAGGAATGTACCTTAGTTAAGTTCAAAGCCAAATTTAAAACAATTTGAATGCTCATTAAAAGTTCAAAAACGTCAAACAAGTGGACAAATAATTATTCTAAATATTGAAAATTTCCTCCTCTTTCCAACGATATCCTTGAAATTATTATTTTTAAAGACTGATAGTTTTCTAGTAATTGACGTTTCTCAAAAATATCAAGCGATCGATAAATCTCGAAAACTAAGGTCGATATATGAATTTTTACTAAATTTATTTTTTAAATATCATGTGGTCTTTCATAAATGTGGTCTTTGGCTGTTACACATCTTGTGGAACATTCTGTAGAGAGAGTTGTAGCTCTGATTGCCTGTTATTTCTAAAAGTAAGAATTGAACAATTCCTCACAGTTAAATTGTGTCTATCTAGTTCGTAGAAATTACCCAAATAAGCAATTGAATATGAAATAATATAAATATAAATTGAATCCATTCTTCTTAGTCGTAAATGATGGTGTGGTTATCTGATTTATTCCTCGGATGATATGCTAGGTAAAGATCTTAAAATATTCTTTAAAATACTAAAATCATCACTACATTGTTGCATAAGCTGTACAATTTCAATTCTTAATTTTTTTATCACATCAAGTTTTTTTTATTATACACTTTTGCAAGAGGCTTCATTGTTGATAAACAACATCAACGTCATCATCTCTCATGTAAGCTTTTCATCTAACTGCAAATTTCTAAAAGTTACAAATTTCTATCATGTGGGTGCTGAACGATTGAGACGAGAAAATCATTTCTAGAGAATATCCTGCCACAAGTCAAAAGAACCAAGCATGTGAATAAATTGCTTGTGGGTTGAGATTTGAAGGGCACTCGAAGATTCTGTGAGTGTTCTTCTCCAACTTCAACAGTTCGCCTACATGCTGGCTGCTGGCTAAATGTTAACCGCATCTCAATAAAACTGAGTACTGAATGACGTTTGTTTCTAAACATTGGTTTATGCTACACCAATCCCATTCAACAGCTCAGATTCGCCATTCTTGGAAAACTTATTCTGCTTTGTAGTATGCTTTACTCGTGCTCGTGTGTGAATCATATTGAAATTTGAATCAACTAAGTAATTGATTTGTGCGTATGATTGGAGGATCATCATTCAAAATATGTATTTCCCAGCTCTTCAAAATCTTTTCCAATTTATTCATTCTGTATGTTTTCTCAAGACTCTTCATAATAGACTCCAAAACGGTAATATGACACTCATTGTCCACGTTGTACTCCAAATTCATTGAATTCTTCCATATTACAAATAAATTATATTCTTCGAGACAGTTTTATTCTTCGAGGAGTTGTGAAAACTCCTCCATTTTTGATCTGAGGGTGATTTTCTCTATTCCTTTGAACATAATTTTGGTTTGTGATTTCATTGTCATTCGATCAGCGTTCAGTTCTGATTTGATGGACTGTTTTTTCCCATCCGTTGAAGATATTATATAATATACAAGCAGGTAACCCGTGCTCCGCAAGGGATTATTTTAAAAGTTGACAAACTGAAAACTTGACCGAGTGGAATCTCAAAGAGTTTAAAATAGGCTTAGAACCATTCTTGGTTAATTGAGAATCTTAAGGTAGACGCACACAGATCGTCATCGGACTGACGGCACGCATCGGTCGAATCGGATTATTAGATTTGATACATTGCTTTCAATTGGAGTGCGCATACCTATCCGCATCCGTATAGGTATGCGCAATCCAATTGAAAACAATGCATAAAATATAATCATCCGATCCGTCCGATGCGTGCCGTCCGTCCGATGACGATCTGTGTGCGCCTTTCTTTATGCAGAACTAGCAAGAACCCGTGCTTTGCAAGGATCTATTTTAAAACTTGACAAAATGAAAACTTGACGTAATGAAATTTTGAAGAATCGAGAATAGGCCTATAACCATCCTTGGTTAATTAAGAATCTATAAGCAAAATTTCAAGTTGATTAGTCCAGTAGTTCAGACGTGATGATGCGTCAAACATAATTTTCCTATCCCGTACGTGCATAAGCCAGCTCTTTACTTTATATAATTATTATAGATATAGTTAACGACTGCAAGAGGTAGGACTGTGGAACAGAATGGTGGTGAAACTATGATAGCGCCAGAAGTGTCTCAAACACAATAGTAGTTACTACATGAACTTTTTGAAAGTGATTTGAAAAAATGTTAGAACAACAGAACTGGATCCTTATCATTCTACCTTCATTTAGAGAGGCTTTTGTTTGAGCCGAATGGAAATCTATTAATAATTTTTTTCTTAAAAAATGAATGTCTGATTGTGTGTTTCTTTGTTCCCTGTAGACTTGAGAACTACTTGACATAACGGCATGAAACTTTGGGAAAATGTTGTGTGAATATTGGGGATGGCTTCTTAACAGGAATTTTAATAGGGGGACTAATAATAATTATTTATTAATCCATTTTACAGACATATGTTTTCGAAATTTTCGGCCGAGCGGCTACTGAAGAACGAAAAGATGATCATGCATGCGTTTTCATATTGCCGATACAGCATTGATAAAACTGTAGATGTTTATTCAGCAGTCTCAAAGAATCTGGTGTGGCGCACTCACACAACTTTCCTTGCCGTTATGAAAATTGATCACCTGACGCTAGTGTTCCCGCGCATCTCAAGTCTACTATTCAAAGATTTGAGCGAGCTGGTGCACTACCTCCGTAAACAAAGCCGTAGTGCGTTTGTGTGACGTCAGCACAGGTAGGGCTCCTAGACCAATAGAAACTCTAGCTGATATAGATCAGCTGATATCAACGAATTTTTATTGGTGTAGGAGCCCTACCTGTGCTGACGTCACACGAATGCACTACGGCTTTGTTTACGGAGGTAGTAGCTGGTGACAGGGTAATAACGACACACATGAGGTCTGCTATCTCTTCATAGTGAATGATTTAATAGAATCAACAATAATTTGCAATTGAATAATCACATTTTCTCGAATTTCGTGCTTATTTTCAATTTTAGGTGAAAATATTACTGAACATTAATTGTAGAGATTTTCATGCTCAATTCACTCCACTTGATTTTTTTTGTTTGAATTGAATCTGAAGCATGATAATTGAGAGTCTAAAATCAAACTTTGCATACATGGGGCGGAGCTCCTGGAATTTTTACAGATATGGGACTCATGGCAGTTGATAGAGCTTATCAATGACTATCGTAGGTATAAATTTAATCAAAATCGTTGGAGCCGTTTTAGAGAAAATCGCGAAAAACCCTGTTTTTGATAACATTTTTGCCATTTAAGCCGCCATCTTGAATTGCATTTGATCGAAATTGTTCGTGTCGGATCCTCATAGTGAAAGGACCTTAAGTTCCAAATTTCAAGTCATTCCGTTAATTGGGAGATGAGATATCCTGTACACAGACGCACATACACTCATACACACACACACACACAACACACACACACACACACCACACACACACACACACACACACACACACACACACACACACACACACACACACACACACACACACACACACACACACACACACACACACACACACACACACACACACACACACACACACACACACATACAGACCAATACCCAAAAACCACTTTTTTGGACTCAGGTGACCTTGAAACATATAGAAATTTAGAAATTGGGGTACCTTAATTTTTTTCGGAAAGCAATACTTTCCTTACCTATGGTAATACGGCAAGGAAAGTAAAAACTGTTCTAGCTGAAAAATTAATAATACATGCCACATGTAGGCTTATACCTTGGACCAGTTATAGAATAGACACGGCCAATTGTATATTCATACTGAAAGTCGATGAAGCCAACATCTACTGCCAAATCCACCCATCTAAACGTCACAACAGTGACGTCACGCATCGTATAGAAATAATTACATTGTTGTTAAACATAGCTTGTTTTCCATAGCAGATTGTTATTTATTTATGAAAATGGTAATCTCCTGCGCAGCATATAATTGCACTGAAATTTTTACGAAAAAAGTGGAATATCTTTTCATGCGTAAGTTAAAATTTATACACATAAATATTGTAAGTTGTAACTGTAATATTATCCTTGGTTATGATGTAAGTGAACTCATTGCAGCATGACAATAAATTAGTTTTGTAGGCTACCGTACCTTATTATTTTCAAAACACATTATAACTTTGCAGCCGATATCACATAACACAATATAACTTAACCGATATCGTTTTTGCCCATAGCTAGAAATAACCTAAAAACACAATGAATCTGAAATAGACACAGTCTGAAAGTTTTCCATACGATGCGTGACGTCACTGCTGTGACGATTGCTGGGTGGATTTGGCAGTAGATGTTGGCTTCAGAAGCTAGAATTCCCAGCATGTCTATTATAACTGGTCTAAGGCTTATACATTGCATCAGGAAAACGAAGTTCAAAACTATGGTTTTCCTAAACATATGTTTTTGAGATAATTTATTTGATGCAGCTGTTTCACATGCACCATAATAAATTATACAGAGTTTGTGAAAATAGAAATATTTATTGATTACGAAAACAATACTATTATTATATTAATGATAATAATTAATTATTAAAACAATACTCTTATTATATCAATAATAACAATATTATTATTAAACATATTTATCAATTATCAGAACAATATTATTGAGGTTGAGTGGAATCAGGTAGAAAGCAATAATAGAACAGATGTTCTTTTTTGAATATTTCTATCATATTATTTTGTTATTTCCAATGATTACAACATATGTTAGAATATCACATGTCAATAAATAAATTATTTCATTTCCATATGGCACTCACCTTACCATGTTCATAACCTTACTTAATAGGATCCTTTTTCATCCTTTGAAATCCTTAGAGGCAAAATATCTCAAAATCCGTTCTTAGTGCGCGTCTAGCATGTTTGAAGAATATTTGTGCAAAGCTTCAAGTCTGTAGGACAATTAGTTTGAGCTGTAGTGTGATTTTACTTCAAAATTTTCGAAAAATGCCCTCTCCTGGAACCCCCTGTGCTCCTGATCGAAATTTTTCTGCTTAGATCTGTTTTTTTTTTGGTAGCTGAACAAAAAAGTTCCTCATGACTTTGCTGTGCAATGAGCGGTTAAAAAGTACAAAATTTTGGGGGGGCCCCAGCTCCCTCAGGGGGGCAAATTTCTGAAAATCCTTTCTTAGTGGATGTTTTCAGGCTACCATAAACAATCGTGCAAAATTTCAAGTTTTTAGGATCAGTAGTTTGGGCTGTGGTGTGATTTCAGTCTGTCGGGGCTTAGCCTTTTATAAGTATAGAGATTTCAAGTTAATCAGTCCAGTAGTTTAGACGTGATAATGCGTCAAACATAATTTTCCTATCCCGTACGTGTATGAGCCACTTCTTTCCTCCATTTTTTATTGTTGTCCTAGTAACCTGTCCTAGCAGGCCACTTCTTTCCTTCATTTTTTATTGTTTCCCTAGTAACCTGTCCTAGCAGGTAACCCGTGCTCCGCCAGGGTCTTATAATTCAAAACTTGACAAACTCAGAACTTCACCTACTGAAATCTTGAAGAATCTAGAATAGTCCCATAACCATCCTTGGTGAATGGAGAATATGTATGCTAATTTTCAAGTTAATCAGTCCAGTTGTTCAGATGTGATGATGCGTCGTCATTCATGTATTTCCATATTCCGTACGTGTATAAGCAAATCTTTCCATAATTATATTATAGCTAACTGAAGAAGACATAATACTTGAAAGCCTCACAGTATCTTATTGATTTTTCCAATACACATATTGTAGTATCGATTAGATCCACCTCAATTTGAATCAGGCTGCCTTTTGTTTCTCCAATTCCAAACAAAATGCCCACAATACTCGTTCCACTCCGAATTTGTGTCTGATAGTACATTATACATAAATTTCTACTTCTTTTATTGTGATCTATTCATGTTTTTCTCATGAATTCCAATGATACAGCATGAATCCCATGTCCATTTCATTTGTACTGGTTGCAAAATTTTACATTAAATAATTTTTTGATGAAATCCAAATTCAATCGCAATGAGAACAACTACCTTGAAAAAATAATTTATATTTACGTTTCGAGGGAAAAATTGAAACAAAAGAAATTGGAAGATTTGGGATTCGATCTGAGTAGCATCCGCTCCGAAGCCGAGTGCTCTATCACTACAACACGGCTCCACTCAAATTTTAATGTCCTGTAACAACGTTACTCCTTATGAACAAATACATCTTACTTCACCTTACCTTACAACAATGTATATATTCTATTACATATTTAACATGAAATTTCACAATAGATTACAAAGCCGCTTCCACAACATTTCAATAGCATATAATATTTCAAGATTCTACCAACATCTTAGGCTGGAGGATAATACTTGCAGGTCGCATCTTGCATTTGTTCGAAGCGAATCTGTGCACTGAAACTTGCGACCGGCATCAACAGATTCACCGGAGTGGAAAATTCGTACACTGAGGCATGGATTGAAGCTGTGACTGAGACATGAGACATCTCCTTTATCTTGTTGGAGTTGAAAGTGCGACGGAGATAGGAAGTAGCGTGTTGAGGTTGAAGGTGTGAGACGGAGACAAGAGATGAGTATGAGTATGCGGTGGCACATACAAACATCTCTGTAGTAACATCTCTGAGCCCATCCATCATCGCATGTGTTCCATCTCAGCTATTGAGACATGATTAATAGCTAACCTTTCCTCTCCATCACTGCAGACTTACCGATACGTTATTGGGCGCGTCTGCTTTCCGCTATTCAAGCCGAATGGCGCATTGTGTCCTTATCTCAGTCAGATGGAGCCGTATTGCAACTTCACCTTGCCTTTCCTTTTTCCGAAACGACCTTGAATGGAAATGAGAAGGATGCGCGTTTCACGTTCGTTGTACGGAACATTGTTATAGTTCCTTTGTGCTCTATACACGACCTACTTTTCATTCCTGTATATCAGTCTCATACCATAACAAAATACGAATATCTTATGCAGTTTTTAGTAACCATAATATGTTATGATCAACAAAACAGACACAAGTAAATTGCATGCTGTGTTGCCAATGTGGAAATTCTTGATCAATTCTCTATTCCAAATTCCGTTCCATGATAACTTCTCGGTTAACGATGTTTGGAAAGAATGTCTTGTACAAAATAATTATTCAAAATGATATGAACCATATTTTGAATTTATGTCACGGATTTTTGAATTCAGACATTTGCTTCATTGTATCTAAAGTTAAAATCACAAATACTTTAAATTTTCCACTTATTTTTCGCTTGTAGCTAAATAAATGCTGTAATGTCTCTTCATTACGTTTCACGTTATTTTTGAATAGATTATTTCCATTGAAATGTGAGTTCATGACATACTTGAATCATTTTTCATTCAGTACTAGCGACACACATTTATTTTATATGGACTATGTACTGTTACAAATTTACTTGCAAGAATAAAATTAATTGACTAGTGAAAATGACGTAATTAATCCATGTTCATTGCGAAAATCTTCAGTGATGCATGCATCAATTTTATGAGGAGAGTGTCACATGAAGAAACAGTGTTCACCATATTATCCAGGAATCATTTTCAGGAGTAGTTCAGACAATATTCTCTCTCACAACTTGCTTCATAAACCATTGTATCTCACAAAAATGAAATAGCTTTCAGCTGTAGTTCGCTTTCCTATTTGAGATGTGATATTCAAATGCGAATCGTCTCTCAGTTTATAGGTTAATAAAAGTAACCGATGAAATTATGGACGTAAACAAGGGAATAAAGTCCAAATAGAATTACAGTAGGGTATCATTCTTGAAGATCTGCTTGCTGAATATTTTAAAGCTGAAACTCCACCTAGAATCGTTTTAAACGTGCTAAGTATGACTGTTATAAAGTATTTTATTGGTCGATTAGATTCTATGTTGAACTTGAGTCATATTTTATGACAACTGTATTCTGGGAGGAGGGAGGGAAATTGTACTTGATTTTGTGTGAAATTTCAACTTTCCAAGACGTCATATCGCGTTAACACTTCAATGATATCTATAATACAGAATGCATTCTCAGCAAGAGATTTCTTGATAATGTTCAAAGTAAGAGAATATAAATTCTGTTGAATATCAGTTAAAATCCTTCCTATATGTACCTATAGCTCCTTCACTTATGACTTTGATTATACAAACACAAAATAATACACACTTGGCACATATTATGTTTGTATGAAATACGAGCATTATAAGAAGATGCAGATACCTTGTCACAGATGATATCACACTAGGCTTTTGACACTAGATGACTCTTAAACAAGAGGAAGTTTATATCCCTTCTAGTTTCTTTTTTCTAGAGAATTTTTCATCCACTATAATTTATATGGAGTACTTCCATCAAAATTTCATCGACCATTCATTACCTAATCGATATGTTCAGAACATTATCATACTATTGGTACATGTATAGTCAACACATCAAGAGGGATCGAATGTCATTCCACGATCTGAATTCGACTGATCAATGACTGATTTGGGAGAAAGACGGAAGGGAGAAAGAATACCAGATTCTATAATAGGAGGGAAAGTGAGCTTTTGTCATATATTGGAAATAATAATACTTTGCGAGAGAGGAAAAGAGGAAGAAAGGTTAAATTTGTAGATGGACGAATATTAATATTAAGCGGATGAATAAAATAGAGAAATCGGAAAAGAGTGTTAAAGTACAAGAGTCACTAACAGAAGGAAGAATTGAATGAGATAAGAGAGATTCAAATTCAGATTCAGATTCCTTTATTCATGTGTTAACAAAACATAATTCAATTTACTTTCTAGCGTTAAAATAATTTCCAGTAGCGGTAAAATAACATGGTGGATCATATTGAACTAATGAGTTCTACAATAATATTGAGCAAGAAAAATGATGAAATATGCAAAAGTTGAGGTACTACTGTAATGTTTTCAAATGGAACGGTGAAGTTTGAACCTTAATAAGAAGTCCATTCTCAGAGAGGGTATCAAGGATACCACCCTCCCCTTCAGCACTTGACCGTAGAAAGAGAAAGTTGAAAATTCAAACGAAATATTATGTTTAAACGTGAAAAATTAAGACTTTTATTATTATTATTATTATAAGACTAAATATATCAATAAGTAAAAACCAAATCATAGAAACGATAAATCATTCAGAGTTAAATCAATTAACAGAAAAAGTAAATAATAATAAGGATGAAGATAAAGAAGAAGTTGATTCCCAATAATTAGAAAATCGATATGATATAATAATAAGTGGAATAATGAGGGAGTGAAAGTTATTATTAGAAAAGAGAGTTGTAGATGTAAATCCAAAAATAATGTCAATAAGAAAGGGAAATTATCATACAAAAGAGATTAGTTTATGTAAATAACAAGATAATATGATTATGAAAGTTCATGAAGAAATAATAATAATAATTCTAATTAGGGAATTATGAAGGAGAAATTATAATACAAAAGAGAGGGGAAGGATGTGGAATAAGAATGCTAAGATCCACTCCAGGAAGAGTTTGAATAAGAAACAATCTAGAATGTAGCCTATACACAAATAATTTACATCAATGATAATGCAAGAGAGAAAAAACATCATTTTTAAATTGGAGTGGAGGTAAATGAACATAAAGGATAAGGATAGGGATTCAGGAAGGTTTAATTTTAATGTCATGCTGCTCTAGGGTTGGACAGTTTCAGCCATTTTTTCTAAAAGATAATGTCTCAATGTACGGGTGAAGCCCGCTCGACTCTCTATGGACCTAATTTGATTTGGGAGTGAGAGAGAGAGGGTGTGTGTGAAGTACGGAGTGAGGAAGGGAGTGATGACAGAGATGATTACTGTGAACTGAAGCTTGCAGATAGCTTTATAATCCAGTGAGCATGTTGAAATCTGGTCCAGCAGAGTCCAGTCATGCCTTGGCTGAAATCGATTGTGATGTCACTTGGAAGGCCCAACCTTCGACAATAGTTGACAGTCGATTGAAATCACATGATCCCCATTAAATAATAGACGGCACACCTATCAAAGGCCATTTCATAACCCGCAAGTTCCCAACTCAGCACATTTCGAGTGTTTACTCACAGCAGAGTGAGAGATCAGGGAAGTAATAATGTCAGATTCTGGCTGCATCAGTTATCACTACAACATGATCACCAACACAGTTTGCGTCGGCTTTGAATGTCTAATTTAGAAATGTTTTCATCGATTCTGTGCTACTAGACTCTTTAGTAAAGCATGTAAATGATCACAACATGAAAACTTATTTGAGTAGTATCTTTTCAAAAATAATGAGCCTATTGCATGTTTGTTAATCTACATGTTCTCAAACCGAACACTTTATTTAAAATAAACATCAATGAATGGATGTATGAATAATCTAATACTGAATAACCTGTATTAGAGGTGAAATTATCAGGAGTTGGTAATCGATTCACTAAGATAACTAGCTATTGATATTTGAATCAATTTAGTGCAAAAAATTATCTATCTGCATCCTAGTCTTCCCGATTCGCTGATTAATTTCATCTTCAAAACTATTAACGAAATTGTAACATTAGTTCAGAATTTTACACTATGGTGAGGTCCACGTTATAATGACAGTGTTTAATTAGCAGTGGTATTGCTATCCTTGTCGTTCAACAAAGCGGATAGCGCTATCTCTTACTCGCTTTGCTCTGTTGCCAGAGCCTCTTTTAACAATTTAGGGTAGTTAATTGACTAATTAACAAAATATGTTATTCTAATGACGGAAACTCATTATATAATCATCGAAAAATATAATTTCCTGTTTAATAAAATGTAATTGATAATTTTAAACGAGAATGAACAGTTGATATTACATCAATATTATCCTGTATCAGCTACTGTCCATAGAAGACATTGACAAGACAGAGGATCGGCAACGTTGTTCTCCTATATTCTTCCCTGCCATTATAATGTGGACCTCACTATAATAATTATTTCTATTAGACTCCCTAAGGTATGATCGAGTCTCATAATTTTATCATCCACATTCTAAATATGCGATTTTCAGAATCTATTCATACCTCTAATTACAGCACTCAACTACTCTATCACTTCAATTTCGATCCCTTCTTCTTTAAAGACTACTGATACTTATTCAAAAAATACTTTTTCAAAGAGTACTGATTCTTCCCCAAGGATACTAATATTGATAAAAATACAAAGGATACTGATACATCTACAAAGAATACTGATAATTTTTAAATAATAATTTCTGTGTATGAAAACTTTCTTCGATTATTACACTTGAAAAACTTACTGTACTCACTAGTACTTATTGTACTCTGAAAAACTGGTGGACTGTCTTTACAGAGAAAAGAATGGCATGAAACTCCGAATTGAGATTGAAAAACGGATTAATCAGCTATTCTGGTTTATAAGAATTTTCATAAATCACGTGTGAACTGACAACAGTAATTTGGAAAAGTTATAATCATGTTGAAACAAACATTCTCGTTTAACTAGTATAGCTGTTCAGTGTCATTCTGTATGGAGATATATGCTCAAAATCACTCCAAGAGAGGTTTTCAATCTAAATTCAGTATATGCCAAGCTACTCTTGTTCACTTTTTGGATATCGCAACATCATTTTCAGCGGTTATACAGTATTGTAGGTCCCCTTCAAACAGATTTATATAGCTGGGAAATTTACATTCATAATGGTTATAAGCCGCACGACTAGTTCTTCTCCAATATATCAGTTCGAAACCAGAATCCAGAGTGAAGAGGTAACATCATTTACACTACTCATACAGGTAGACACAGGTAATGCATTGTTGAACGCATCATGCACTCTTATCTGGAGAGCCTGAACAGTTGCCAAGGGAACAATACCCAACTGCTATTCGGAATATGGAATCCATCCCATTGTAAATGGCGCATATCATGATCAGTCCGGAACGCAGCTGCATGCTTTATTCGCATTAGTCGTATAATTTGATAATTATTAACTTGACTGCCGCCACTCTAATAATCTGTGCACCAAAATGATATTTCCCGTTCATGTAGAGAGACCGCATTGAATTCGATAATATTATCATTATATACCTGGCATTCTTCCATTGCCTAAGATTTATGTTCACTGGTAGATTATATTTCATTGTGTATGAATTCTGATACTTGATTCTTAATCAAATGATGACGGTAATCCGATACTCAGAGACTATCCTGGTCCATTCCAAATGGAAAATAATAATAACGTGAATAATGAACTATAATGGATAGCTGTAGTACGTAATTCTCCACTCTACATTAAGATGAGTGAACTTTTTACCAATTTTTATCATTGGAAAAAATTACTAATAAAAAACTCTTGTCTCTCCATCCCAGAACTCAGAGAAAATTTCTTAGCAAAAAAAAATCTCCTCCCAATTTGGTTCAAGCTGGAATTTATTGTAATAAATAAGTTGATATTTGTTATCAAGTTTATTTCAAAAGTATTATTTACAATCTTCAATGATGAATCACACAATATTGCATTTAACAGATTATTCTTTTTCACTTGATGCTAGGGAAGGATGTGGTACAAACCGTTTTTTCGAGCACAGAGATATGTATTATATTTTTTCTTGGTAAATACTGTCTGTATGGAAGCCCGAGAACTTGACTGACATTGCCAGCTCCCACATCTCCCATAAGGAGCTCTCAGATGAAAGACAGGCAGGAAATTCATGTGACATTTTCGCTTCAAAGTATGTGTGTGTATGTGGGAGTAAGTTGTCTACATAAGACAATCCTCCTTTTCCTTCTGATATTCTTATTTTGATAGTAAATCCATCTTCGAAGGAAATAACGGACTACCGCCACTACGCGTACGTGAGTGGCTTGTCGGTTGAAAACAAAGGGTTCAACCTCTGTGATATATGAAACCAATACATCTGCCCGATCAATATCCGATATACTTCACTTAAAAAGAGCTCAACTGCATGTTTGCTCAAAGAATATTAACGGCCTGATATTAATATCGATATTGGTTAGAGAAAATATGCTTGAAGTTTTTCTTAGAAGAATGTGGGATTTCTTGACTCATATTAGTATTCCTTAAGAGAAAATTTTTTCTTAGCGAAGAGTCAAGACATGCGTCTAGAGACGCGTGGTTAGAGCCGGCAAAGCTAGAGCACATAACCTAAAAATTCTTTAGATTCGATGATTCAATGGATTTTTATGTTGTGTGAACGTTATGGCGAATTCACAGGTTCTATGCGTTCGTAAATATCAACTGAATGAGAGTAATGTGATAGTTCAAGTATTTCTAGAACCAACTGGAATTTGAAATAAAAGATAAGTGCCCTAGGTCCATTTACTATTAATTAAAATAGTCAGGATGGGATGCATCAAGCTTCAACACCTTGACCCACTTTTTTGAAAAGTCCAAAACTGATCATTCAAACCACCAACAAGTCAGCTTGTTATTCATAAGTACAGCTGTAATAGTATATTTCGCACCTAGGGCCGAAAATGAGACTTTTCCGGCTCGAAATCGGTTTTCAAGTCCGAGGCCGTAGGCCGAGGACTAGAAAAGATTGAGAACTTTGTAAAGGTGGGGAAATGAAAAACAAGAAATGATCGTACAGGTTTTTGATAATTGAAACAAAACAATAAATTATTAGTACAAAAATTAGAATTATAATTAGAAATTATGAAATAACAATAAATAGATGAATATTTCAAGGGCTACTCGCTTGGCTGCTATTAATTGTTATTGTTGTGTTTGTTTTTGTAACTAGAAATGTTGAATAATTTGTGCTTAGTATAATATCACTCTGATGTATTTGTGTAATGCTTTGCTGTTAATTGGTTGCATTTTGTATGTTTGTGTAGAGCCGTCGCCTCTGTACGACAACAACCACTACCACGAGGAATGCCTGCGCTGCAATTCGTGCGGCCTGAACCTGACCGGGCCGAACCAGAAGCGCGCACGTCGCTTCAAGAACCACATCCTGTGTGACCTGCACTTCGCAGACGTCGCCCTCATGGAGTGCAGCGACTTCATGCAGCAGCTGCGCAGCTTTAAGCCGCAGTCGCTCGGCTGTGCGGTCGCGCGACGCAAGTCATCCACCACGCTCATCTTTCCGCTACCGCCGCAGGCTTGCTCAGGTAAACCATCAAACTCAATCTCAATACCTAACGAGAATTTAGTATTTAGATTCAAATATGTATCTAGTATTGAATTTAGTTTCAAAAACAGTTTTAAATTATTATATCAAGGAAAGTACCTAGAATATCCGTTCCATCTTCCTGAGAATATGCATGGGAAATGTATCTATTAATGGGATACAGTACGGTAATATACCTTCTTCATAGAAATACGGATGGAAATGATGTAACTATGCATAGATTAAAGTATATAAATTAGTGTGTTTTGTGTGCTCATCAACTATTTGCCAGTGAAACGAATCGATGGCATATTCTATTATGAAGAGTTTTTTCAAGTTATCTTGCATTTTTTTAGAATTGGTAGGCCTTGTATTTTTGAGTGGAATATAGTACATAAACCACTTGTATAAACCACTATAGTATTATATATCTCCATGGAATATAGTATAAGACACCTCTATAAAAATATGGATGGACATAATGTAACTATGAATAGAGTATAATATATACAATATACAATTTAGTGTGAATCCTGTGCTCATCAACGGTTTGCCATAATAACGATCGACGGCATATTATCAGTGTTTTTAGTTATCATGTAGGCCTAAAATTCTCAAGTGGATTGGAAATAAGCTTGTTATCTACACAAATATTGACAATTGAAAGAATAGATGAAGAACATTCGTTTGTGGATGAATATTTTTTATCAAAATATGAAGTTCTTGACAATATAACTTGCCGTGATTGAAGTAATTAAGGTTAATCAGTGATGTAGTTTCATTTAGATGATGCACCCAACAACACTTACAGCTGTTCACTTCTCTTTTTCTATAGAGTAGGGTAGATGATATAAATAGGTGATAAATATACAGAATTTCAAAGCATATCATCTGATATAATATGGAATCATACCAATCATTCAACAGTTTGCACTCAACGGGAATGAGAACAATAGATTATTGATTCTCTTAGGAAATTCCTCGTATTGATGAAGCTCAAATGCTAAACTGTGCTGGGGAACAATACAAAGAAATACTGACACTCCAGATAATGAATATCTGTGAAATATATCAATGAATGTCATTCTAGAGTGTTGTACAAGGTGCGCCAGTAGAGAAACTTACTTATTTGAAAGGTCAATAAAACGAAAAGTACTTCAGTTATTGTTTCAATTTTTTCTATATGGAAATACAATATCCCAATTTTTATTTCATGCAGTCTTGGAAATGACATCAGATTAATGGCGACCCCCATTGCGGATACACTTATGTAATAGATATTTAAGATTTGTTTCCATTCGTTGCAGTAGGTATCGATCGGTATGTAGGCAATGGTGTCGCGAATGTTGTTCTTCAGGTGTGCCATGCTCTGTGGTCGATCGACATAAACCAGGGATTCCAAATAGCCCCATAAAAAATCGTATTGAGGAAACGCATGTGGAAATGAGCCTCGTCACTGAGAAAAATAACTGCGTCTTCAGGCAGATTGTCAATCAGCACATCAAATGCATTTTGACGGGTAACAAAATCACGTTTAGTCAATTCTTGAACAACAGTCAATTTATAT
Organism: Nilaparvata lugens; assembly: GCF_014356525.2. Taxonomy (NCBI): domain Eukaryota; kingdom Metazoa; phylum Arthropoda; class Insecta; order Hemiptera; family Delphacidae; genus Nilaparvata; species Nilaparvata lugens. The sequence continues at coordinate 21,119,576 of NC_052514.1, read as the reverse complement.
GGATGGAACTGAAGGTCTTCATGGAAAATTCGTCGAACAGTGGAGTCAGAAATTGCCATAGCAGCTGCGTGTTTGCAAGCCGAAAGCCTGGAACTGACTGCCTCACTCTTTCGATATTTTCTGGAGCTCTGATGGTTCGTTGAAGTTCATTTCTGGGTTTAGCGACACTTCCACACTCCCGAAATGAGTTAACTCACGACAGAATCGAATTACGGCCAGGAACGAGTCTGTAAGGAGGAATTTCAAATCGAGCGCGGAAGGCACGTTGCGTAGCAAGAACAAGTGATCAACCATTAAAGAAGAAGCTCTAAACTGCGAAGGCCCGCTGCTCTCCAGACCAGAGCATGATGACTACTCACTTGAGGGAGGATAAAATTTGAGAAATTCCTCCTCCAGATCCGCCACCTCCTGCCCCTCTACACGACCAATTCAATTTTTTTCAAATAAGTAAGTTTCTCTGATGTACCTTGTACTTTAAACCTCACAAATCTATCTGGAATTGAGTGCAGAATCATCGGAATGCATCATATTCACTAGATGTAGCGTTTCACAGTATTTACAGTATCAAAACCTATTATAAACGGAATGCTAATGCACCGAAGAGCTGATGGTGGGAAGGAGAATGATGAGAGAATAATGGGTTGCAGAGAAAGAAGACGGTGTAGAGAGTAATGTTGAGATTCAGAGAGAGAGAGAGAGAGTGAGAGTGATGAATTGAGTGATTTTGAGAGTGACATACTTTTCATGAGCACGCTCGCACACTGCTGTAGCATTGTATGGAGGCAGAAAAAGTTTTCAATATAGCATAGCAATGTGGTATTCCTCCATACTCCCCCGTTTCCCGCCAACAATGTTGGGAGTCGAATCTCCAAGTTGAACAGAGCAGAGCAGAGCATTTGCTGAAATTGAGCAGCCAATGGGCGCCCGCCACGCATAATACTCCTTCTTCCGGAATGTATCCAGTTAACAATGGGCCTGCCGAATGTGTGTGTGTTAGTGCAATAACGTTGCAAACAAGAAGTTACGTATCCTGGTGCGGGTAGATTATGAGAGCGGCAACTTGCTGCATTGGGAAATGGAGATTTATTGTCTAAACTAGTCTTATTTATTGTTCAGAATAGATTCCACGCGCAATGATAAATGCATTCTGTACTGGATATTGGGGCGAAACTTATTATTGTGATGGCAATGTGTTACTAGAGTATATCGTGAACTAAATTGATATTAGAAATGGATGATTCAGTTTGAGTGATGTACAATAAGACGATATTTTGAAATATCAAATCGTGAGTCTTATAATGGATATTTTTATTGGATGATTAGGATTGAGAGTAGGTTTTTCTTGCAATGCGGCAACAATTTTTTTGTAATTATTCCATTTTCTATACTATTTTATATATTTATTAATGTATTCATTCCGAATGAATCTTTCATCTTTCTATATGATTATTATTAAATTCACTGAGTTCCTGTAAAAGGGTGCCTGGATCTGTCAAGGTCTCAGTTGAATGAACTCATCTGATATCTCAAATCATAGTCACAAGTTTTGTAATACTCCGTGAATTCTACTGAACTCATCACTGAACCTCAATTGAATCCTGGACTGCAACTACTCCTTTCAGTCAGCGGTTAGACACCGAAGTGGTAACATGTAGAGAGTGTTTAATAGTATTTCAGTAATAGTATACATAGTTATAGTAGTGTCGTTTAGTGTAGTTTAGTGTCGTTTACTATATTCAATAGAACAATAGGTTTGATTACTCTGGAAAAATAGAGCCGGCTGTGAGTGGAAGTAGTACGCATGTGCGCGCTCGCGTCCGTACGTTCGCGTCGCCTGCCGCGGTCGGTCACCTCGCGAAAAACCAACTGGCGAGAAAAAACTGCTGAGCCGTCGTAATAGTTATATTAATCAGAATAATGAATGGAAAGGAATGGAAACCAGTTAAACCTTCGACTTTCTCAATTCCAGAATTTGAAGAAGTTGAAGATAATAGCTGCAATTCATCACCACCACCATCAATCACCATGAATGAAGGAGATACATCACGAGAAAAATTCATTCAACCAGACCAGCTTAAAACTCCGGCAGAGCAAATACTATATAATGCATGGAAGGAAGCTGACAATAGGATGCGAGTAGCAGAAAGTAAAAACAACATGTTTGAAATAAAACTGGAAGAACTTCAAATCAAGCTGTGTCAGTTAGAGAGCGCTAATTTCAACTCGGCCCCTGCAGCTTCCAACAATTTGAAAGTTGTAGAGAGTGGTAAGTCGGATCAACACCAATCAACAACAATTAAGAAAAATCAACCAAAAGGTGGAAAATCTGATAATGTTAAAAATGCATCACGTAGTACTAGTTACTGTACAGATGAGGAGGAACTTGCCAAGGAGACGGAGTGGGTGAGAGTGAAAAATGGGAGATCTAAGAAGAGGAAGCTGAATACTTCACTTTCGCCTCCATCACAAGAAAAATCACCTCCACTCTATTCAAGAAATACTTCGAAATACAGCGAAATGCTTCTTCAAATAAAGAGAATAAATCGAAAGATGACACTGGACATGAACAGTTTTCCACCAACAATCAACAGTCAAATAAAATTTTGAAACCACCACCCATCATATTATACAATATTAAAAATTATCAAGTTATCTATAAGATTCTAAATAAAAAAATGGAGAAAAATTCTTACAAGGTGACTTTACTGAATAATGATAGTCTAAAACTCAATGTTAACACAGAAGATAATTACAGATTAGCTACGGCAGTGCTGAACGAAGAAAATATGAATTGGTCTTCGTTTGAAAACAAACAAACTAGACCTATTAGAGTAATTGTTAAGAAATTGCATAGCACTTGCGATCCAGGTGATATAAAGGAAGAACTTCAAGAGAAAGGATTTAAAATTCTGGATGTTGTAAACATACTGCAGTGGAAGACTAAAGAACCACTTCCAATTTTCATGCTCACTTTTGATAATTCAGAGAATATAAATAAAATTTATGAAATCCATGCAATCATGGGCATGAAAATTGAGGTTGTGCCAATTAAGAAGCCGAAATTCCTACCCCAATGCAAAAATTGCCAAGCCTGGGGGCATACAAAAAAATATTGTAGGAAAGATCCCAGGTGTGTGAAATGTGCCGGTCCCCACCTTACCACCAGCTGTATAAAGCCAAAAGAAGAAAAAGCAAAGTGCTACAATTGTGGAATGGAACATCCAGCTAATTATAGAGGGTGTCTAGTGGCACAAGAACTGCAAGCACTTCGGAATAAGAATAAACAACCAAAAACCAATGAGGGAAATAAAACTACTGTGCCTCAAAGGGTATTAAGAGATGCTCGAGTTATTGAGAATCAGTCTTATTCGGATAGAGTAAAACAAGTCCCAGTTAACAAAATGAATGAGAAAACCCAACTTATATCGCAGAGCTTAGGTGAAGATTTAGGATTGAATATAGCCTCTCAACTCCAATTAATTCTTGAAAAGCTAGTTAGGCAGGAGCAATTCAATAAAACAATTCTTACTAGACTAGAAAAACTAGAAAATACTACAGTGAAAGAAAGCACTTACAAGAAATATGGAAGGTAGATTTAGAATAATGACATGGAACGCCAACGGTCTATTACAGCATAAAGATGATCTATTGGCAATTCTAATTGAACAAAAAATTGATGTTTGCCTAATTTCAGAAACACATTTCACAAAGCAATCATATTTGAAAATGAGAGGTTACAAAATATATCATGCAGTACATCCCCAGAACAGTGCTCGTGGAGGAAGTGCGGTGATGGTTAAAGAAGAATTAATTCATCATGAGTATAAGAAAATAGAATTGCAAGAGTTCCAGTCGATTTCTGTAAAAGTGAAACTTACATGCCATTCGAGTGGAATGATAACGATCGCAGCTGTCTACTGCCCTCCTCGATTCAGCTTAAAGAAACCAGATTACTGAGATTTTTTAAGAAATTTCACAGGAAAATTCATCATCGGTGGAGACTTCAACTCGAAGAATACTAGATGGGGCTCGAGGCTAACCACAACCAGAGGGAAGGAGTTACAACTGGCCGTTGATGAATACAACTGCGAAGTACATTCGACAACTTACTGGCCAACAGATAGAGCTAAGATCCCAGACCTGTTAGACTTCTTCATCACAAAGTACATATCACCCAACACTATAGAGGTTGAGGAAAAATTTGATCTCAACTCCGATCATTCACCAATTGTCCTTACAATCCATAGCTCTGCTGTGAAAAAACCCGGAGCACCACAACTAATAAATAAATATACAGACATAGAATCATTAAAGCACATGATAGAAAATAAAATTGATTTAGACACATCTCTACAAACGACTGAAGAGCTGGAAAATGAAGTACAAGAGTTTGTAACGAGCATTCAACAATCTGCATGGGAAAACACTCCCCCACTTCAGAGTAAAATTAAAGGTAATTGCTACCCCCAAGTAGTAAGAGAGCTGATAGCAGAAAGAAGAAGAACTAGAAGAATCTGGCAAACGACAAGAGATCCAAGAAGTAAAATAGAACTGAATAGAATTACACAGAACTTGAGAGGAGCAATACATGAAATAAAACAGCAAGAGATTAACACTTACCTGGAGGAACTAAGTAATGAGGCCAGTACCAACTAATCACTATGGAGAGCGACAAAGAAAATAAAGAGACCAGTGGAACAAGTGGCACCAATAAGAAAAGAAGATGGAACATGGGCTCACAGCAGTAAGGAAAAAGTGGTTTTGTTTGCAAACCATCTTGAGAAAACATTTACTCCTCATGATGATAGAGTGCTCAATGATGGAATAAATGTAATCATACAGCCAAGACTTTTGGATAATATCCCTCCAACATCGCCAAGAGAAGTTAAAAAAGAAATAAATAATATGGCAAAGAAGAAATCACCCGGATATGACCTCATAACAGGAGAAATACTTCAACATCTTCCTAGAAAAGCAATTGTGAAATTGAGTCATATTTTTAATGCAGCTTTCCGTTTAAAGTACGTGCCAAGTTTATGGAAAGTAGCCGAAGTTATTGCTACCTAAGCCAGGAAAGTCACTAAATGAAGTAACCTCTTATAGACCAATATCACTCTTACCGGTACTATCAAAACTTTTTGAAAGATTACTGTTGGCAAGATTAAAACCAATTCTACAGGATAAACAACTTATACCTTCTCACCAGTTTGGATTCCGTAGTAAACATTCAACAATTGATCAAGTACACAGACTAACAGATGTAATAGAAAGATGCCTTGAGGAGAAAAAGGTATGTTCTACTGTCTTCTTGGATATTGCCAAGCTTTCGACAAGGTTTGGCATGAAGGCTTGTGCCATAAATTAGAACAAGTCCTACCCGCAGCATATAGCCAATTATTGAAGTCCTACCTGGACGAGAGATATTTCAGAGTGAAGCTGGATGATGAATATTCTACACTAAGGCAAATTAAAGCTGGTGTACCCCAAGGAAGTGTGCTAGGACCAGTTTTGTATACACTGTACACTAGTGACATTCCAAAGCCAGCAGGAGTCACTATAGCTACATTTGCAGATGATACTGCTATTCTCTCAGTCGCAGAAGATATTGAGGAATCTACAGAAAAGTTACAAAGAGCAGTTAATGAAGTAAACACATGGACAAATCATTGGCTAATTAAACTAAATGATACCAAGTCTGTACATGTGAATTTTACTAATAAAAGAATTCAATATATTCCAGTATATATAAATGAGAAAGTCATTCCACATGCTAATACTGCCAAATATTTGGGTATGACGCTGGATGTCAAGCTCAAATGGAAAGCACACGTCAAGAAGAAAAGGGAAGAACTAGGAATTAAATTCAAAAAGATGTATTGGTTGCTGGGAAGAGGATCCAGGCTGTCCATATACAACAAGATTCTACTATATAAACAGCTACTGAAACCAGTATGGACTTATGGCATTCAACTTTGGGGCTGTACTAAACCATCCAATGTACAAATTATCCAACGATTTCAAAATAAGGTACTAAGAAATATTGTTGACGCTCCTTGGTACATCAGAAATGCTGATCTTCATCGCGACCTTCAATTGGAGACAGTCACGAAAGTTATTGAGCACTTTGCGGCCAAGCATGAAGAGAGACTCCACCAGCACGACAATATAGAGGCAATCCAGCTGCTTGATGTTGATAATCTGGTCAGGAGGCTCAAAAGAACAAAACCGCATGAGTTAGTGAAGTGAAATTTGTGTTGTGAATTGATGGCTTGAAGCTGGTGTTAGTGATAGTGAAATGTTCATCCCTTCAAACCAAACAAATTATTATTGGCCTACTAACTTGATTGTATGAAACTATTTTATAGGATACAAACTAGACTAAGTAATTGTAGTCAAAAACTAGACAAACTGAATCATAGGATGAGGTTTGAAAAAGTTCATTTAGTAAAATTAGGATAAAATAAATAGCTTATTAGTCTCAGACTAGGTGCTAATTTTTAAATAAAAAAAAAAAAAAACTACTCCTTTATTTTAATTCTTAAATTCTTCCCTGACATTAATTATTCATTTTATGGCAAGTAATTGAGCTAAAGAAAACGTAATTTAATTGTTGTCATAGTCATTCAATCTCAGCTGTTCTCCATGCATGAAATCAAGCCGGTAAACAGCTGTTTGCAGAAATAAACATATGATTCTCATTACAGCATACTGCACTGTAATGAAACCATATATGTTTTCTTTGCAGTCAAGTATGTTTCCTAGTTTCGAAATAGGAACGGCAAGACTGCTACTGAAAACACCACGCTCCATGTGGAAGTATTGTCAACTTCCACAAAATTTTCTGATTCGGAATTTGTCAACTGGGTTATGTTTATAGAATGCATGTAGTAATGTCAGCACAAGCAGGAAATGTTTTTTTCCTCCACCTACTGTCAAAAGTACTTACTTTACTCCCTGAAACATGATACTAAAGTCTCACTTTTTCGCTCTCGGTACTAAAAAACAGAAAAACTCCCTAGGGAGTAAAAGTGACAGTCCATTTGAATAACATGGGAAGCATCTCTATTTTAAAAACGTACATTTGGAATAGGTCAGAAGGTCTAAGCTCAGATGAGGAAGCATATAGAGTAGTCATTAAACCAACTAAATTCAATACCTCAACCAGACATTTGATCGATATATAAAATTTATGTTTGTATGCTGAAATTATCATTACAAACTTCATATCACTATACTTAAAAAAAATGTATAATTTTTTTTCTTTTATTACATGTTATTCAAAATATCAGCCAACGGATATTACATATTAACTAATCAAATTTGAAACGGGAACTTCATCATAGCTGTAGTTTTGGCTGTCATTGTTGTTACAACTTTAGCCGACAGAAAGTGCTGTCGGAGGAGAACTGTGATTACAAGCCAGCTGTTTCTGTTTACTTTTTAGATTATGTTGTAACACATTGTTTGGTCACATACGTTTTTAAAAATTATTTTATCAGCAGTTTTTATAAAAATGTAGGTGGAGGTAAAATGTTGTGTATATCACGAGTGAAAAATGTTTTTTCTCCCTCAGGAAAATTGTTGCCCTCGGCTTCGCCTTGGGCTTCAAACTTTTCCCTCAGGGAGAAAAAACAGCACTTTTAACTCTAGATAAACAAATAACTATTATTCCTCAATTATTCTTCTTCAAATTATTATGGCGAAAAATAGTTCAACCACACTCATACATGAACGTTCGTTGTATATCCTCTCATTCAAATTCAAATTCAAATTTATTCACATAAATTAATCAAATACATATACAGAAACCAAATAGAGTCTAGCTTGACAAATACAACAATAATCCATCTAAAATTTAATAATAGATTGTAAGTAATAGTATATAATATAATAATATATAATATAATATTAATGTGAACAATAACTGCTCACAAAGTGCTTCATGAAGCACTTGTCCGTGAGCAGGAGTTGAGGTTTAATCGGATATAGGAGGAGAAAAAAGCCTACACACACACACACACACACACACACACACACACACACACACACACACACACACACACACACACACACACACACACACACACCACACACACACACACACACACACACACACACACACACACACACACACACACACACACACACACGCACACAAACACACACACATTCAGTCACCATCATCAAGTAATTTTATTGATTGATTGTAGCATTTCCTCTCTTTAAATATACTTATATCATGAAATGTAGTTAAAACTGCGAAAAAATGGGAGGAAGAATCACCAGTATAATTTTTTTCAACATAATTCATGACAAGAGAGGGGAAAAAAATGAAAAATAAAAGATGAGACATAACAGCGATAAATAGAACAATGTTTGCAGATCAAAGCTCAAAGCAAAGGTTAAACTTTAAAGGATACAGAAGTAACTACAGTAAAAAGACCATACTAACCTGAAATTCATATTCAATAATGGATTAGATATTAGCACCATGTGTTTCTCAGCTTACTACTTTGAATTAGTCTTCTACTTCTAATGGTGAATGAAGCCATAGCCAACTCTTCGTTTGTTTTAGGAATTTCTTGAGATTCTGTAGCTTTCTAATCTCATCTGGGAGAATATTGAAGAATTTAGGTCCAAGGAATAAAAAGCATCTCTGGAAGGTAGTGCTGTTTGGTTTGGGGAGTCTGATTAGCATCCTTGTAGTTTGCCTAGTTATCTGCTGATTTTGTTCAAGATTCCCCATTTGATTCCTATCCCCACTCATTTTATAAAACAAAGATAAAACTTTCAGTACATACATGTATCTGAAAGGTAGAATTCCAAAAAACCTGAATATTGGGAAAGTATGCGTTCGTCTATTAGCTCCAAACATTATTCTAACAATTGATTTTTGTAGGACTATAAGATTTTTAAAATGAGACATGAAGGTAGAAGCATAACATGAGATTCCGTATTCCAGCCTACTACTAAAGAAAGAGAAATACATTACACGAAGAATATTTACAGGGAAGAATTGACGCAGTTGATAGAAAGTCCTAACCAATTATATAATCATTTATAACCAATCATTATGTCAAGATGCTCCGTATTCCGTAACTATTGATAAAATGTTGATGAATACGTTTTTCAATGAATCAATTTGTTTGGACTTTGAAATAGGAGAGTTCGGGATTTCATGAAGTCGAAAGCTTGTTCGAATTTATTCTTCCACTATGAAGAACTCAACAGACATCAATATCTGACCCTATAAAGTATGAATTTGCTTGAGAAATGGAAAACTGAGAAAGGAAATCCTTTAAAAACGCTGGGAACTGCTTGAGGAACGCTGGAAAAGGGCCTATATTGAAGGTATCTGGTGAAATTTTGAATTCCTCTCAAGACAAAACTCCTAGATCCTAGCTGAACTTCTGTACCAAATTTGAACATTATATATTGATTGATTCTTGAAAAATGAGAGAAAACGCGGAAAACAAGCTAGGGAACGCAAAAAACGCTAAAGACTTGGGAGTATCTTAGGCGTAATTCTGAAGTCCTCTCAAGACAAAATTTCTAGATCCTTGCTGAACTTCTGTACCAGTCTGATCATGATCTGTCAATTAGTTCTTGAGAAGGCCTAGGAAACGTAGGAGAAACGCTCAAAACCCGCCGATCTTGGGCGGAACTCAGACGACTCAACTTTTGGGTGAACTTGACTTCCGATACAACATTTCTATAACTCAGCTGAGTTACCAAGCCTTAGTAAAAAGTTTAAACATTTTTACCAATTAAAGCTGAGAAAACGCAGAAAAACTATGGAAAAACGTAGATTTCGGGCGTATCTTTGAAAGTTTTCCATATACGTTCTTAATGCACCTCTCGATGGCCAACTGAAGAATCCTGCTAAATCTGAACGTATTTGGTCCAGTATATAAAATTTAGTTTTGTTGATTATGAATGAATGAGTGAGTGAATGTATCAGTGCCATTTCGCTTTTATATACACCGTGTCACACTAAGAGGTTAACACGTTCAATTTTATATTACGTGCCCATTCAAGCTTTTTTAAATTTTACACAGAATACAAAGTAAGTTCTGAAAATATCCTGGGAAAATTTCAGCTCCCCAACCTTCGTAGAAACAAAGTGGCGGCATATTGAAAATTTTACTAATTCGCTTCCTATAAAGACTATTCTCATGAGTCATTATCTGATTTGTTCACTACGTTTCGGTGATGTTGCCTCATTTGATGGTTCTAGAAATGAATCAAGCAATCTCCCAACAATATGGTGCTCCATCTAATTTCTCAAATCGTGAGAAGCAATTACTAAATGACAAACTTCATGGCCGTTGGATTGGTCGTGGAATAGATATTGTAGATTGGCCACCCCGATCACCAAATTTAACTGTATGTGACTTCTTTTTATGGGCTACTTGGGAAAAAATTTATACCCATAGCTTCAATGATGATGAGGAACTAGAACGATCAATAGAAGAGGAACTTCTCAGGATACCGCGGAGTTTCTTTGTAAGAGCTCACGAATCATTTCTTAAGCGCTGTTATCAATGTGTTGCTGTGGATGGGTTTTAATTTGAATAATAAATTTTGTACTTTAAGGTTTATCATTAGGCTATGTTCTAGTTATTCTTATTTAAAAGTCATATTGCCCTAAAGTGCAACAATAAAGATATTTTATAAAACCGAAAAACCCTTTTCAACCCATGTTTTAAAGTATCGTTTTTCAATATGCTGCCATTTTGTTTCAACGAAGGTTAGGGAGTTGAAATTTTCCCAGAATATTTTTAGAACCTAGTTTGTAAACAGTGTAGAATTCAAAAAAGTTCGGTGCATTAATGAGCACGTAACAAAAAATCAAACGTGTAAACCTCTCCGTGGGACACGGAATATAATTGTATAGATTATCAGTTGTAATCTCTTTATAAGGCCCACTTCTGTAAACTCGTCGTCCCTTAATGAACAGTGTTCTATTAAGTATATCAATGTTGATTTTGCGAGTACGATTATTGCAATATTGATATTTCAGATACACATTCAATTATTATTATCGCACACATTAAAAAGTTGATTGTTCACACAAATACCAATGTCAAAACACTCACTGTTTATCAGCCACCGCTTAGCGGTGGAATCAGCTGTGGCCGGCCCGTTGTTTGTTTCATTGCCTATTCTCGTATATTTTTTTGAATTCATACTACGTTTAATTCAATGTACCTGGAATACCTATTCTAGGTACCTTGGTTTAATCATTATTCCAGTTCTTAGTAGACCAGAATAAGATTCCCACATAATAACAGATTATCAGTGAACGTGTCTTATTCCCTCGTGTTCTAATGGATCAATATTTATAATCGCTCAGTTGGGCTGAGTGTCAATAGATCCATTGAAAGTAATGGGAATTGTTTTTTTACTGTGCCGGTCACTGGAGCCGCCGCAATTGTTCAGAATTCTGGATTTATAATCTCCATTTTGTCTCATAAAACTCCATTATCATCTTCATCATCCTCTTCGAAGGATTAGCCTTCATAGGCTTGTTCCATAATTGAACATATATTATACGAATTTGCTCGTATCTCTGTTCTAATACACCGTTGGTTTTCCACTTTCATGCTTCCATAAGAGTACTAATTTGATCTGACCATTGTATCATTCTCTCTCTTGATTATTCAAGATAGGTGAAGTGAAATCCCACGAACTTCAATTTCAGTCTTCCTAAATTAATTAAGAATAAGAATCGGTCAGTGGTGAACCTATCAAGTACCACGTGCACAAGTTCCTTCTTCAACACAGGTCAGGTTATCCCTGAGTTGTGAAACATCTCGCAGAAACATCGTTTCAATAAGAATCCACTTGAGGAAATATACGAGTAGCAGAGTAAAGTTGAATACACAATTGAGTGTCATGAGAGGTCCAAAAGAAATGTGAAGGAAATAATATAGTTATCGAGAATCTGCTGTTATTGAGGTTTGAACATCTCCACCGATTCACTGTATATGCAAAGAGAGAAAAAGCAGCATCTCCAATGTCAAGTTCTTTTTCCGCAAAATCTTTCTCTTCTTCATCTCGATCTTTTTTCTTCTAGTTCCCTTCGATCAATGTTCGACTGTCACCTTGAGAATGGTGGTTTATATTCCATTTCCCATTCAGGGAATTCAGGGAACACCTTCAAGGTTTCATCAGTATTCTCAATATTTCAGCTTGTGCAACACACGGTGAAAGATCTCTTTCGAATCGACTTCCTCGCATATAGGCAAGGCCTGTTACAAAGAAAACAACATTGTGGCACAGACAATGAGAAAAGTACTGGCAAATAATTTTTCATCAGAGAAACTGACAAACCAATTTCTAAGAAACTTTTTATTCTCTAGAGCACTCATATCCCTTGTTTATTTGTAATATATTATTTCCTCCACCATTTCGCTAAAATGTGAACAATCCTATTTTAAAATTCTAACATTAGTGTTGGACTGGTTCAATTTCTGTGAACAATACATTTCTATCAGTAATCGAATAAGTGTTAATTGGGCTAATTCAATATATATCATACAATACTTTAAAACACAAGCACCATGAGAGAGTGTTGATTGAAGTTTAAAGCATAATAGAGTTAATGAGAAGTGAAGTGATGATGATTTTTCCACTATGAAATTTTCATTCATAGTGTGTCGCATTCTCATCTCAACTCGAGAGTAGAAGAGTCGACAAGCAGATGGGTGAGTGAGGGAAAAAGAAAACAGGAAACTTGAAGAAGACAAACAAATGAATGTACTCGTAGATTATTTATAGATTACTTTACTCAATTATAATGAAGAATAGGATTTGAATTCAGATTGGATGAGAAAGAAGAAAAAATGTAAGATTGAAGAGGGAGTGTGATGGTAGTATTGAAGAGAAATGAGATGATGGAGGATGATAAGGAAGAGATTAAGCTGTTGACCGAGAAGGAAGAGGGCGACGAGAAGAGAGAAAATGAGTTATAAAGGAGCAGGAGAAGAAGAAGTAGATTGAGAAAAAGGATAGTAGAAGGAGAGCAAGGAAGAACAATTTTAGGAGAAGCAGGTGGATGAGTAGGTTGGAGAGGAGAAGAAGAGGACGATGAGAAGAAATAAGAGGAGTAATCAAGGAGGGAAGGAGAGAAGAAGCTCAAGAAGATGGGGAGGAAGAGGATGAGGAAGAGGGGGAAGAAGAGGATTAAGAGAAGGAGTAGGAGGCGGCGGGGGCGACGGCCGCAGGCAGTTACTCAAAACACGTCTGCCCGTTCGCGTAAGCAATATTGAGTTGGATGCCACTAATACTATCTTCGCATACATTGCACGACTGCAACGAGCTGGAATAGTAAACAGGACAGAGGAGTAAGCAAGAAGGGGGAAGATAGAGGGAAAACAGGACAGAGGAGTAAGTAAGAAGGGGGAAGATAGAGGGAAGAGAGTGACCAGAATATAAAAAGGGTTGAAAATGGGACGACTGGCTTTAGTGGGCCAGAGCAGTGTAGATGTAGGGGTGGGTAGATTATTGAAGAAAGGGCTAGATTATCGGGTAGAGTGCCGGCATGGCGACTTGGAAACTTTTGAGGGGAAAAAGTGACGGGCAGTTGTTATTGTTTGTAAGAAGGGGGAAAGCTTGTATCCCAAGGATGCGACTCATCACATCCAACCAGCTGATAAATCCTAGTGGCATCCCCTCGTTCACATAACCCACTCGCAAGATAAAGATTCCACAACCACCACCACCACCACCATCATCATCATCATCATCATTTCGACCATCCATATTCCCGATATTTTCATCTTCTTTGAAATTTAATCTCCCATTTTCACTCTCCTCTCCTTATTTTTCCTACAATTTCTTTAAAGTTTCCAATATATTTTTTAAAATTTATTCTACTGTACAAATAATTTTCATCTCTGTATTCTTAAATCTTATTAATTCATTTCCCATTTGTACAAAGACAATATAGAAATTTCATTAAGAAAAGCATATAACGTAGATTTCAAATCAATCACGAGTAGAATCAAAAATAAAGCATTAATAATAATACGTAGCAATACAAAAGGTGAAAAAATTGAATATACTTTTATTCAGTATATATTGAAATAATTCTCCAATTAATTATTTTCCTATGGCGGAATAATTATACAGAGTAAGTCATATGTATGGAAACCCTTCAATAAAGGTTGAGGGTTTCAAGTGAAAACTAAAACTTCAATCAGCTGCCATTTTGGATACAAGTATCATAAAACATTCCCATTGATGTCATATTTCTTGTTTTGAAAAGGCCTTTGAAATGATGTACCACACAATGAGTGTTTACATTTAAAATTACAACCCCTAAGTCACACCCCCTTATTCGACCAATGACTCATACTGAAAGTTACAGTATTATATCTACAACAGTCTCCGATTTATTGAAGGGTTTCCATACAACATATGACTCACTTTGTATATTCTCTTATTGATATATTCTAAATGAATTTTGGTTCATACTGATTCAACTATTCTTTACACTTTCAATCTCCTGGTCTCCTCTAACCTCCTTGGTTGTTTCTCCATATTTTTCCATTGTTTCTCCCTTGTTCCTATCATCTCATAAGTAGTGCTTATTTTTCTCGTCTCATTAAGTGTCATAATCATGTTTCCAATCACTTCTATCATGAATATTCCCGAATTCTTGCCAGATTCTCCAACAGAATGTTAAGATAGACCTTACTAGTTGATATTCACCATCTTCACCCTCTACACCGGACAGGAGATGAGGTAATGTTGGCAGGCTGACGTGGAAAGTTTGAGCTCCCTATTTTTCTGTGATTTAAGTGAGATTAAGTCGTCTGTTCGTTCCCAAATTTTTATCAAGTGTGCTTTAGACATCACTACATCAGTTCGTGAAATTTCATACTTTGAATTTCTTTCAAGCTCCCCTGGTTCTTCAAAGTTCAAAAAGTGGAATAGTTATGGTTATGTCGCCTCCAGCACTTCGTTCGAAGGTCGAAAAAGATAAGGCTGTATCATCACCTGCCCAGCAGCGTAATCAAACTAAACAACAGAGAGGGCAGACCAGCCGGCCTCCCTCCTCTTCGTCTTGCTCGTCGACTGCTGACGCCGGCTCTGTTGCCATGGCGACGCAAAACCAAGCTACCGAAGCTCTCGAAGCACTTCTACTCAGCGACGATTTTTGCGATGGTTTCGCTGCAAGAATGGAGGATTGGCTGCGCGACAGCCTATGTGAGACGGTCGGCGCTGCGTTGGAGGCCAGGCTCGAGGATGCTGTCAAGACAATCAACGATCTGTCTCAGGAGAATGCAGCGCTAAAGAAACAAGTGAAGCAGCTACAACAACAATTTGACAGTCGTTTGGATGGCCTGGCCCAGTACCAGCGGCGCAACAACGTGCGGCTGTCTGGCTTGCCGGAGGCGGACGGCGACGACGGAGCGTCGACGAGTGTGGCGGCCATGGCAGACCTGCTCAACGCTGAGCTCGGCTTGGAGATCCGGCCAAACCATATTGACCGTTGCCATCGTGTCGGACGCTGGGTGAGGGCGGGGCTCCGCCTCGACAAGTGCTGATCAAATTTGTCAGCTATCAGCGACGCAGCGATGTCATCTCAGCCAGATACAAACTGAAGAATACCGGCCTTTCAATCCACGAAGACCTCACTAAACCACGACATCTATTTTTAAGGCAGATTGCTGACGAAGTTGGTTACAGGAATGTAACTCGGGACGGTAAAGTTATATGGAAGAAGGACGGCAGAATTTTCACGCACTCTTTCAATCCAAGTGATGTGATGCAGCCAGAAGTCTCTTAGTAAAAGTGAGTGGATGCATGTAAACTGCTTGGTGAGTAGTTACATCTTTCAGTTGCTTGCTTTTATAAAGTAAAAGTTCTCATTTCTACTGGCGCAAACAGTTGAACTTTCAATTTCTGTGATTCATTCATTCTTCCGCTCCAGCGTTTTTTTTTTTTCTAGCTATATTTGTATTTTTCTTCTTTGATAATATCCATTTGAGTATGCTTGCAGCATAGAGTTTTATCATTATTAACATTCGGTAATTGGAATTATTATTTACTCCTAATTAGGGCTTATTTATGTTGTTTTTCTCTCGTTGCAATAATAATTTTTCATTTCATTATTAATTTGTATCTGAAATGTTAACTCTTGATCCTTGTACTTTCATATGAAATATCTGTAGAATATAATCATGCATCTCGTGCCTATCATCTTGTTTGTTTTCTCAGTTATCGATTATAATATTAGAACTTGATAAGAACAGAGGCTGTTCCCTTATTTTCTCACGATACACTTTTTATGGGAGCTCTGCTTTTTGGTTGAATGTTATTAAGCGATGTTAACTAGATAGTATATATGAATGAACTATAAATTCAATTTATATTAAGCATAATACAGAATTCTTCATTGTAGAGATATTCTAACTTATCATCTCCTTATCTCTATTATTGTTTTGTTTTTTCTTCTATTTAACTTTTTATTTTCCAGTGACTTTAAAATAGTCACTTATTTAATCAGCCTATTCAATTATATCTTTTTTCGATTGCTATTGATTAACCAATAAGTAATTTGATCAATAATATAATAATTATTTACATAAGAAATAAACTTTTGCATTCAGCGGTTGCTGCTATTATAAGTACATAGAAGGTGGCCAATTTATAACTTTGTGGGACTTTTCAATCTTCTCCATCTTAATCTTAGTAGACTGATCACCAATATCCAAATTTAACTCAACTATCTCTCAATTAAAATAAATACTATCCCAGTTTCTATTCTCATTCAATATTTCTTGAAGATATAAGCTCCAACAAATATGTCAGACTTCATTAATGAGCTGAAATCAGTTTTTGAACATCACTCAAGCCTACGTCATATTAACGCCCAATCCCTGCCAGCTCATTTTGACGAGTTCAGGTTAATGTTCTCTACGGTCTCGGTGGATGCTATTGCTATTAGTGAGACATTCTTGAAACTCAGCCTATCTACAGAATACTTCAATGTTCCTGGCTATACCTTACTTAGAAATGACAGGATCGGCAAGGGTGGTTGCTGTATATATTCGGTCTCAATTTGCGGCCAAGGTAATTGCATCATCTCCTCAATTGTACTCATGTTCACATGAATTTCTCATGATCGAGGTCGATATTGGACAAAATACTTTGCTGATTGTTGCTGTATATTGTCCGCCCAAGGCTGGTAGATTGTCTATTCTAGAGGATGCTCTACTAGATGTCATGCACCAGTATCAGCATATAATTGCTTTTGGAGACTTCAGTGCTGATCAGATGAAAAATACTTTTGAAAACAGACAAGTAAGAACACTCTTTGAGTCGTTGAATATAGAAATACCCAATAACACTTCACTCACTTTTCACACTGACACTCGTCACTCCCTACTCGATCTTACTATTGTGAGTGATCAAGATTCTGTTATGGCTGATGGACAGATACCATTCTGTATGTCGGATCATTATCTGATTTATGTTTTAAATAGTCTTGAGCATGAAGTAAGATACACGCCAAAGATTAGGGACAGGAACCTGAACCCTAACATTGACTTGGATCGTTGTCTGGTTGATGCTGTGGAAAAGCCTTGGCATGATATTGTGAATATGATTAATATTGATGACAAGGTGAAGGCCTTTAATTCAATGATTTTTCCAATCTTTAACGTTTTTTAGGGAAGGCAGTCTACTTCAGAGATGTGGAGGAACATTCGAAGAGTCGAGGTGATACCACCCAATTCCAAGTCCACTGCTGTTAATGTTCCTCTGGAACAGCTTAATGGATTCTTTTCTAATCTCCACCTTCTTAATTTGCTCGCCATTCACTGAACTTAATCATGATTGATCAATTTAGTCACACACTTCCGCAAGAAAAAATTTCCTTCTCATATGTCCTTCCTAATACAGTCTCCTCAGCTATTCTCTCAATTTAAAAGAATAATAAAGGTATTGATAATATACCTATTAAATTTTATAAGATTATTCTACCAATTATCATTCCTGCTATCACACATATATTCAATTTCTCTCTCCAGATGGGAGTATTCCCCTCTCTTTGGAAGCAATCATTGATATGTCCAGTTCCAAAAAATAATAATCCTACTACTCCACAAGACTTCCGACCTATGAAAATAGTTTGTAGTATTTCCAAGGCACTGGAGAGAATAGTGCATGAACAGTTGTCACTGTACCTGGAATCATTCAACTTCTTTGATGAAAATCAGTCTGGTTACCGCCCTTTCCACAGCACAACTACAGCTCTATTGAAAATCACTGATGACATTCGAAGTTCAATGGATCATCGTTCTTTCACTCTTCTTGTGTCATTTTATTTTACAAAATCCTTTGATAATGTCTGTCATTTCAATCTTACTCCATAAACTCTTTTTTCAGTGTGGTCTATCATCTTCTTGTGTTCCCTGGTTCAAGTCCTACCTTACTGATAGGTACCAGTGTGTCAGAGTGGCTGAGGAGAAAATGTCCAGGTTGCAGTGTTGCCAGTTGTTGCAGGGGTCCCACACGGTACAATCCTTGGCCCTCTTATTTTCTCTATCTATGTGAATAACCTTTCTCTGGTTTTTCGTGATTTGTCTTATCATATTTATGCTCAGATCTTGTTTGCTATAATCGCTTCCCTTCTAGTCACTCTTCTCATGCTGATGATGCTGTGGCTGCCATTAATGTTGATATAGCATCTTTGTTTGTATGGGCAAAGGCGCATTGCTTGAGTCTCAATGCCAGGAAATACAAAAGTATCATTGTTGCTTATGACAGACAGTACAATCAACTAGACTTCAATGCAGTGTCCAAAGTGATGCTAGATGACCATGCACTTCAGTATGAGGAATTTATCAAGGTTCTGGGAGTTTTCATAAATAAGAATCTTAGTTGGACCTATCACTTCAAAACCATATCAAGGAGGATCTTTGCCACAATGCATCAATTCAAGAAATTGAGGAAGTTTCTACCAACCAACCTTCGTGTTACGGTTGTTCGAAGTCTTGTTCTGCCCATTGTGGACTATTGCAGCATGGTCTACAATGACATGACTAGGGAGCTTAATATGAAATTGCAGCGTGCATTGAACTATGCAGTTAGGTTCATATATGATGCAAGAAGGGATGATCATATCACACCTTTCTATAGGAGACTGCAATGGCTGAAACTGAAGGACCAGAGGCAATACTTCATATTATGTCTTTTATATCACCTAGTAGTGGAGGGCAAGGGTCCGCAGTATCTGAAAGAGAGATTCACACCTCTTGCGCACATCCACCACAGAAACACACCAGTATTCCCTACAAATTCCACTCCACCGCACAGTTATGTACAACTCCTCTTTTACTGTAGTAGCGTCCCGACTGTGGAACAATCTATCACCTGAGTTGATTTTCTCACCAAGCTCCTATTTGTTCAAATCGAGGCTTCTGCCATCATCAATAAATGATACATAAGCATAAGGTCATTATGATTGGCAGGGTGTGGTACATGGATGCTCTTATTTCATTGCTCCTATTTAATGCACAGTTTCATTATTACTTCTATTTTTTTTATCAAAGTCTGATCACAATGTTTTGTAATAGGACCACCTCCATAGTTTTTATCACCTATTTCAACTACTCTCTATTGTATTTTATTATGAAGTTTAATTTTTCATGGTACACTTTCATGATAAGTTTCATTCCACATGGATGCAAATAACAGCTTTAGTTTGCTAATGTGATCTAGTATAGTGTTGATGGCTCAATATGTACAATATTATTTTCTTCAATATTCGAAATTGATTAATACTGATGCGGAACTGTAAATAATTATATATTTCTTGAGTTTAATTTATTTCATTCAATTATTAAAGTCTATTTTTGTAAATGTTACCATAGGCAACAGCCTTGTAACAATATTATCAATGAATATCTTATCTTATCTTATCTTCAGGGTTGAAAGTATTATCCGAAGTATAGTTTGGATTTTATAATAATTGAGAGCTCTCATATATGGAAGGTATCCCTTTGCAAACGATTTGTTATGTGGAATTACACCAGGCAAACAAGAATGATGGAAAAGTGAGGCCATAATCTGACATTTCAAACACATATTTGAAAAAAATATATATTTATATAATGTTTCCAAAATCTACCCACAAGGTATGTGTGTATTTCATGATTGGCTAACTTAAAGATAAATCTTCCAAAAGCGAGTTTCTTGTATTTTTCCATAAAAAATGTACTATGACATCGAGAAACTGTAAAATCAATTACTTTCTGAGGAAATTGGATTATTTGATGTCAGCTCTTACCTCTAGCTCGATCAAAACTTACCTTCACTCCTAAAATATCGCAAATATCCACTGATAGTCTATCAGTGTCAAAGCTGATACAAGTTAAGATTTCTCTCATTGAGTTGAGTACCTCCATGTTATAATCATAGTTGCTTGATACTGGAATTTTAAGTTCATTCTTACCTCATGGAGGTCACACAATAATATTTTGTAGCTGATGAACATTGAAGATATTTATCATCCACTCTAGGAGAGTTATAAGTGTTTCGCCAACAACAGAATTTTCATAAACGTCTTGAATAAGTCAAGTATAGCACATTGTCTCAAGAGCTGTAGAACTTTTCAATAGAAAACAATATCAAGTCAGCTTCTTGTGTGTGCCAACATTGGTGAATTTCCCTCAAAGTTATGCTTCCCTGTTATGTCTTGAACTTCTTTTTCGGCGCCCAACTTCACTAGTACTTGCCACAAAACTTCACTTTCAACTTCTCCAGACGAATACCGACTGCGTCACTTTGAAATTCGTCTGTTGTGTTTGGTGAAATTGCAGAAAATAAAAGACACGCGCTGAAATTTCCCCCTCCTACTTTTTGGTCTGGAAATTTCCCTCTTTTCATAACTTTTCTGTCACTGCTGACGGCCTTGAAAATGTTCATTCAGCTGCTTGCCAACTTCTACCCTGGCCTGAAAAAACTGTGACTATATTTTCAGTTAATGCATAATGCATGTTTCTGTTCATTCAAATCTGGAAAATACTTTTTGCACCCTACTCAGCGCGCAACTTTAGATGAAAAGATTATTGAACGACCGCTTATCGTTCCATATTTGAGTCAATAAACAACTGAGCGCACACGTTCTCCAATAGTTATTCAAAGATAATTTTATAGTTTTTTTCATCTAAATGGGGTTCTGTTCCATCCTGGGATTCTTCTTCGTCCAGGTGTAACTCACATGATAATAATAATGCTTTATGTACCTTCTTGGAATAATAAGGTATATTTATACACGTTTTCACGTATACTTAAGGTATACGACTTGACGTCGGTAAGGTATAATTATCTAGTTGTCAGAAAAAAACTAACGGTACATGTTCTATGATATAATTTTATTTCTATGGACGTAAGTTTAGTTTTTTACGAATAGATTTGATTGGTGACATCATTGGAACCAGTTTCAACTCAATTCAACTTCACTCTCAAATTATTAATAATTGTTATCATGAGTCGAGTTGTGCTTCAGCTAGCTGTCCCATCAATGCTTCAGCTATGCAATGCTTTCAATGCTTCACATTCATTTATGATGTCTCCATGTACTACTTGCTACAGGAATATTATGTAATGAGCTGTTATACAAAGAGTTTTTTTTTTCAATAACAATGAATATTCACACAATATTATCGTGTTCTGAACAACGATGGATAATTATCTACACAAGCGTAATACATAACACATGTAGCGTGAAACATAACTCTTGTGTGGTTTTCCATCTTTATTGAAAACACAGTAGCTCTAAGCTGCTCTGCTTCCTCAAATGCAAATGGAAATACATGCAAATAATCTATCCCAGCTATCATTTTGACGTAGTAATCAACAACCTTCAAGTGATCTCTGTCTTATTTTTCGATGAGAGTCAATAATTCATTTTCCAAGTGGTTCATCAATGAATAAACGAACTAACTCGGGGATTATTCTCTTGAATGTGAGAGTTGGTCGGCTATTCTCATGAAAATACCATCAAATAATAGCCAGAGCTACTTTACAGATTTATGTTGCTTTGAAATTCAAATGTAATCATGTCAAGAATGAGTCTCCATGAAAGTAAGAGATACAGGATGGGAGAGAGAGTCTCCTACGCTGGCAGTAATGTTGCTTCAGGAACAGGACAATTCAATTTGCAACAATCCGAGGGCGGCTGCTAACTCAGAACAGGTGACCAGAATTCCACGCTCAAAGTTTATGGAGCTCTTGACTTCTGAGTGGGAATTGCTACGTGCCAGTCAAGTATTTAGGCAATGCAAGATGGCAGATTGCACAATAATTCATATTGGCTAACACTCCTATATTATATCCACTGACACGAATCTCTTCCCAAAATTCAGAAACTGGCATTGATTCCGTTGCATCCGATTTGCGTTTTGACTCAACTGGTGATTTCTCTCCAACGGTTTCTCCATCTACTAAGCAGTATTGCTTACTAATATTATGTACCGGTAATAAGATTTTCAGTAAGAAAATTCCCGATCCC
Organism: Nilaparvata lugens; assembly: GCF_014356525.2. NCBI lineage: Eukaryota > Metazoa > Arthropoda > Insecta > Hemiptera > Delphacidae > Nilaparvata > Nilaparvata lugens. Next base: position 21,097,045 of record NC_052514.1, on the reverse strand, counting down.
GAAAAATAGGATGTACTATTTTATACTATATTTGTGAGATCTGGTTGTATTTCTGTGTGGACCCAGTTCCACAGTTCACGGTGACCGGCTCTCTCTACTTCATAATGATAGAAATTGATTCAATTAATCAGTTGATTTTAATTCCTGATTATCATTCCAGGACGTCATCAACTATACTTGACCCTGGGAGAATCACGATTCAAATGATTCAAGTCAGAGAATGTTTGATATTCCCAACCTTTAGATCTCCTCAAGCTCGTTCAACTGATGCCAGTTATGCACATCAGATCACAAGCTCACGGATCAATTAATACCAGTTATAAAGTACTCGATAATTCCAATTCTTATTTCTACACCTCCAAATCTCATTAACCCCTTACGAAGTTACATTTTTAGTATTTGAGATGAAAAACAGCATCCTCACCTATTATTTAAGAAACAGGATGCATTGAAGATGAAACAAGTTCTGTAAGAGTAGGGTAACTCACGAAACTGAGCTTGCTGGTGGGAGGCTCCGTGATTCAAATCACAATATGATTCAGTAACAACAGGGGAACGAGTTTGCAAGTAAGTTAAGATTCATTGTGAATAGCTAGCTGACACACTCGCTCAGCGGGAGAGAGAGCAATCTGCATTCGCAACAAATCTCCCCTCGCAACTCTCAACTCACCACCTCCGAGGGTTTGTTGCTCTCAACTATGAATTCTTATTCAAACAAATCATTTTGGAGATCTCATCTTGAGACTATAGTCATTGTTATCTTCATCATCTTACATTGAGTAGGTTGTCTCTCATGAATGACTCTTTTTTAGGGTAGTTGAAATCGTTCCTTTTCATCGATTTGATCACTTCAACATTAATCCATGCGATCATTCATCAAGATGATTTGAGGATTTTGGAAAAAGTCTAAAATCGAACTGTCGAACTGTGAATGATTGATGGGAGTTCATTTCTAGTAATGCATCTCAGAACAATAACTTCATATTCACCATATCCGCCACTCTATTAGATGTTAGTGAATACCCAGCTCTTGCAAATCAGATATCTAAATTTGACAAAAAATATTTTTCTCTCAGTGAATGTGATTAAAGTCCTCTATTATGTTCCATCATGAATAATCATAGATTATTCAGTATGAAAAAGTCCATGTTTATTCGCCAAAAATAATAATATTTCATTATCAATAATAACAACATTGAAAGTTGTATATTGTAAAACAAAATTGTATATAATTGATTTTTACTCATTTTTTTGATAATTTCGATTATATAGTTTATTCTATATTTGCATTAATGCTTAATGCAATCATAGGTCAACAAAAAATATTGGAAATATTCAGAGTCAATAACTTTTAGCCTATGTAGCCGGGAGACATTGTTGTGTCTATAAATTGTAGATGAAGTATGATTGAAAATGGAAATTTTATTGGCATTAAATATTTAAATCACAAAGAATAGTGAAAAATCAAACCTTCAGAGGCCATTAACGTTGATAATTACTTAATAGATGTTGTTCATCATCAATAAAATTACTGGAAGAATAATCTCAATCATCCTATTTCAATGTATAGTACTTTTATTCTACTAATATAGTACTAGCAAATTATTCTACTTTTCACCTACCCGCTACAAATTTACATAGCATACTTTTTGGCCATACTTACTATAGGATATAGTATGAATACATACATAAATGATATAGAATTGGTATATTATATGAATACGAAGTCCAGAAGATGAAAATTAGTTTAGTTCAATGCATGCTTTCAGGCTACAAAGACGCATCCAAGACGCATCATGCAATCCAAAGTACATAACTGCATCATTTTTTAAGGAGAGATAATGTATTTCTCTCCAGCTTCAGGATAGTACTGTATACCAAGCTACCTTGGCAAGTAAATAACTTATTTTTACCATCTTATGAGCCACCAACCTTCCCTCTAGCTAGAACAAATGCCGACAGATTTATTTTCCGAAATGACTTCATCAATCCTACTTGCACTTTCACTGAGAGGACAAGAGTGGCAGCTCCTTGTATTTCAAGCACCATTACTTTCTCTTGTCTCGGAAGCCACTCACAACATAAATTCACTTTTGCTTGCACCGAGTATGAGGCCTGAAGCATTGCTGTCATCAAGTAACATAGGCCTTTTCACTCTCTTGTAGCTTGATCTCTAATAGATTGATGTAAGGAAAGTCTATTTTCACTTTTAATTTTTTATGACTTACTTTTTATGTTTTTGACAATGTTGTCTACATCCTCATTCGTCAAGCATTAGCTTCGAAATTCTGAACATATTCAGCAATAAATTGAGTGTATGTGTTTTATTCCAGTAGAAATCGGTCAAAATTTCAATGCCAATACAAAATTTTGAATCAATTATTATAGTCTATCTAGATTTTAAATTAATACAAGACTTATTATGTATTTCCTTGGACAGGAAATTGGACTTGGGTGGTAAAAATTTCAACCTTATTTCTGAATGTTGGTTATCATAGTTCAAAATATAACGATTTTCTAGAGCCTATCGTAGTTATTATCATGATTTGTGCTTGAATAAATATATGAAAAATATAATTTTCCTCAAGACAATGATTCTAATAATGTAAATCCATTTGAATGTGATAGAACTCTCACCAGGGATGAACGTTTTCAATAAATATGATTGAAAGCTGAAATAAGCCGTTTTGGATTGCATTGTTCATTTCATGGGTTGTGAATCATTCGACAACAAATCTACCCTATGAATTAATAATTCCAGTTGTTAAATTATTCTCATAATATGATTATACTAGAGGAACTTCTTCCGGGATTAGCATCAAATCCTTCAGAGGATTACTAATAAATAATGCATTCGCTTCCCTGTCAGTATATCACAATAGATTAATAAATCGATTTGAACAGATTTGGTAGCTTTTGGTACATTCTGGTTTGTTAATATCAGATGACTCAATCTTCAATAGATTAACGTTATGACGATATTAATTTATGGCATTATCTAGAAATGAGTATTCTCCAGTAATTAGGAAGAATTGAACAGTTTGAACTTCAGTTAAATTATGATCATAGGTATTCCATTTTCCAAATAGGTCACCATATATTCTTAATTAATTAGCTGTAAACTAACAATAAGGATATTCAATGATACTCTGCAAGGTACGGTACGCACGTAATAAATTATGAATGAATTATTCAATGAAGTCAAAATTCCTCACTCAAACCTTGAATATTGAAATCGAAATATTTCGAACGTCATTCCATACAACGTTGAAATCAAGAAACCTGAAATTCGAAAATTTTACATTTCCTAATAGGTTAGTCTTTTTCTACGCACGGTATAAAATTAGTTCCTCGACTTGCCAAGTATCACATTATTTCATCAACATGACAAGGGATGCATATTTCAATCATTCTAATAAATTAGAAAAATTCCAAAATCTAAAAGTTGTCCTGAAAGATTTTAAGAACTAGTTCATCTTTGCTGAAGGAAAAACTGTGAGGAACTGAAATTCTCTGTGTGCTGATCTCCCTTGATTTAGCGCATTGTTTTTCATCTGGATAAAATCATAGTTTTTTGGAGAAAGTAGTTGAGCCATTACAGATGGTGAAACGCACTCTAATCTCTTTCTATTCGCTACATTGGCTTAAAATGTTTACTTTGTGAACTTGTTTGTTTTTATAGAGCTCTGGCAAAGAATGAGCAGATTTATCGGTCGGTGGTGGGGAGGGGGGTGGTCTATGAAGAAATATTACGAGAGAATTGAAAAGTGTCGTGGATAGTTATTTATGGGTCGATTATTTTCAACCTCAATCTTCTACCATTTCTTTTACTCGTTGCTCTTTGCACAGATCGAGATATGCAGTTTGTTCGTGAGGATGGTAGGGGACGGTAAGTTATAGAACGAAATAAAAAGAAGTAGACGAGGAAAGTGAAGTAAGAACGAAAGAAAAGGACAGGGGCGTGAAGAAGGTGGAGTGAAAAAGACGAATGAGGAAAAGAAGAATGAAAAGGATTAGAGCTGAGTGAAAGCCAAAGCTAAATTTTCGGTTAAGTGTCGGTAATACTTGGCGTATAGGGCTGCTCCTTGGACATTTGCCAGCTTCTTGTGAACAGCTTTTTCTGTTACAGAAATTTATTTTTCTATTGCAACCTAAAATGGAGTGCTACTGGCACACCTTGCTGGAGCTTGCTAACCTTTGCTCATCACTCTCGATTATCGTCATCATCTTCACTATCATCATCGTCATCATTGACTTTATCACTATTCCCATTCTCATCATTATAGTCATCAACATCATCATCATCTTAACGTCAATCACGACTGGAAAGTGATTTTCTTCTTTTTTATGTAGCCTACTGGATTTTTGTCCACTGCTTTTCTCCTCCACTTCATTTTCACTGAGTTCGAAGAGTGCTCTATTCTAATAGCACAGTTATTTCTGATTCATTCGTCAATTGAGAATATATTCTTTGGATTATGGAGAGAACTGAGAATGTGCAGTGTATGTAACTCATTCAAACTTGAGTACCTTTTATTTTTTATTTAAAGGTACTCAAACTTGAGTACCTTTTAGTTTTATTTTTTCATTTCTCATAGATAGAGGAAAAAATAATGCCCAAAACGTCTTTTATTTATTAATAAATATTGTTAAAAGTAATTGATTTTTTTTAAATTCAACATCATTTTAAAAGTTTTTGTTGGTTTTTTACATCTTCAATCTTATTTAATCTGTTTGATTCATTTACGTAATATCATCCATTCAACCTAGCTAGAAGCTAATATTGGATCATTTCTAATAAAGAATTAATAGTGACAAACAGCTTAGAGTTGAGCTTGTTTTAAATCTCTCTCAAGTAATAATATTTCTTCTATATCAGTCATTATCATGATCTTCTATTCAACACATTGATGATTAAATTTCAAAGGTGAGGGCAAAAAAATGTATAAACAAAGAAGACTTGATGTCAGGAATCTCAATATCCACCTCAAATCTCTTAATCTCTACCAAGATGACTATCTGAAACTCTGAATGATTGACAAACACGTCGATCAAGTATAGATATCCAAATTTGTGTGTACTTGAAAGTTGAATGAACTGCTGGTAGACTTTGACTAGAACAAAAGGCGTTGTCCAAGGCACGAAGGTGTAGCCTTTTGAAACAATAGCATCGATCCATCTCCACTCAACACACCTTGCTGCTCTAATCCACTCCATTCCGTATAGTGGACTCTCTCATCCTCTTTCCACCACGCTCCGTCGCTCACCCTCGGTCGTAGTACACTGTCTGTTTTTGAAATGCCAATCCTTGCTTCAAGACCAAGCCTCCCATGTTTGTAAAGAGGTCCACCCTGTACATCTTGTTTGCTGCCCAGCGAAGGAGAGTTTTTCTCATTTTGTCTTCACTTTTTCCTGAAACTCAACTGATTTCTTCTATTTCTCTTCTTTGCCTCCTACATTTTCATTCATTCTACGTACGCCCCCGCTCTTTCTATTCTTTCATTTTTCCTGCCTCAATATCATGAGCTTTACTTCTCCGCCTTCATGAATCCTTTTTATTAATGCTTCACTTTTCCTTATCATAACTTTCATATTTTAACTCGCACAACGCTTTCATACATGCTTTTGCGCAACTCATCCTCTTCTCTCCTCTTACAGTTTTCTAACTGTTTTATCATAATAAAATAAATAATTTATTTTTGTCAAAGAACAATTACGAAATTGCATTAGACAATGTCAGAGAATTCAAAAGAAAAATTACATTAATAATTTGGTTGGAGACCCACTTAATACAAATTTATACCATCTAGGTAACTCATAAATAACAAATATAAATAAATAACATAACATAAATAACATAAATAACATAAAAACATAAATACATAAATAACATAAATAACATAAATAACATAAATAACATAAATAACATAAATAACATAAATAACATAATAACATAAATACATAAATAACATAAATAACATAAATAACATAATAACATAAATAACATAAATAACATAAATAACATAAATAAATAAATAACATAAATAACATAAATAACATAAATAACATAAATAACATAAATAACATAAATAACATAAATACATAAATAACATAAATAACATAAATAACATAAATAACATAAATAACATAAATAACATAAATAACATAAATAACATAAATAACATAAATAACATAAATAACATAAATAACATAAATAACATAAATAATAAATAACATAAATAACATAAATAACATAAATAACATAAATAACATAAATAACATAAATAACATAAATAACATAAATAACATAACAAATATCGTCACTTCCTGTCTTTTTTCGTACTTCAAAATCATGATTTTCCTCTTCTTCAAGGTTCACAATTTTCCTTGTCCTCATCTTCTTCAATCTGCATTACTCTTTCCCCTACTTTTTATATTCACGAATTTCCATCACAAACTCATTTTTCTTCCTTCCATCTTCCAGTCCATCTTCGTATTTCATCCAGTTTTTTTATATTCTCTCATTTATTCCTCAATCTTTCTCAGTTTACCTCGAATGAACTTTCGTTTTTCATTCACAATTCCTTTTTCTTTGATCTTGGTCCTTATCTCTCTTTCTCTCTTGTCTTTCATATTTCTTATCTCTTTGGGTTCTGAATTCTCTCATTTTCCTCCTTGTCCACTTTCCTCTAAGCCTCTTGATGCTTCTTTCCCATCTGCTAATTCAAATTCGTTTTTGCTGATGTTCTTGATTCTCCAATCTCCTACTACTTCCACTCTTTCACTTTCATATTATCACGTACACCCTGAGTAGCTTCAGAGGTGGGTGATTGATACCCAGGTGTTGCTCCTGGATGACTTCACTCAGTCGTAATGTGGGCGGGGAAAGGAGGCAAGTCGAAGTTCCTCTTCCTTCTTCTTTGTTCCTCAGCTGGCGTGAACAGCACCTCCTGGTGCTTCTGACGGCGTGAAGGTCGCTCTCTTCTCTGATGACACCACTTTGATGTAATTTTGTATTGGCCTTACGGCCTCGGTTCCGCTCCAGTGGAGTAGGAAAAGGAAGGACAGAAAGGATAGGGACGGCAGACAACGGTCCGCTGTGCCCTGGGGAGAAGGAAGAATAGGGACGGCAGACAACGGTCCGCTGTGCCCTGGGGAGAAGGAAGAATAGGGACGGCAGACAACGGTCCGCTGTGCCCTGGGGAGAAGGAAGAATAGGGACGGCAGACAACGGTCCGCTGTGCCCTGGGGAGAAGGAAGAATAGGGACGGCAGACAACGGTCCGCTGTGCCCCGGGAGAAGGAAGAATAGGGACGCAGACAACGGTCCGCTGTGCCCTGGGGAGAAGGAAGAATAGGGACGGCAGACAACGGTCCGCTGTGCCCTGGGGAAATGGGAGGACAGGGACGGCAGACAACGGTCCGCTGTGCCCTAGGGAGATGGAAGGACAGGGACGGCAGACAACGGTCCGCTGTGCCCTGGGGGAATGGGAGGTTAGGGACGGCAGACAACGGTCCGCTGTGCCCTAGGTAGATGGGAGGACAGGGACGGCAGACAACGGTCCGCTGTGCCCTGGGGAAATGGGAGGACAGGGACGGCAGACAACGGTCCGCTGTGCCCTAGGTAGATGGGAGGACAGGGACGGCAGACAACGGTCCGCTGTGCCCTAGGGAGATGGGAGGTCAGGGACGGCAGACAACGGTCCGCTGTGCCCTGGGGAAATGGGAGGACAGGGACGGCAGACAACGGTCCGCTGTGCCCTAGGGAGATGGGAGGACAGGGACGGCAGACAACGGTCCGCTGTGCCCTAGGGAGATGGAAGGTTAGGGACGTACGGCAGCCAACGGGCCGCTGTACCAGGACAGGAGGTCAGGGACGTACGGCAGCCAACGGGCCGCTGTACAAGGAGCAGGAAGGTTGTGAGCGGAATGCTGTGGCCTGGGGCTCGTCCAGCCTTTAAATACTCCCCCAAAGTGGAGGGGATGGAGTTGAGCCGCCGCCAGAGGCGGTGGAAATCATCTCGATGCGCGGAAGATGGTGCGCCATCGGTACCTTCCTTATCTCCGCGGTCGGCTAGCGTTGCTGATAGCAGAGCGTCTTTCTTCAATATTATTAATTATTTAGCAATATTTTCCGTCACAATTTTACTTTGTGACACCCCACTCCTACTTGGGGGGGGGGGGGGGTTTGGAGCCCTCTATGGCACCACCTTCAAAGGCATGAGCCATCTAGGCATCACCTTAAGAGGTGTACACCTCCCAGGCATCACCTTAAGAGGTGTATGCCACTCAGGCATCACCTTTAGAGGTGTATGCCACTGCCTATGGGCATCATCTATGCCTGATCTACGGGCACATATTTACGCTGTCCATCCGGTAATTGGATCTTTATACGTGGCTTGCCAGCCCGTTTGCGCTTACCAGGCGTCGAGACTCGGTTGCAGAACACTGGATCCCTCCTCCTTGAGGGACCTGGTGTGGGTTCCTGGGACGGTGGGATCACTTCATTTGATAGTTGCACACTGTGTTGGCTCTCCCAACGTCCATATCCATTGAGGGTGGCACGGACTCCTCCACATCCATGGCAGTGGGGGGTGGTGTTAACTTTTCCACATCACTCTCGGAGTTACCACTTGTGTTGGTGGCTGGGGCATGAATCTTGGCCTGGCGTTCAGAGTCAGTCATCTCATTCCTGTGATCCATCACTATTTTGCCCCAGGATGCTTGCCTTGGAACATATGACAACTCTGCTTTGCTATCAATCAAGGCATTGGGTTCGACTCTGTTCAAACCATCCTGCTTAAACATCCTTCTGTCGCGATCCTTGTTGTCCTGAGATTCTGATTGTACAGCTGATATTGTTGGGACTGCTGTTGTCTTAGTCCCCAATAAGAGAGATCGCAACATTATCAGCGGACTTGTAGGATTCAGTTGAGGAGGATCCCACTCCACTGTGCCGGGCACTCTCTTTAATTCAGGCCTTTTCCCTAGTTATAATAGTAAATTTAATACGCAATAGACTAGAGCCATTATTGTAAGTGAGTTAGCGAAATAAATTATTTTCTCTCTCTATTATGACCGGCCATGACTTCGAGCTTCCCATGATAGATATTTAAAAATTGTGGCTCCGAGTCGTCGAGGAATGTAGATTATGGAATTATCTCTAAAACTTAGCCTTCTTGTCGCGACATAAAATGCGATAAGTTGGAAAACAGCAAGCATTGAAATTATAACAAACTACCGATTTTGCAGTTACTATTTGGTCCAAAGGCTGTAGAAGCCACGCGACGATTGGTCAAATTGATTCCATTCGCCCAATAGGAGACCTGTTTCTAAATACAGTAGTGGGGATTCCCCAGTCGAGAGACCAGATTACGTTTCGGAGGACACTTTGCTAGGAGCACTACGAGAGTAAAGATGTAGTCACTATGTTTCGCCCTTTTTGGGGCAAGTTTATGAGTTTATATCATTTTTAGTTAATGTAGGAGCTAGTTTTATTTTTATTAAAGTTTAAATTTTCTAGTAGTGCCATGTCCTGAAAGGTTTAATTGTGTTTCTTCATCATGTACGAATAAATTGTTTCTTCAAATAACCGCTAAGCGGTTCATGTGTGTCCCCAAACCAACTTCTTGTACTACCACCCCTTTGGTTCCGCAACTTTATGTAAAACCGCTTCAAGACACCCGTTCAGACGACAGGTCTAGGGACGTAAGAGGACGTCGCCGTCAAGCCAAATTCAACCGGTAAAAGCTCACCGCCAAAAACAAGGTACTGTAACCCCGACGATAAAGCAACGTACAAACCAACGAAAGTGCAGTGTAGTGAAACAAAGGTTCATTCGAGAATGTCAATAAAAAGTGGGGATTCAAAATTATTATGAAATGGGTTATATGGGTTACTATCGACGAAATTTGGGTTCAACGGGTTTTTTTCTTTCTTGAGTAATTTCATGTTGAAATTGATTGGTTATTTTATGACTGATCTTGTTTGGTTTTGTGACGTATTGCTATCTAAACGGGGATAGTAATGCGCCCCCGAATCAGATGAAGAATGTCAACAAAGTAACATGATATTGTTGTTTCTGTTGTTCGATTTTAGCTGCCAATGTTTATTGAAGCTGTTTGTATTTTTCTATTATTTCAAATTGTAGTGTTATTCTATAGTATAAACCTATTAAATCAGGCATGGCAAGAATAATTGAAGTTTTCTTGACTCTAGCCCGTTCACCTGCATGAAATAGGTATAGACTCAGGTATTTTCTAGATGTGTCGGCCTATTTCTAAATTCTAAATTATATTCAAAATTATCTTATCTATTATCTTCTTTGGCACACAACTGCGCCACTGCTGCTGAATGTCTAGCGAAAGGCATACCACCTCTCTCGTGAATGTGTGAATATTCACTCTGTTTTCACGCATAAATTCCATGCCTAATAGCAACTCTTGTCCAAGTCCTTCCATTATAGACGCCACTAGTGGAACTGTGATTTGTCCTATAGTTACATTAGTTGTCAGCTTCCCATTTAATGGGGTAGATCGTCCATCAGCTAATATTGCGTGGTGATGAGTTGGTACCTTCCTTATCATCCCTATTTTTTGGAGAACTTCATAAACCTCATTACTCATATAATCAGCTTCAGCGCCACTATCTAGCAATGCCCGACACTTTTTACCACCGATTGTCACAGTAATGAATAGTCTGTTGTCACTTGATGACTCTTCAATCACAGGAATCCTGTGTGCCGTTCGCATCACTGCTGTCTTGTTCGGAGTTTTATTCTCCTTCTGCACATCACAGACACATTTCAGTGCTCTCTTTCCGCTCCTTTTACATGGTGGGATATCGGGACAGTGTGATCTCCAGTGCCCCGTCTCTTGTATTGCCCACACATGGGTTCAGACTCACTAAGAGATGGTCTGTTACTAGTAGGGGTTATAACTGTCTCAACCTTGAGCCTTGTAATCTTTTTCGTGTCCTCAATCATGTGAACTCTCGAATTCTGTCTATTCTGTTTCTCCTCTGCTTTTATTTGTTCATACTCCCTCGCGAATTTTTCCAATTCGTTGATACTATGAACATCTGATTGCCGAATATACAATTTGTATCGTGGGAGGAGATTCTTATACACTCTCTGTAATTTATTCTCGTCTGTAAAACCTCCTCGACGCCTCATGAGTGTCAGTACATCTTCGAGAAATTCGTCAAACGATTCACCTTCCTTTTGCTTCCTTGCCTGAATTAGATTCTCGAGGTCCTCCTCATAGGTAAGTGGGTAGTAGCGTGATCTGAAATCTGTCACAAAATTGTCCCATGATTTCCACTGGTCACGACGATTACGCATCCATAGAGTAGCTTTACCAACTAGTAATTCAGGCAGCGCGACTAGTAGCTGGTTGCCAGTGAGCCCATAGGCTTGTTGTAGCTCGTCTAGCCTTTCCAAGAAGCTGGGAGCATCTGATTGGCCGTCGAATGACAGTCTCCAGCTTCTTACCTTGTCACATACCGCCCCTGGGTCCATGAGGGGGTTTGTGTGAATATTGGTTCTAACCTCAGTATGGGTACCTGTCACCAAGTGTTTAGTTTCCCCACTGCTTCCGCTCATCATGCCGGGTCTTGGGCTGGGATAATGTACTGCCATCTTCTTATGTTGTTCTACTAACAACTTTCTCAACTCAGCAAGTGTTCCAGATGACACTATGCCCCAATCTTGTAGAAGATTGAATGCCTCATCCTTTTTCAATCTATAGATCCAGGAAACTCTGGGGTCAGCTATCACCTCGGGGTTTATGTCCTCGACCGACTGATCCTCTGTCAGCTGCTGGTGTTGAGCGTCTGAATCAGACTCTCCCTGTTCACTCATGATTCTTACTTCGTTGCCTCGTGCCCCACGTTGGGCGCCAATCTATCACGTACACCCTGAGTAGCTTCAGAGGTGGGTGATTGATACCCAGGTGTTGCTCCTGGATGACTTCACTCAGTCGTAATGTGGGCGGGGAAAGGAGGCAAGTCGAAGTTCCTCTTCCTTCTTCTTTGTTCCTCAGCTGGCGTGAACAGCACCTCCTGGTGCTTCTGACGGCGTGAAGGTCGCTCTCTTCTCTGATGACACCACTTTGATGTAATTTTGTATTGGCCTTACGGCCTCGGTTCCGCTCCAGTGGAGTAGGAAAAGGAAGGACAGAAAGGATAGGGACGGCAGACAACGGTCCGCTGTGCCCTGGGGAGAAGGAAGAATAGGGACGGCAGACAACGGTCCGCTGTGCCCTGGGGAGAAGGAAAATAGGGACGGCAGACAACGGTCCGCTGTGCCCTGGGGAGAAGGAAGAATAGGGACGGCAGACAACGGTCCGCTGTGCCCTGGGGAGAAGGAAGAATAGGGACGGCAGACAACGGTCCGCTGTGCCCGGGGAGAAGGAAGAATAGGGACGGCAGACAACGGTCCGCTGTGCCCTGGGGAGAAGAAGAATAGGGACGGCAGACAACAGTCCGCTGTGCCCTGGGGAAATGGGAGGTTAGGGACGGCAGACAACGGTCCGCTGTGCCCTAGGTAGATGGGAGGACAGGGACGGCAGACAACGGTCCGCTGTGCCCTGGGGAAATGGGAGGACAGGGACGGCAGACAACGGTCCGCTGTGCCCTAGGTAGATGGGAGGACAGGGACGGCAGACAACGGTCCGCTGTGCCCTAGGGAGATGAGAGGTCAGGGACGGCAGACAACGGTCCGCTGTGCCCTGGGGAAATGGGAGGACAGGGACGGCAGACAACGGTCCGCTGTGCCCTAGGGAGATGGGAGGACAGGGACGGCAGACAACGGTCCGCTGTGCCCTAGGTAGATGGGAGGACAGGGACGGCAGACAACGGTCCGCTGTGCCCTAGGGAGATGGAAGGTTAGGGATGTACGGCAGCCAACGGGCCGCTGTACCAGGACAGGAGGTCAGGGACGTTTGGCAGCCAACGGGCCGCTGTACAAGGAGCAGGAAGGTTGTGAGCGGAATGCTGTGGTCTGGGGCTCGTCCAGCCTTTAAATACTCCCCCAAAGTGGAGGGGATGGAGTTGAGCCGCCGCCAGAGGCGGTGGAAATCATCTCGATGCGCGGAAGATGGTGCGCCATCGGTACCTTCCTTATCTCCGCGGTCGGCTAGCGTTGCTGATAGCCGAGCGTCTTTCTTCAATATTATTAATTATTTAGCAATATTTTCCGTCACAATTTTACTTTGTGACACCCCACTCCTACTTGTGGGGGGAGGGGGGGGGGCGGAGCCCTCTATGGCACCACCTTCAAAGGCGTGAGCCATCTAGGCATCACCTTAAGAGGTGTACACCTCCCAGGCATCACCTTAAGAGGTGTATGCCACTCAGGCATCACCTTTAGAGGTGTATGCCACTGCCTATGGGCATCATCTATGCCTGATCTACGGGCACATATTTACGCTGTCCATCCGGTAATTGGATCTTTATACGTGGCTTGCCAGCCCGTTTGCGCTTACCAGGCGTCGAGACTCGGTTGCAGAACACTGGATCCCTCCTCCTTGAGGGACCTGGTGTGGGTTCCTGGGACGGTGGGATCACTTCATTGATAGTTGCACACTGCGTTGGCTCTCCAACGTCCATATCCATTGAGGGTGGCACGGACTCCTCCACATCCATGGCAGTGGGGGGTGGTGTTAACTTTTCCACATCACTCTCGGAGTTACCACTTGTGTTGGTGGCTGGGGCATGAATCTTGGCCTGGCGTTCAGAGTCAGTCATCTCATTCCTGTGATCCATCACTATTTTGCCCCAGGATGCTTGCCTTGGAACATATGACAACTCTGCTTTGCTATCAATCAAGGCATTGGGTTCGACTCTGTTCAACCATCCTGCTTAAACATCCTTCTGTCGCGATCCTTGTTGTCCTGAGATTCTGATTGTACAGCTGATATTGTTGGGACTGCTGTTGTCTTAGTCCCCAATAAGAGAGATCGCAACATTATCAGCGGACTTGTAGGATTCAGTTGAGGAGGATCCCACTCCACTGTGCCGGGCACTCTCTTTAATTCAGGCCTTTTCCCTAGTTATAATAGTAAATTTAATACGCAATAGACTAGAGCCATTATTGTAAGTGAGTTAGCGAAATAAATTATTTTCTCTCTCTATTATGACCGGCCATGACTTCGAGTTTCCCATGATAGATATTTAAAAATTGTGGCTCCGAGTCGTCGAGGAATGTAGATTATGGAATTATCTCTAATACTTAGCCTTCTTGTCGCGACATAAAATGTGATAAGTTGGAAAACAGCAAGCATTGAAATTATAACAAACTACCGATTTTGCAGTTACTATTTGGTCCAAAGGCTGTAGAAGCCACGCGACGATTGGTCAAATTGATTCCATTCGCCCAATAGGAGACCTGTTTCTAAATACAGTAGTGGGGATTCCCCAGTCGAGAGACCAGATTACGTTTCGGAGGACACTTTGCTAGGAGCACTACGAGAGTAAAGATGTAGTCACTATGTTTCGCCCTTTTTGGGCAAGTTTATGAGTTTATATCATTTTTAGTTAATGTAGGAGCTAGTTTTATTTTTATTAAAGTTTAAATTTTCTAGTAGTGCCATGTCCTGAAAGGTTTAATTGTGTTTCTTCATCATGTACGAATAATTGTTTCTTCAAATAACCGCTAAGCGGTTCATGTGTGTCCCCAAACCAACTTCTTGTACTACCACCCCTTTGGTTCCGCAACTTTATGTAAAACCGCTTCAAGACACCCGTTCAGACGACAGGTCTAGGGACGTAAGAGGACGTCGCCGTCAAGCCAAATTCAACCGGTAAAAGCTCACCGCCAAAAACAAGGTACTGTAACCCCGACGATAAAGCAACATACAAACCAACGAAAGTGCAGTGTAGTGAAACTAAGGTTCATTCGAGAATGTCAATAAAAAGTGGGGATTCAAAATTATTATGAAATGGGTTATATGGGTTACTATCGACGAAATTTGGGTTCAACGGGTTTTTTTCTTTCTTGAGTAATTTCATGTTGAAATTGATTGGTTATTTTATGACTGATCTTGTTTGGTTTTGTGACGTATTGCTATCTAAACGGGGATAGTAATGCGCCCCCGAATCAGATGAAGAATGTCAACAAAGTAACATGATATTGTTGTTTCTGTTGTTCGATTTTAGCTGCCAATGTTTATTGAAGCTGTTTGTATTTTTCTATTATTTCAAATTGTAGTGTTATTCTATAGTATAAACCTATTAAATCAGGCATGGCAAGAATAATTGAAGTTTTCTTGACTCTAGCCCGTTCACCTGCATGAAATAGGTATAGACTCAGGTATTTTCTAGATGTGTCGGCCTATTTCTAAATTCTAAATTATATTCAAAATTATCTTATCTATTATCTTCTTTGGCACACAACTGCACCACTGCTGCTGAATGTCTAGCGAAAGGCATACAACTGCGCCACTCTGCTGTCTAGAGATATTTAAATCTCTGGAATTCAAATTTTCTAAAAAAATTAAATTTTTCATAACTTACTCTAATCATACTAGATCAATTTTTCTGAGTCTATACTTAATAATTCATTCTGTGAACGTGTTAACTGTCAATATTTTAGGTTTGGAGTTGAATGAATAATTTATAGTTGCTACTCCAATTTTTCTGAAGTTTAAATAATTGTAGATGAAACAGGAAAGTTATTCAGTTATGTTAAACCATTAAAATGAAAATCTTTTGAAGAGCTTAAAGATAAAGTTAGGTATCATTGAAGCTCAAGTTGAAAGTATTCTAAAACTTTATATTGAAATTGATTGACAAATTAAATGTTTAACGGTAGAATAAAAATTAGTAGAAGAAACTAGCATAGGTGAAAATAACTGATTCTAAGTGCTGAATAAAATTTTTGCATTCTGTAATTCCGTGAATGGTAATAGAAATTATTGTGATGTCAACGTACGTATTCTGGTCTCACGCATCGGGTACTTGAGTATCATCATAGTATAGTAGTAGTGAAAGTGAATTTTGAGATTTTAAAGGTCAACCCAAGTAAAATTAGGAAAATTCGGAAATTATTATGGGAGAATGTTTGAGGAAAATAGGAAATTTTTTTGATAAGTTTAGGTAGATCGAAGGTAATCAGAGAATAAATAGGAAACTGTTTTATTAGTTATTGTTGATATGTAGTTTTGAAAAGTTGATGAGTAGTTTTGGCCTTGAGATGTTTAAACTAAATAATTGGGTATTGTAGATTAAAGTTGAAACGATAATCAAATCCTTGGAATTTGTATGAAATAAGTTGATTCAGATGAGGTTGTTAAGTCCCTTTATCAGTAAGTTTATTCTCGAAAAGGTGAATCAGTTTTATTATTGGAGATATTTTTTTTTAGGGTGTGATTTTTGCGGTAGGCATGCATAGTGATAGGGTAAAGAGCCGCTGTGTTGATGACGTTTCCTGTAGTCTGTGGGGAATTTTTTTTTTGTTTGTTTAGTTGAGACTCAAGATTTAGAGGAGGACAAGGGGATGTCCTGCCTGTGTGTGTTGTTGTTGAATTTAGGTAATCGGCGCGAGTGTAGGTCCGTGTCCAGAGAGAACGGAGCACTGCCCGAAAGTTGTCCATGTAACAAATCAAGGAATTTAGCTGTGACTAACCTTGCAAATTTGTACGGTGGAATTGTATAATTTTAGCGAAAGGCACCGAAGATGGTGTGAGCTAAGATTTTTTTTTGTATCTAGTAAACGGTCTGGTTCATTCGAGAGTTATGGGGCTCGTCAGTAGAATAACGTAAACCGAAATCTAGAATATTTAGTGAGTCTTCGTAGTGATTGTAAGGAAAGCAATCAGAGTAAGGCAGTTTAGGGAAGCCCAGTCAAAAGGTTCGTTAATGTTTGGTAGGAAAGTCAGCCGCAAAAACACAAGTAAAAATTGGTAAAAAAAGGGGTATTATTGAGTTTAAAGTTGCTTAGAAATTTGGTATATGGTAACGAAAATTGAAGGTTTTAAACAATGAATATTTAAAGTGATTAGTTAAGGTATACAAATAAAATAACAGAGAAACCTTTTCGAGTACCTTGGTAATGTTGAAATGGTTATCAGTGAAAGTAGAAATAAATATTGGAACAGTACTGAACGGGTTAAATTAAAATAAAATTAACAGTGAAATTCTTCTAGTTGACTTTGAAATGAAAAGGGAAAATCTCTTGAGTTAAGCATGAGTTTAAATTATTCTGCAGTTGAGAGTTGAAAGGTTGATTAAAAAGTTAATTGGGGATATGAAAGTAGAAATATGTAGGAAAATTCGTGTCAAAAAGGAAATAGAATTTTTGTTGGGAAAATTAAATTGAGGTAATTAACAGTAGTAGGACCATTTAGAGATAAGCAGTCAAAAAGAATTAATAAATAAAAAAAATAGGAAAATCTTTAATGAAATGATAAATTTTTTTAATGATGAATAATAAAATTGCAATCAAGTTTTCCATGTGAATAAGTTGGGATGTTTTGAGATCTAGTAGAGTAATTGAAACTAGTTGGATATGAAATTTATTGTTGAGGAATAATTATGTGAGGCTCCAGTAAGGTTGGAAATGTCAGTGCACTTGTAAATCAGTAATAGTGTAATAGTAGTCTATCAATGTGTTGGTAAATTCAATAATGTTGATAATCTGAAGTCAAGCATTAGCAGTCCCAAGCTAGTTGATCGAGTTGAATTTTCATATTATTTAAATCATGCCTTGAGAATTATTCTTCCAGTGTTCAGAGAAAATGTCACGTACTTTGAGTTTGCGATAAATAATAGCCTGGCACTCGATCATAGTTTTGTTTTGACTAGCGTTCTGTGGTAGAGGTTTCCTACTAGAATATTATAATGAAAAGTGTTTTTCTCATGATGGTAGAATGCAAAATCACGCTTGAGTCATGTTAAAAAATTTCCGAAACAGATCAGGAAAAAAGAGGAAACAGATCAGTCTATTGAAGACAAGATTTTTTGTCGTGAGTTATAATTGGATAAGTTTTTGTGAGTATGGCGCCACTCTGTAGCCTTGTCCCTATACACTCAACGAGATGATTCCTAATGAATGAGAAGGAGAAAGGAGAAAAAGAGTTATGATAAAGATATTTACCGTATTTGTTAGAAGGATTCATTACGGGTTCATGAAGGGTTTATTAGTCAAAGATTTTGCTACGTGACAATATAATGTATATAGAAGAAATTCCGGAATGTAAATAACTTGCGCAACTAGATTAGTCATTAAATTATGTTATTAACTTCGTAATATTAAATATATTTAGGTAGGTGAATTAGGTTTAATTTTATTTCATTGATCGGCTGCATACTCGCGGTAAATGAAATAATTGTACAGTTTTCTCACGGTAGTAGATAATTGATTGTTTGGCAAATCGGGGGTGATTATCAATTTTTGAAGTTATCAACAGTCATAATATCCTATGTAGCAATGTATGTATGTGATGTCTCTAATAATAATAAGTTATTTAGCATAAGACGATTTATCATAATATTCTATACTATACCCATTTTCAATAGCTTAATACTCATCCATTCATAGTTAAGAATTATACATTTACCTAGTTAGGGAGTTAGTACACATAAATAAAATATATTCGCATTCATTAAATAATAAGGATAATGTCTAAGGCCTCATATTTTATATTCTATTCGCTTTATATTTCATATTATTTTTGTTGATATCCCTATTCTTTATTAGTTTACCTTCCATGATTAATACAATTATAATCTTATCATAGGTGTATTCAGTTTAACTGCTTCCGTTTTAGTTCACTTAATATAATTCAGTGATGGAGATTTCCTGCTGGAATACAATAATGGATAGAAAATTTTCATAGCTACGGAATGTACATCATGCGTGTGTCATTGCTCTCCGATGACTCGCTAGCGTTGCAGTTTCAACCATCATTATCTTTGAATCGTAGTCGATGTAGAATAGTATTGCCTACTGAATTGCTTTATATTGTTAAAAATATGTTGCACTCTCAACTCTATAGTAATGATAGTTAGATTTCAATACATTCAGCAGAGTGAAAAAGTTTCATCATTTACTATTATAATCAACTTACTTCATATTTTACAACAGCAGAGTAACATAGAACCAATTAAAACTATGATGTCTTTTAAACGTTTTCCCTTGTTAGAGTTTGCCAAGAAAATAACCAGGGACTCAATAAAGTGATTGAAGTATTCAAAGATTATTATACTCGGTCCGTCTTTAGTACCTACTTAAAAGGTGGACACGTCCATATTGTTTTGTCCTGACTCTAGCCACTGTTTAAAAGACTCTTGCCACAAATCTCAATTAGTTATACATTTTGCTGAATTTCGGAATGATTAAAGAGATTTCTTTTGAAGAGGGCCCGCTTCAAATTGGATCCTACTATCAATCCAGAGATTCGACTCTCCAAATCATACAGAATGCCTCTATGGTAACATATCCTGATTAGATTTCTTTTTGCGTGTTTCACACCGGAAGGAAGGGGAGTGTGCCGGGCACTCTCTTTAATTCAGGCCTTTTCCCTAGTTATAATAGTAAATTTAATACGCAATAGACTAGAGCCATTATTGTAAGTGAGTTAGCGAAATAAATTATTTTCTCTCTCTATTATGACCGGCCATGACTTCGAGTTTCCCATGATAGATATTTAAAAATTGTGGCTCCGAGTCGTCGAGGAATGTAGATTATGGAATTATCTCTAAAACTTAGCCTTCTTGTCGCAACATAAAATGCGATAAGTTGGAAAACAGCAAGCATTGAAATTATAACAACTACCGATTTTGCAGTTACTATTTGGTCCAAAGGCTGTAGAAGCCACGCGACGATTGGTCAAATTGATTCCATTCGCCCAATAGGAGACCTGTTTCTAAATACAGTAGTGGGGATTCCCCAGTCGAGAGACCAGATTACGTTCGGAGGACACTTTGCTAGGAGCACTACGAGAGTAAAGATGTAGTCACTATGTTTCGCCCTTTTGGGCAAGTTATGAGTTTATATCATTTTTAGTTAATGTAGGAGCTAGTTTTATTTTTATTAAAGTTTAAATTTTCTAGTAGTGCCATGTCCTGAAAGGTTTAATTGTGTTTCTTCATCATGTACGAATAATTGTTTCTTCAAATAACCGCTAAGCGGTTCATGTGTGTCCCCAAACCAACTTCTTGTACTACCACCCCTTTGGTTCCGCAACTTTATGTAAAACCGCTTCAAGACACCCGTTCAGACGACAGGTCTAGGGACGTAAGAGGACGTCGCCGTCAAGCCAAATTCAACCGGTAAAAGCTCACCGCCAAAAACAAGGTACTGTAACCCCGACGATAAAGCAATGTACAAACCAACGAAAGTGCAGTGTAGTGAAACAAAGGTTCATTCGAGAATGTCAATAAAAGTGGGGATTCAAAATTATTATGAAATGGGTTATATGGGTTACTATCGACGAAATTTGGGTTCAACGGGTTTTTTCTTTCTTGAGTAATTTCATGTTGAAATTGATGGTTATTTTATGACTGATCTTGTTTGGTTTTGTGACGTATTGCTATCTAAACAGGGATAGTAATGCGCCCCCGAATCAGATGAAGAATGTCAACAAAGTAACATGATATTGTTGTTTCTGTTGTTCGATTTTAGCTGCCAATGTTTATTGAAGCTGTTTGTATTTTTCTATTATTTCAAATTGTAGTGTTATTCTATAGTATAAACCTATTAAATCAGGCATGGCAAGAATAATTGAAGTTTTCTTGACTCTAGCCCGTTCACCTGCATGAAATAGGTATAGACTCAGGTATTTTCTAGATGTGTCGGCCTATTTCTAAATTCTAAATTATATTCAAAATTATCTTATCTATTATCTTCTTTGGCACACAACTGCGCCACTGCTGCTGAATGTCTAGCGAAAGGCATACCACCTCTCTCGTGAATGTGTGAATATTCACTCTGTTTTCACGCATAAATTCCATGCCTAATAGCAACTCTTGTCCAAGTCCTTCCATTATAGACGCCACTAGTGGAACTGTGATTTGTCCTATAGTTACATTAGTTGTCAGCTTCCCATTTAATGGGGTAGATCGTCCATCAGCTAATATTGCGTGGTGATGAGTTGGTACCTTCCTTATCATCCCTATTTTTTGGAGAACTTCATAAACCTCATTACTCATATAATTAGCTTCAGCGCCACTATCTAGCAATGCCCGACACTTTTTACCACCGATTGTCACAGTAATGAATAGTCTGTTGTCACTTGATGACTTCAATCACAGGAATCCTGTGTGCCGTTCGCATCACTGCTGTCTTGTTCGGAGTTTTATTCTCCTTCTGCACATCACAGACACATTTCAGTGCTCTCTTTCCGCTCCTTTTACATGGTGGGATATCGGGACAGTGTGATCTCCAGTGCCCCGGTCTCTTGTATTGCCCACACATGGGTTCAGACTCACTAAGAGATGGTCTGTTACTAGTAGGGGTTATAACTGTCTCAACCTTGAGCCTTGTAATCTTTTTCGTGTCCTCAATCATGTGAACTCTCGAATTCTGTCTATTCTGTTTCTCCTCTGCTTTTATTTGTTCATACTCCCTCGCGAATTTTTCCAATTCGTTGATACTATGAACATCTGATTGCCGAATATACAATTTGTATCGTGGGAGGAGATTCTTATACACTCTCTGTAATTTATTCTCGTCTGTAAAACCTCCTCGACGCCTCATGAGTGTCAGTACATCTTCGAGAAATTCGTCAAACGATTCACCTTCCTTTTGCTTCCTTGCCTGAATTAGATTCTCGAAGTCCTCCTCATAGGTAAGTGGGTAGTAGCGTGATCTGAAATCTGTCACAAAATTGTCCCATGATTTCCACTGGTCACGACGATTACGCATCCATAGAGTAGCTTTACCAACTAGTAATTCAGGCAGCGCGACTAGTAGCTGGTTGCCAGTGAGCCCATAGGCTTGTTGTAGCTCGTCTAGCCTTTCCAAGAAGCTGGGAGCATCTGATTGGCCGTCGAATGACAGTCTCCAGCTTCTTACCTTGTCACATACCGCCCCTGGGTCCATGAGGGGGTTTGTGTGGATATTGGTTCTAACCTCAGTATGGGTACCTGTCACCAAGTGTTTAGTTTCCCCACTGCTTCCGCTCATCATGCCGGGTCTTGGGCTGGGATAACGTACTGCCATCTTCTTATGTTGTTCTACTAACAACTTCTCAACTCAGCAAGTGTTCCAGATGACACTATGCCCCAATCTTGTAGAAGATTGAATGCCTCATCCTTTTTCAATCTATAGATCCAGGAAACTCTGGGGTCAGCTATCACCTCGGGGTTTATGTCCTCGACCGACTGATCCTCTGTCAGCTGCTGGTGTTGAGCGTCTGAATCAGACTCTCCCTGTTCACTCATGATTCTTACTTCGTTGCCTCGTGCCCCACGTTGGGCGCCAATCTATCACGTACACCCTGAGTAGCTTCAGAGGTGGGTGATTGATACCCAGGTGTTGCTCCTGGATGACTTCACTCAGTCGTAATGTGGGCGGGGAAAGGAGGCAAGTCGAAGTTCCTCTTCCTTCTTCTTTGTTCCTCAGCTGGCGTGAACAGCACCTCCTGGTGCTTCTGACGGCGTGAAGGTCGCTCTCTTCTCTGATGACACCACTTTGATGTAATTTTGTAATGGCCTTACGGCCTCGGTTCCGCTCCAGTGGAGTAGGAAAAGGAAGGACAGAAAGGATAGGGACGGCAGACAACGGTCCGCTGTGCCCTGGGGAGAAGGAAGAATAGGGACGGCAGACAACGGTCCGCTGTGCCCTGGGGAGAAGGAAGAATAGGGACGGCAGACAACGGTCCGCTGTGCCCTGGGGAGAAGGAAGAATAGGGACGGCAGACAACGGTCCGCTGTGCCCTGGGGAGAAGGAAGAATAGGGACGGCAGACAACGGTCCGCTGTGCCCCGGGGAGAAGGAAGAATAGGGACGGCAGACAACGGTCCGCTGTGCCCTGGGGAGAAGGAAGAATAGGACGGCAGACAACAGTCCGCTGTGCCCTGGGGAAATGGGAGGACAGGGACGGCAGACAACGGTCCGCTGTGCCCTAGGGAGATGGAAGGACAGGGACGGCAGACACGGTCCGCTGTGCCCTGGGGGAATGGGAGGTTAGGGACGGCAGACAACGGTCCGCTGTGCCCTAGGTAGATGGGAGGACAGGGACGGCAGACAATGGTCCGCTGTGCCCTGGGGAAATGGGAGGACAGGGACGGCAGACAACGGTCCGCTGTGCCCTAGGTAGATGGGAGGACAGGGACGGCAGACAACGGTCCGCTGTGCCCTAGGGAGATGGGAGGTCAGGGACGGCAGACAACGGTCCGCTGTGCCCTGGGGAAATGGGAGGACAGGGACGGCAGACAACGGTCCGCTGTGCCCTAGGGAGATGGGAGGACAGGGACGGCAGACAACGGTCCGCTGTGCCCTAGGTAGATGGGAGGACAGGGACGGCAGACAACGGTCCGCTGTGCCCTAGGGAGATGGAAGGTTAGGGACGTACGGCAGCCAACGGGCCGCTGTACCAGGACAGGAGGTCAGGGACGTTTGGCAGCCAACGGGCCGCTGTACAAGGAGCAGGAAGGTTGTGAGCGGAATGCTGTGGTCT
Organism: Nilaparvata lugens; assembly: GCF_014356525.2. NCBI lineage: Eukaryota > Metazoa > Arthropoda > Insecta > Hemiptera > Delphacidae > Nilaparvata > Nilaparvata lugens. The sequence goes on along the minus strand of NC_052514.1, from coordinate 21,073,426 downwards.
GGGGCTCGTCCAGCCTTTAAATACTCCCCCAAAGTGGAGGGGATGGAGTTGAGCCGCCGCCAGAGGCGGTGGAAATCATCTCGATGCGCGGAAGATGGTGCGCCATCGGTACCTTCCTTATCTCCGCGGTCGGCTAGCGTTGCTGATAGCCGAGCGTCTTTCTTCAATATTATTAATTATTTAGCAATATTTTCCGTCACAATTTTACTTTGTGACAATATGTTTCTCATTTCTTCCATCTTTCACCTCTACATATTTCTGTTAGTTTCCTAGTGGAAATCTCCAAAAGCGGTCGTCACACTAACGTCTGCTAGCGGTAGCGAGTTCGCTCCGGCGGAGGTAGTTTTTCTGGAAGCAGTTCACACCAAAAAACGTCCACCAGCGGTAGTATGGTTTTGTTCTTGTTTTGATGAGGCTGGTTCTCGAGAAATGGGGGAAGGCCGGCAACCAGAACGCTACCGATGGCGAAGTTCTGGAGTTCGCTTTCCATGTTATTAGATTGGCCACGTCAGACCAAGCTCACTACCGCTAGCGGTACTCCCACTAGGAGACGTTTCAAAAGTTCGCCTGGCTCGCGAAGTGAAACTACCGCCGAGGTACTACCTCCGCGGTAGCGAGCTCGGTGTGACCTGCACATCTTAATAACATGGAAGGCGAGTTTTTTGATTTCGCTACCGCCGCGGACGCGAGCTCTGTGTGACCTGCCCTTTACTCTTATTTTCTCTACTCTCCTTTCACTTATCAAAGTTTATCACTCTCTGACACCCTTTCCTCTCTCACACACAATCCAGTTTCCCTCACCACTCCATCAAACTCTTACTCTCTCTCGTCCCTCTCACTCTTTTGCTCTGTCTCTCTCGTTCCTCTTTTTCACTCCAACCTCCACCATTGTCCTTTCTCTTGTTCTTGTTTGTCAGCCTTCGTCTGCGCTTTCTTTTGTTCTTTACTTCCTATGCGAAAATATCATCTGGGTAATAGCACGGTCCATTCTATTGGGGCCGTGTCCAGCTCGCTCCATGTTAATCCTCTCATCGTAAGTAGGCTTATGACAGAAAGCGAAGATTCATGCCATGAATGACTGACTATTAAAAGTGATGCTCCACCTTCTTCTGTACACATAATGATTGAATCGATACGTATTATTAATCCAGCAGAACAATGGTTACCTCCCACGTTGAGTGTTTTGTTTACTCGCGCCAGCATTCGGGTGTGGGATACTGAATACTTGAATATTCCAAAACATGCGCGTTGATAAATAATGCTCCATATCTTCTGGGAAACCTCTCTGAGGTGAATTCAAAGCATACCTGTATTCATTCACTGCTTAAATGTTAGCTCCAATGGAATCATTGAAGACTGACAAGAGCTCTATCAAATTAAGAAGTGGGTGTATATGCGATTATTATGATGGTATGAAATATTCATGGATGAATAATATTCATCTTGGTATTATTCGAACAATCATTTCTCTGTGATAATAGTATCCCATCATGAAGCATTTTGGTGACTGTATTCTAGTATAGGATTCGCTTTCTCAATAAATAGACATCCCATTGTTTTCACTGGACATTCAAACTGACTAATAACATCTATATCGTTATTAAAAGTTTCAATTGGGTTTGATTGAACTCTTTTGAATAGGAATACTTGTTTTCTCAATAATGTTCACTCAGTACTCATACGAAATGTTCATGGACTGAAAACTACAGTGGAAATTAGACTGTTGGTAACAAAAATCATGTTTTACCAATGTTTTCCATTTCCGGATGTAAAACATCGAATGATGAGACTTTTCCAAATTCCGGATCATCCGACAAAGCAATACGTATTTTATCAGAATAGTGATAGAGGAGTGTAGTAAAACAAAATTCGAAAATGCCTTTAATTTGTGCGTTAAAGACTATTAATAATCATAATTTCCAATGATATCGGCATTCAAACAATAACTCTACTGTCTTACCATCCCTTAAGATCATATAATCAAGTAATGTATGATTTCTTCCTGAAAATCGAGGCATTTATCAACTTAACACAAAAGAAGAAACAAGTTCAAATACAGTATCCAACTTATTCACATTGCATGAAATTATGTTATCAAAATTCAATACTCATTGATTGAATGGGATGTGACTTAATTCAATTGATATCCTATTCCATACATGATAATACATCGTTAGACTGTCTGCAGGATTTTCAAACACTTCATCTGAGCTTGAATAAATTTCATAATTCCAAGCATACTGATCTTAGAATAATATTGCTTCATACATTAAATACTATTGAAGAAAAAGTGTGAACAAAAATAGATTGACCGAAATTGGATACTGTCAGTAAAAAACATGGACGCATCACTGGAATATTAACCTCGGCAGAGAAGAAAATGATGAGGAGAGTGACAATATTGAAAAATCATGGAATTGCTTCGATTCCTACCTGAACAATGGTAACAATGCTCAACCATCACTGAATACGAATGAGGAAAGTGACGCTGTGGAGAGGCATTATGATTCTTGGGTGGGGAGGGAAAAGGGTAGTTGTGGACCCTGATCTTTCAATATGTGGGCATTTATTGAAAATAGATCAGAATCCTCCCAAATGATGGCACAGGTGTGCTGAAGCATGTTTTGGGTCCCATTGTCGCTGTACCACCGGCCGACCCTTGCTACATTATTACCTTCTAGATTCTCATTTTTTCTAACATTTCAAGAAAATTACATTCCAATCGAAAATTCCTATTGAGTGGATGAAATTCGTTATGAGCACGATAGATGATGGGAAACATGTGGGATGAACAACTCATGATACTTGAGATCTTCACTTGAAGTCTTCACAGTCTACCAACTATTCACGTTGGTAATTATTGATTTAAATGGGTAATTTATTTATTTATTGTATAAAATAGGTACTATAATCATAATACAATTATGACATTGGAGAAAAAACTGGGCTAAGCCTGTACTATTTCTCTCCAAAAATTTTGATAAAATGTTAATGTTGTACAAAAGATAAGGTTATATAGTCACACACTGCTTCGTCACTTGATTTTCGGTCCAGAAATGATGATTTAAAATTTTGAAGGTTGATTTTATACTCTAAATGAATCACAATGAATTAAAAACTTTAGAAATATTGCACTTATTTTGAAAATTTGAATACAAAATCAAAAACCTACTCACTATTTGTTATTCACAGCTGAAAACTGAGATTCTTAAGATAACTTCAACGAATAACATCACTTATTCTGACTTGTAATTATTGATATTCATCTCACCTATATTGAATCAACTTGAATAGATTAAATCCGAAGTCAGATTCTATAAGGCTTTGAAACCATTGTATGGCTTCTGAAATCCACATGTTATATTATTATATTCACAAAAACCGGTATGCACATAAAGTTGATATAGCTAAATTATGAAGAATTTTCCTCAAGCATCCTGCCCAGAAAATAATGTCTGATTTAACATTAAATGTTCTTTTCCAAAAGTTCAAAACTCATAATTTCACATGATGTAAGACCACAGTATGAATCATACAAATAAATTTATGAAAATTTTCCATAATTTATTGAGGATCCAGTTGAGAGCTGTCATGACTTGTCAATGAATGAAATTGTTTGTTGAGCAAGTCATTCATGTTAGCCTATTTATATGTTCAGAGTTATATTCTCATATACTATGTTTTTTAATGAATAAAACAGCCATTAAAATATGTTTACTATGTAAGTTGAGCTTCCTATATTCATGTTTTATCTGTAGTGTTATTTCTTCCTTATTCCTTTTAGGTAATAAAGGTGTGTAATGTGAGATATTTAATATTTATGTATATATATTCAAGAGGCTAGAGGGCCATGTGATGTTAGAATTTCCTCCATCTTCGGAAACTTCTTCAACGATAAAAGGTTGATTTTATGCTCTGGCACCATCTACCAAATGCAATATGATCGGATGGAAATATTTATGGCCATCATCTTCGATCTATTACTGCACAGCCAATACTCCCAGCCGCTACTTTCCTCCCCTTATTTCATCTTCCGGTTTTCATTATTTAGCTCGTTACAGAATGATTATCTCTCGTTGAAATTCCTTGTAATTTGATGTTCATGCCACACATTGCTCCTATCCTTGAACAAGAAAGTCAGCGGACAAGTTTTATCTGCTATAATTCTTCGTAATAAATTCCAAAAATGTACCATAACTAAGTTTTCTAAATAAAGTTCGTCGTCAGAACTTTCAAATTAAATTATTTTTTCGATGCATATCCACCATATATACCATGTACCAAAATAATACCATATGGAGAACATAGGTACTATTTTCATACTCCTATTCTTTGATAACATGTACTTGATAATTAAATCGAATACCAAGTACCTGATGATCAGAACAGAATGCAGCGTTCATGACAAAAGACAAATTTTCAATTCTCTATTATAACCGGAAATTATTATATTCCAAACTCCGATAAAATACTACTATTAATAAAAAAACTGCTCTCATGAGCTAAGAGATGTTATTCTATTGGAGAGTTGATGACGAGGTTGAGAAGAGTCATTGTACAATAAACTTCAAACAATGAAAAAAATGCAGTCTTAAAAGATCGCACAAGAACAAACGTGATAAGGCAAGAAGACGGTGACGCCTGGAAAACTGACTGTCGGGAGAGAAGCGCCAGTCTGCCAAGGCTGCAAGAAAAGGATTCTAGAAGATGAGGAGACTTGGATTATCAGCCTGCAACTTTCCGGATCACTTCCCTGAACGGTTTTAGAGATATACCACTATCGACCACTCAAGATAAGTTCCGTGTAAGAGTCTTGAGCAGGTGTGTTACACGTTTTCGCTGCATTCGAAAACGCTCGGAAATTATTTAACGGGGGGCTGCATGGATTAGTTCTGGCTGATTGAATATTTACCATCCAATAATTAAATGTGTTATTTGAGAGTTTTGAGATCCTTCATCAAATGATTTCTGAGTTCATCTTACACATTTATTTATATCATAGTCTAATAAATATATCATTTGATAGAATCTCAAATGGAATATCAAATGATATAATCATATCATTTATTTATATCACCCGTCATCTCTTATACTATTCATTTTTTTAATCAAAGCACAAATCATGTTTAACAATGATTGGAAGAGAATAGCAGTCCAAGCTCAAAACTGTCTTATTAAATATTTTATTCATAGGAGTTTCCGAAAAATAGGGTTATGTTCTCCCACCTATTTGAATTATGCCCAATTCCAAAATCATTTGAACCAGGAATCATTTCTATTCGATCTTACACTGTGCTTACTATCTGTGCTTGTCTATGTTGTTGATTTCATTGATCAGTACAATAAAATTTTGACAAAATGCTGATTCTTTGAAATAATTTAGTAAAAAAACATATTGGTTTTCATTCATGATTCAACTTCCTGGCATCTGTTGAACAATATTCTAGTGTAGTGCTATTTGTGAACTTTTCCTGGTTATATTATTATCATTTTATTCTTCTCCCGCCAAAACCTGTGATGATGATGTCGAAAAATGGATATTCCGGAGGAGTATTATGTGGGGAAAAAGATCGACCACCCAGATGCCAAAGGCACTACGAAGAGGGGAAGACCTGGGAAGAAATTAGGGAATTGTAGAGAAGGGATTAAACCAAATGAAGGCCTTGACCGAGACTCCTGGAAGCGACTGGCCCGCAACGTCGACCCCACCTGAGTGGGAAAAGGTTGAAAAGAATAAGAAGGAGATTAATATTTTATTCTTTGGAATGTGTGTTTCACTGTTTAGTCCTTGTAGCGGAACTGTTATATCTTCTATTATTCTCTAACGGTAACTCTTCGCTTGCACAAATGCTTGAAATAGTGGTTGGAAAACTATATCAAAGATTGTCCTATACTCATAGATTGTTTTTCTTTGTTTACAGGTAAGAAAGATGAGACTTTCCTTTGGTGAGTTTGAATCATTATTGTCTACCCTTTCTTCTCACCTTTCCATCCGAGCAGAATGAGAATTTTCTTGAATTGATAGACCTGTTTATCCTGTACTGTTTCACCTGTGATTCATTTTTTATTCTCTGGCAAACAGAGGCAAGTTGGTAATTCCTCTCTATCACAACTGATTCATCTTATCCGATCCATACTTCCCCTGATAATCTTGTTGTTCCAAGACAAGGTTGACATTATTCTAGAACGATCTATTTCCGTGTCCTTATCCAATCAATCGTTGCAAATCTCATTCGGAGGTCTTGGCATTTAGATAGGCGTGCTTTAACAGTCTTCTGTGAATAGCCACTTGTTAGTTCTTGATTTGGAAATCGCGTGCTCTGCTGTACTGGAGCTGGGTTACGATCTGATAAAGCGCTGTGCCACTATGCTTCTCGGCTTGCCTGTGCTAAACTGCACAAAAAATGTTCAACACACATGGAATTATTTTTAACCCCTTCATAACTCTTTTATACTCGAATTCTTCTAGGGTTAGCTGAAGTTTGCGGTGATCGAAATCACTCCACCTATACCTAAATTCTATCAAATAATAAAAACTATCAAACCAGTAGAAATCACTGTAAGATTTTGCTGATGAATATACTCATTTTCAGATAGAGTCCGGTTTAAGTGCTGAAATGTATTATTAATCCTGCAGCAATGAAAGCAATATATATATTGTTATAGAAAATCAAATCCTATTGGATTTGTATTTTTATTGTGAAACAATAAATTCACTTCTCATTATGTGAATATTTCTCGAAACTTGTCTCCTGGACTGATCATGGATTATTTTATTTGTTCTTCCGGAGGAGAGTACAGGTTTTTCCTTTTCAAACCTCCGTTAAATTCAAACTTATTCAAACTACTTCATGAATATTTTCAAATATTATTAAACTTCACACCGTCGTCTGCTGGCATTAGATAGTACGGTCATCAGTCTTTCCTACTGTGACCGCTCTGAACTGTTGCGAGCTGGACAAGAATTTTGAGCAAGACATAAACATAGTTGCCCTCATTTTTACCCGTCTGCTGGTGCCGAGTCTAGTTAATCCACAATTTCATGAAGAAAAACGACCAGAAAACGTGAGAGAAGCGAGAAAGAGACGGAAAATGCGCAGAGGAAAAGTTGCAACAAACATTCAAAACATCAGGCCAGGCTGCACAAGGTAAATGTCTGAGTGGGACAATGAATGGCCTCTAATGGTCTCGAGTTTTTATAATGGTGTCATGGCAGGGTGGACTAGAGGGTGTCTCCGAAGAAAAGTGGGATAATGTTCCCCGAGCAATTCATTAGGACAGGGTGGAATGTAGTGGGAGAAGCAGAAACACGGATTGCCAAGTCCAAAGCTTCTACGTCACGTCTTCATTCCATACCGTATTCACTCTTCTATTTTTCCATCTCATGTCATTGTTCCAAACAGTTCTCTCACTCTCTGCTGGCCATTTTTGCTCCTTCTCCACGGTCTTCATTAGACAAGTTTTCACCGTTCTCTCCGCCATGAAACGGTCATTATGTTCCCATATCTTTAGTTTCCCAACTTCGTACGTATAATGTTATTTATAGCTATGATAAGGTTGCAATCAAATGTAGGGTGGAACCATAGATGACAGCTTGAGAGAATATTGTTTCAATAAAAAGAAAGAATTGATTGACCTCTTTTTTGCGCTATTTTTGATAACCGATTGATTCTCCTATTTTTAATATCTATTCATTTTTGTAATCTTCAACATTTCTGCCTTGTTCAAAGTTTGGGTCGAATTTGAGGATTTTTGGTCACAATCACGAAATTTTCAATGTATTTTAACTTGGAAATGGAATCTTGATTATTAGTGAAGGTTATTCAATACCCAGTTATCAGAATACAATGGGAACGGGAGATTGGCCTGTTTTCTAAAGAACTTATTTAATGAAGAAGACTGATGCAGTATTATCATTCTGCTCCACTATAAATACAATGGAAAAAAAACAAAACAAAGAAGCAAAAAAACAAAAACAAAAAACAATACAGTTAATTGCTTACTCTACTAGAGCTACACTGCGAACGAAAAATACATCAAAAAGACTACTCTACTAGAGATACAATAAAATAACAGTGGACAGCAATTCAAGATAGAGATTCACAAGTTACAAAGATTATAATACATATACAACATGCAGAAATAAGTCATTACTGTATGCAAATGACCTTAAGAGAAAGGTCACGTCCGCATACAGGAGCACCGGACAAAACAAGCGTTGAATTAAACTGTTAGTTCTATGAAAAATACATATATATGAGATTTGTTAATTTTCCCTTGATATTGTCGGATTAGAGTTCAAGATAAATTAATATTGGAAATTCCCTATAAATATATACCCTATTTTGTAAGATTGGTTATCTAAATCATTTTTACTGTTATACCAAACAACAAAAATGTGGTGAAGAAGTTAGTGAAGAATTAAGAACTCGCACATAACCTTTATTTGGACAATTTATTTTATGAAATTGAGATGAAAAGAAGTTTTGGACTGTAGAATAAAATAAAAATAAATCATCTACATTCCCTCATTGTACGAAAACGTCTTATGTGGTCTGAGTTAATCGTTATTGATCAAGGCAGCGTTGCTCACCGTATACACATTTAGCATCCACCTGTAATTTCAAAGGCAATCAAATTCAATATTCTTAGTGCCGTATTATGCAGGAAGACATCCGCAATATTACGCTAGACGTTCAGCGGTGCAAAGCAAATCGTGTATAGCCGAATCAAGCGGTTGAATCAACTACTAAACTCCTCCCAGCCAACCTCATTTCACCTTTGAGCTACCCAACCTCAGCCATTTCCCCTCTCCCCACCATGAAAAGTTCAGTTTCGTTCCCCTTCCACCTACAGCGAACAAACAGGACTAGAGGCCAGCTATTAAATGGTGATATTGGTTGAACGTGAATGTATTTCAAGTACTTACTCGAAGATGGCAATATCCAATCGCAATCTACGTGACAAGATAATCATGACAGTGTATGTGTGCGCGTGTGTGTGTGTGTGTGTGTGTGTGTGTGTGTGTGTGTGTGTGTGTGTGTGTGTGTGTGTGTGTGTGTGTTGTGTGTGTGTGTGTGTGTGTGTGTGTGTGTGTGTGTGTGTGTGTGTGTCTGTGTGTGTGTGTGTATGTGTGGATCACCCCCGAACTCGACCCATGAATGTGTGGAGAACTGCTTCAAAAGTCTATTACTCTCGACGACTGACTCCCCGAAATGGAATCTCCGTCATTACTTATGGATATCTAAGTTGGATGAGCCAGGAATGCTCGTTTTACCGTTCTCTGTTCTGCTCTGATGAAAAAGAGCGTGAATTAATTATCGTTTTGTTTCGAGTAGTGTCGAGTTGCTATTAGATTCTTATGAAGACAGGGAATAAAAGAGGATGCAAGTTTTTGTTCGCTTAATTTGACTAATCCATGGAGAAATAGTTTACTGTAACAGAACTGTAGTCTCATTGATGATTACGTAAGTGAGGAATCTACAGGTCTACCTCCCATTTTGTACAAGAAAGTGGCTTGTACTGATTTTATTGTTGATTTTATATTAAAGGGTTGACACTTTTATAAATTACATATGCCTCAGTTAAATGAATGCTTGACTACCAATCAAATGGGCTCTTTTTTGTATTTGAGAAGAATTAAAATTACAAACCTTCAAGGCTTTCTAATGAGGACTCGACTCCACTAATCTCCCCTATGCATAAGTGTCAACAATTCGATCACAATCTTGGATGAGTGATTTGATAGGATTGGAACCAAATTATAATTTTCCATTAGTAACAATTTAGAGTCACCAGTTAGTCAAAAATTTAGTTTGACTAGTTCTTGAATGACAAAAGAGAATCACTTCTATTCAAACATCGTATGCATTTCAAAATATGAATATTTTGAATAATATTGATTCTTCAATGCTTTCCAATGTTTTCCATCACTAACTGTTTACTATTTAATCATTAAAAATTACATTGACTAAGAGATCTTTCGGTAAGTCCGCCATTTTCACTACTCGTTGTTACAGTAAGTGAATAAACTTCGCCCCCTTTTTTGAAGAAATTTGACTGCTAGTCGTTCTATTTAATAACAAAAAATGATTCATTGACCGAGCGAAGTGAGGTCTAAGATTTAAGTTGACGGTTTTGCATTTCTTCTAATGTTTATATTTATATTTCGCATTTACATCAAAACGCAGCAATAGATTTTCATGAAATTTGACAGGTATGATCCTCTACTTCCTGTTATTTGACAGGTATGGCTAGTATTTACTTCCATAAATTAGATTGTGCGCAACAGGCGAATTATATATTGTGTAACTGTGAAACAATAAAGCAAGCACGTACAGTTAAGTATCTGGGCCTCATATTTGGATAGTAGGCTCACTTGGTCAGATCATGTACAGAAGATAAAAAATGAGTTATTTGTATACATAGGGAAGTTTTATTACCTCAGACAGTTATGTCCAAAAGAAGTATTGTTACTTATATATCAAGCAATTATTGGTTCTAGAATAAATTATGGATTAATATGCTATGAGAGTGCATACAATGTTCATATTATACCTGTGATTACTGGTCAGAAACATATATTAAAATAATTTGTAATAAACCTAAACAGATCGATGATGCTCTTCAGAGAACTATCAATATTGTCACAAAGTGAAATTGTGACGAGAAAATAATAAATAATATTATTGAAAGACGCTCGGCTATCAGCAATGCTAGCCGACCGCGGAGATAAGGGAGGTACCGATGGCGCACCATCTTCCGCGCATCAAGACGATTTCCACCGCCTCTGGCGGCGGCTCAACTCCATCCCCTCCACTTTGGGGGAGTATTAAAGGCCGGACGAGCCCCAGACCACAGCATTCCGCTCACAACCTTCCTACTCCTGGTACAGCGGCCCGTTGGCTGCCGTACGTCCCCGACCTCCTGCCCTGGTACAGCGGCCCGTTGGCTGCCATACGTCCCTAACCTTCCATCTCCCTAGGGCACAGCGGACCGTTGTCTGCCGTCCCTGTCCTCCCATCTACTAGGGCACAGCGGACCGTTGTCTGCCGTCCCTGTCCTCCCATATACCTAGGGCACAGCGGACCGTTGTCTGCCGTCCCTGTCCTCCCATCTCCCTAGGGCACAGCGGACCGTTGTCTGCCGTCCCTGTCCTCCCATTCCCCAGGGCACAGCGGACCGTTGTCTGCCGTCCCTGTCCTCCATTTCTCCAGGGCACAGCGGACCGTTGTCTGCCGTCCCTGACCTCCCATCTCCCTAGGGCACAGCGGACCGTTGTCTGCCGTCCCTGTCCTCCCATTTCCCCAGGGCACAGCGGACCGTTGTCTGCCGTCCCTGACCTCCCATTCCCCAGGGCACAGCGGACCGTTGTCTGCCGTCCCTGTCCTCCCATCTCCCTAGGGCACAGCGGACCGTTGTCTGCCGTCCTGTCCTCCCATTTCCCCAGGGCACAGCGGACCGTTGTCTGCCGTCCCTATTCTTCCTTCTCCCCAGGGCACAGCGGACCGTTGTCTGCCGTCCCTATTCTTTCCATCCCCTCAGGGCACAGCGGACCGTTGTCTGCCGTCCTATTCTTCCTTCTCCCCGGGGCACAGCGGACCGTTGTCTGCCGTCCCTATTCTTCCTTCTCCCCAGGGCACAGCGGACCGTTGTCTGCCGTCCCTATTCTTCCTTCTCCCCAGGGCACAGCGGACCGTGTCTGCCGTCCCTATTCTTCCTTCTCCCCAGGGCACAGCGGACCGTTGTCTGCCGTCCCTATTCTTCCTTCTCCCCAGGGCACAGCAGACCGTTGTCTGCCGTCCCTATCCTTTCTGTCCTTCCTTTTCCTACTCCACTGGAGCGGAACCGAGGCCGTAAGGCCGATACAAGATTACATCAAAGTGGTGTCATCAGAGAAGAGAGCGACCTTCACGCCGTCAGAAGCACCAGGAGGTGCTGTTCACGCCAGCTGAGGAACAAAGAAGAAGGAAGAGGAACTTCGACTTGCCTCCTTTCCCCGCCCACATTACGACTGAGCGAAGTCATCCAGGAGCAACACCTGGGTATCAATCACCCACCTCTGAAGCTACTCAGGGTGTACGTGATAGATTGGCGCCCAACGTGGGGCACGAGGCAACGAAGTAAGAATCATGAGTGAACAGGGAGAGTCTGATTCAGATGCTCAACACCAGGAGCTGACAGAGGATCAGTCGGTCGAGGACATAAACCCCGAGGTGATAGCCGACCCCAGAGTTTCCTGGATCTATAGATTGAAAAAGGATGAAGCTTTTAATCTTCTACAAGATTGGGGCATAGTGTCATCTGGAACACTTGCCGAGTTGAGAAGGTTGTTAGTAGAACAACATAAGAAGATGGCTGTACGTTATCCCAGCCCAAGACCCGGCATAATGAGCGGAAGCAGTGGGGAAACTAAACACTTGGTGACAGGTACCCATACTGAGGTAGAACCAATATTCACACAAACCCCTCATGGACCCAGGGGCGGTATGTGACAAGGTAAGAAGCTGGAGACTGTCATTCGACGGCCAATCAGATGCTCCCAGCTTCTTGGAAAGGCTAGACGAGCTACAACAAGCCTATGGGCTCACTGGCAACCAGCTACTAGTCGCGCTGCCTGAATTACTGGTTGGTAAAGCTACTCTATGGATGCGTAATCGTCGTGACCAGTGGAAATCATGGGACAATTTTGTGACAGATTTCAGATCACGCTACTACCCACTTACCTATGAGGAGGACCTCGAGAATCTAATTCAGGCAAGGAAGCAAAGGGAAGGTGAATCGTTTGACGAATTTCTCGAAGATGTACTGACACTCATGAGGCGTCGAGGAGGTTTTACAGACGAGAATAAATTACAGAGAGTGTATAAGAATCTCCTCCCACGGTACAAATTGTATATTCGGCAATCAGACGTTCATAGTATCATCGAATTGGAAAAATTCGCGAGGGAGTATGAACAAATAAAAGCAGAGGAGAAACAGAATAGACAGAATTCGAGAGTTCACATGATTGAGGACACGAAAAAGATTACAAGGCTCAAGGTTGAGACAGTTATAACCCCTACTAGTAACAGACCATCTCTTAGTGAGTCTGAACCCATGTGTGGGCAATACAAGAGACCGGGGCACTGGAGATCACACTGTCCCGATATCCACCATGTAAAAGGAGCGGAAAGAGAGCACTGAAATGTGTCTGTGATGTGCAGAAGGAGAATAAAACTCCGAACAAGACAGCAGTTATGCGAATGGCACACAGGATTCCTGTGATTGAAGAATCATCAAGGACAACAGACTATTCATTACTGTGACAATCGGTGGTAAAAAGTGTCGGGCATTACTAGATAGTGGCGCTGAAGCTAATTATATGAGTAATGAGGTTTATGAAGTTCTCAAAAAAATAGGGATGATAAGGAAGGTACCAACTCATCACCACGCAATATTAGCTGATGGACGATCTACCCCATTAAATGGGAAGCTGACAACTAATGTGACTATAGGACAAATCACAGTTCCACTAGTGGCGTCTATAATGGAAGGACTTGGACAAGAGTTGCTATTAGGCATGGAATTTATGCGTGATAACAAAGTGAATATTCACACATCCACGAGAGAGGTGGAGTGGGATCCTCCCCAATTGAATCCTTCAAGTCAGCGAATTATGTCACGATTGCTCTTATTGAGGACTGAGAGAACATCAGTCCCAACAATAGCGGCTGTAGACTCCAAATCTCCAGACAACAAGAGTCGGAACAGAAGGATGTTCAAGAAGGATGATTTGAACAGAGTCGAACCCAATGCCTTGATTGATAGAGAGGCAGAGTTGTCATATATTCCAAGACAAGCATCCAGGGATGACATAGTTGATCACTGTGATGGAATGAATGACTCTGAACGACAGGCCGCGATTTATGCTCCAACTGTCAGAGCAAAGACTTTGAACTCCGAGAAAGTTAGGATGGAACAAATGCCACCTCATGGCAAGTCAGAATCTAGCCCAGCAGTCGAAATGGAGAGGATAACTCGAGGTGAGATACCAGCCTCCACAGACCAACTGACACCCCCGCTTCACATGACAAAACAGAGGGTGATAGTGAAAGGATCAGAGTCACCCTTAAATGACAAAGAGACGGTTGAGGTCTCAGTGAGGCGAGTTCCAGTTCGTGTCGAGTCAGATGTTAGCATCACGGTCAACACAAAGCAGATAGTCCCACAAGATCCCAGACCAGGCCATCTAAAAATATGGATCTGGTGCTGTGCCACCGCAACACAACACCAGGCAAGCGCAGAAGAGCAGGTCGACCACGTATAAAAGTCCGGTTACCAGATGGACGATGTAAATATGTACCTGTGGATCAGGTATAGATGATGATCATAGTGGAGGTGTACACCTCTTAAGGTGATGCCTAGATGGCTCACGCCTTGAAAGGTGGTGCCATAGAGGGCTCCGAACACCCCCCCCCCCCCCAAGTAGGAGTGGGGTGTCACAAAGTAAAATTGTGACGAGAAAATAATAAATAATATTATTGAAAGACGCTCGGCTATCAGCAATGCTAGCCGACCGCGGAGATAAGGGAGGTACCGATGGCGCACCATCTTCCGCGCATCAAGACGATTTCCACCGCCTCTGGCGGCGGCTCAACTCCATCCCCTCCACTTTGGGGGAGTATTTAAAGGCCGGACGAGCCCCAGACCACAGCATTCCGCTCACAACCTTCCTACTCCTGGTACAGCGGCCCGTTGGCTGCCGTACGTCCCCGACCTCCTGCCCTGGTACAGCGGCCCGTTGGCTGCCGTACGTCCCTAACCTTCCATCTCCCTAGGGCACAGCGGACCGTGTCTGCCGTCCCTGTCCTCCCATCTACCTAGGGCACAGCGGACCGTTGTCTGCCGTCCTGTCCTCCCATATACCTAGGGCACAGTGGACCGTTGTCTGCCGTCCCTGTCCTCCCATCTCCCTAGGGCACAGCGGACCGTTGTCTGCCGTCCCTGTCCTCCCATTTCCCCAGGGCACAGCGGACCGTTGTCTGCCGTCCCTGTCCTCCCATTTCTCCAGGGCACAGCGGACCGTTGTCTGCCGTCCCTGACCTCCCATCTCCCTAGGGCACAGCGGACCGTTGTCTGCCGTCCCTGTCCTCCCATTTCCCCAGGGCACAGCGGACCGTTGTCTGCCGTCCCTGACCTCCCATTCCCCAGGGCACAGCGGACCGTGTCTGCCGTCCCTGTCCTCCCATCTCCCTAGGGCACAGCGGACCGTTGTCTGCCGTCCCTGTCCTCCCATTTCCCCAGGGCACAGCGGACCGTTGTCTGCCGTCCCTATTCTTCCTTCTCCCCAGGGCACAGCGGACCGTTGTCTGCCGTCCCTATTCTTTCCATCCCTCAGGGCACAGCGGACCGTTGTCTGCCGTCCCTATTCTTCCTTCTCCCCGGGGCACAGCGGACCGTTGTCTGCCGTCCCTATTCTTCCTTCTCCCCAGGGCACAGCGGACCGTTGTCTGCCGTCCCTATTCTTCCTTCTCCCCAGGGCACAGCAGACCGTTGTCTGCCGTCCCTATTCTTCCTTTCCCCAGGGCACAGCGGACCGTTGTCTGCCGTCCCTATTCTTCCTTCTCCCCAGGGCACAGCAGACCGTTGTCTGCCGTCCCTATCCTTTCTGTCCTTCCTTTTCCTACTCCACTGGAGCGGAACCGAGGCCGTAAGGCCGATACAAGATTACATCAAAGTGGTGTCATCAGAGAAGAGAGCGACCTTCACGCCGTCAGAAGCACCAGGAGGTGCTGTTCACGCCAGCTGAGGAACAAAGAAGAAGGAAGAGGAACTTCGACTTGCCTCCTTTCCCCGCCCACATTACGACTGAGCGAAGTCATCCAGGAGCAACACCTGGGTATCAATCACCTACCTCTGAAGCTACTCAGGGTGTACGTGATAGATTACGTGATAATATTACCAGTAAGACATTCTTTTCTATTCAAAGCAATGCTGGATTTAGCTGAAAATAATTTCGATATCCAACAGATGAAAGAAAGAATAAACCTCAGGAATTCACAGGACATTAACCTCCCAAAACCAAGATTAGAACATTCCAGACGACACTTCAAATACATAGCTATAAAAATATTCAATTCACTTCCAATAACAACAAGGAAAATAACGTCACGTCAGTTATTTAGAAAAGAAATCAAGATATTCATATTACAAGTAGACAACGCGAATGATTTTTTTACTAAATTAATATAGGTATAAATTTAGTATAATTTACACATTACACGACATGAACATTGCTACAATTGAAGATCATTGAACTCACAAATCCCGTCCAGTATGCGTAAACAGTAAGACAGTATTAAATTTCAAGCACTGACTCTTTCTTTAAAAACGCGTATTCATTTATGGTCTAATTACATCAGCACTTTGAAAAAAAACGAAACGTTAACTATGAATTTAATTGAACTAAATATGAAAAAATCTGGTGTGGCACACTCACACAACTTTCCTTGCCGTTAAGAAAATTGATCACCTGACGCTAGTGTACTCGCGCATCTCAAGTCTACTATTCAAAGATATGAGACAACTGGTGATAGGTCAATAACGCTGGAAACACACTATATTTATCTGCTATCTCTTCGTAGTGAATGATTTAATAGAACAAACAGTTGCCAACAGTTTGCAATTTAATAATCACATTTTTTCGGATTTCAAGCTTATTTCCAATTCTAGGTGGAAATGTTACTGGACATTAATTGCAGAGATTTTCATGCTCAATCTTTCCCACTTAATTTTTTTTATTTAAATTGTATATGAAGGCTGATAATTGAGAATCTAAAATCAAACTTTGCATAGATGGAGCAGAGCTCCTGAAATTTTTACAGATATAGGACTTGTTGCAGTTGATAGAGCTTATCAATGACTATTCCAGGTTTAAATTTGATCGAAATCGTTGGAGCCGTTTTCGAGAAAATCGCGAAAAACCCTGTTTTTGACAACATTTTCGCCATTTTAGCCGCCATCTTGGATTGCATTCGATCGAAATTGTTCGTGTCGGATCATTATAGTGTAAGGACCTTACGTTCCAAATTTCAAGTCATTCCGTTAACTGGGAGATGAGATATCGTGTACACAGACGCACATACTCATACACACACACACACACACACACACACACACACACACACACCACACACACACACACACACACACACACACACACACACACTTTTCGGACTCAGGGGACGTTGAAACGTATAGAAATTTAGAAATTGGGGTACCTTAATTTTTTTCGGAAAGCAATACTTTCATTACCTATGGTAATAGGGCAAGGAAAGTAAAAAAACAGCAACCACTCCTTACATAATTTTAAGTTTTGTGTATGTGTGAGTGTGTGTGCATGTGTGAATGTGTGCAAGAATGATTATAATTGACATATTGATTATTTCAATATAATATCATATTCAATTATTATGGTGTTCATGTTATAATATTTAAATTTGTGTATTAATATTTTATTATATATTAAAGTGTCCCCACACGGGGTAGCCTATAGGGGACACAAACATTAGGAAACAATACTGTATTTGCTTTTTGGAACGTATTCGATAGTTAATATTTTTTTTATTTTTTTGAATAAAGAATTTGAATTGAATTTTTGAATTTCGCGTCGACGTATACATACGGTTTTTTGAAATTTTGCATTTTAAGGATGATACAAAAGGAAAAGGAGTCTCCTTTGAATGCCAATGTAACCTTAAAAATCAGACTTTAGAATTATTCATCATCAGCTGTCTAGTGGACTATACTTCTACCCGTTCAAAAACATCGAACATCTTGAAAATGTATCTTTCCATCAACGTTAGTAGACAGTTAGTTGTCTACTAATTTTGTCTTTTCATAAGCTGAGGCCATGATTTTAATTTGGAGTTTGGGACTTATTGAAAGAAAACCATTTTTTTACATTTTTCTTTTTTAATCTAATGATTGAAATGCAACAAATATTATTGAAAATAAATTGATCTATAAAATCATGAAAAGTGAGAAATGAAGTTTGTAGGAAATCAGCATTATGGTAGTTTATTTTGTTAATTTCAATATACTGATTTTTTGCCAACACGATAACACAGAATGTTCTCTGATGGGTTGATTGGATTGGCGTATCGACGGCAGCCAGACCTGATAACAGCGCTCACACTCACATTCCGGTACGACACGTCACGGTAGGCTACGATAGGACAGAAAGCTCTATGTTTATTTAGGATTTTTTCTAGACATTTCAAATTGATAAATTATTTATTAATTTTTGAGAAAACATAAAAACAGGTCAATGTAACTTACTAAGCGCGAGGTATACTTTCACAGAAATACTAGTAGGCTACCGTATTATATTATCAATATTGATTCTGTCTTTTACTCTGAAGAATTTCTCATCACTATCCAAAATTAAATTCCTAGAAATAATAAGGCTTCATATTGTAAGATTGTCTCTCCCGTTCACGTTTTTTACTCTAGGTAATAAAAGCACTATAATTCTCTATGGAAATATTAATAACGCATTTTCTCGAACGGGTGATCAGTTTAAATGCTCCCGAGAGAAACCGTTTATGGGCTTATTGGGAGCTTTGGAAATTAATTATTATTGCAATTATGCACACTGGCAATCACTGCTCAGGGAATAGCTGTTTGGATAAGATCAATACGGAAACGAGTAGGTTCATGCAAGATACTATTCTGGGTTAGACTGGGTTTCATAGTGAGTATTATTTCATATATAGCTGAGTGGATTTCTATCAGTGAAAGGTTCATTATATTCCTCTCAATGTTTCTTACACACTAGAGAAGCATATTTATGCTCCAACAGGCCGTGTATGGGCTGCTCTCAATGTATTCCATTTTATTATAAACCTTCAACACATTTAATAAATACACTTCCAAAAATCCCATTATTAAGAGGATCTGGGAAGCATACTTCATGACGTATATCAATATTATTTTACCGGGAAGGGTCCTCAAGAATGAAAAAATAATCAATTACCATTGTATTCTCTTAATTCACTTGAATACTTATATATTATACTAACTTGGAGTTTATACTTGAATATTTTTATTTGACCGAGCGAAGTGAGGTCTAAGATTCAAGTCGACGGTTTGGCATTTCTCTTAATGTTTAAATGTTTATATGATTATATTTGTGTTTTATGTTGCGCATTTACGGAGAAACGCGGTAATAGATTTTCATGAAATTTGACAGGTATGTTCCTTTTCAAATTGCGCGTCGACGTATATACAAGGTTTTTGGAAATTTTGCATTTGAAGGATAATATAAAAGGAAAAAGGAGCCTCCTTCATATGCCAAGAGTACCGTAAAAATCAGACTATAGAATTATTCATCATAAATCAGCTGTCTAGTGGACTATAATACTACCCGTTTAAAAACATCGAACATCTTGAAATAATGTATCTTTTCATTAACGTTAGTAGACAGTTGACTATAATACCATCTTGACTATAAACATCGAACATCTTGAAAATTGAATATTTCCATCAACGTTGTAGACAGTTGCAGCCAGACCTGATAACAGCGCTCACACTCACATTTCGGGACGACACGTCACGGTACGATATAGTACAGAAAGCTCTATGTTTATTTAGGATTCTTTCTAGACATTTTTAATCGATAAATTATTTATTATTTTCTGAGAAAACATAACAACAGGTCAATGTAACTCACTGAGCGCGAGGTCTACTGTTCACAGAACTACTAGTTGTTCTATCAGCATGTCATGAGTGCTATTTGGGCTTTGCATGTTCCACTCACCTAATAAATGAATTAATAAGAATTAAAAATCTAATGAGTCACATAGGCTGGTCAAAAACATATTTATTAGTTCATCGTGCCATGATAATCCACTCTTCGTGAATACTACACTAATTTTGATATTAATGATTAATATAATATTATGTTCATTAGTCATCTATTGAAGAGATATAACTAAACTGCATTAGAATTTTTCATGTTGATTTTTTCATTGATCAATATTGTTTAGAAAATTCAAGAAAGTAAATAGAAGTGAATAAGGGCACTAGGCCTCTATTTCTACTGTTTCATTTAGAGCACGGACTCGAATTAAAAACTCAAATTGAAAACTCAAATTAAGAATTTGAGAAGGAGAACCATAGAGAAAAGAAAGCATGAGATAGATTATCATAAGGTAACAGATGCTTTCATGTCTCTATGGTCAGTAGCTGCTTGAATGAATTTCAAAAAATTAATTACGTAGAGGATTGAATACTCCATGGATCTCGCTCACCAGTCAAGGAATACAACCCGATTCAGCTATCAAGGATATTTTTATAACAAAATATACATATTCAATCAATTCTCGAATTTACACATTTTTAATAATTTCTGCAGAGCCTGACTAATATAATAGCATTGTGAATTGAGCTTAGTGACCCAATAATATGTTATGCAGTGTGTATGAAGGTGAGTGGCCAGTTAATAGGTGTTTGCATGGAGTGTATTGGGCACGTTTAACGCAGTCTCTGTTTGGAGAGACGATCTCGCTAACCGACAGTGCTAATGTTTGAGTAGTCAAGTGAATAACGGAGGATAAAGTGAAGGTTATCTGAAGAAGAAGATAATGTTATGGTTGGGCTTGAGACGGGGAACGGGAAGACTAAGCAAGCCAAGAAGAGCAATGGTGTAAATAAGCACTCCATCCACAGTCAAGAGAGAGGAATAGGTTTAGGAGTAGGTGCGAGAGAGAGAGAGAGAGGAATGATCGTCTGATAGAGGAGATGATGGCATGAACTTAGCTAGGTTTGTATGAACTTGCTCGGCTCTGCAAAAGCCTGTGCTTAGGATAGGTTTAACTTATTGGTTTACTGAGGCGGAGGTAAGATTAAGTAGAGGGTGGAGTGGAGAGTCGAAGGGAAGGAGAACAAATAAAGGTTGCGGGGTGCAAGCAGTGATAATGAAAGAGAAAGAGAAAGCAGGAGGAAGCAGGAGCGAAGCTGGGGAAAATGGAGTGGAACCGACTTGCGAGTGGATAGTTGATTCTCACATTAATTTCTACCTTTCTTTCGCACGCTTCATCTGTTCCGTTTGTTAGCGCTCTCCGTTTATGCGCTTATTGGGAGCTTTGGAAATTAATTATTATTGCAATATGCACACTGGCAATCACTGCTCAGGGAATAGCTGTTTGGGTAAGATCAATACGGAAACGAGTAGGTTCATGCAAGATACTATTCTGGGTTAGACTGGGTTTCATAGTGAGAATTATTTCATATATTATAGCTGAGTGGATTTCTATCAGTGAAAGGTTCATTATATTCCTCTCAATGTTTCTTACACACTAGAGAAGCATATTTATGCTCCAACAGGCCGTGTATGGGCTGCTCTCAATGTATTCCATTTTATTATAAACCTTCAACACATTTAATAAATACACTTCCAAAAATCCCATTATTAAGAGGATCTGGGAAGCATACTTCATGACGTATATCAATATTATTTTACCGGGAAGGGTCCTCAAGAATGAAAAAATAATCAATTACCATTGTATTCTCTTAATTCACTTGAATACTTATATATTATACTAACTTGGAGTTTATACTTGAATATTTTTATTTGACCGAGCGAAGTGAGGTCTAAGATTCAAGTCGACGGTTTGGCATTTCTCTTAATGTTTAAATGTTTATATGATTATATTTGTTTTATGTTGCGCATTTACGGAGAAACGCGGTAATAGATTTTCATGAAATTTGACAGGTATGTTCCTTTTCAAATTGCGCGTCGACTTATATACAAGGTTTTTGGAAATTTTGCATTTGAAGGATAATATAAAAGGAAAAAGGAGCCTCCTTCATATGCCAAGAGTACCGTAAAAATCAGACTATAGAATTATTCATCATAAATCAGCTGTCTAGTGGACTATAATACTACCCGTTTAAAAACATCGAACATCTTGAAAATGTATCTTTTCATTAACGTTAGTAGACAGTTGACTATAATACTACCCGTTCAAAAACATCGAACATCTTGAAAATTGTATATTTCCATCAACGTTGTAGACAGTTGCAGCCAGACCTGATAACAGCGCTCACACTCACATTTCGGGACGACACGTCACGGTACGATATAGGACAGAAAGCTCTATGTTTATTTAGGATTCTTTCTAGACATTTTTAATCGATAAATTATTTATTATTTTCTGAGAAAACAACAGGTCAATGTAACTCACTGAGCGCGAGGTCTACTGTTCACAGAACTACTAGTGGTTCTATCAGTATGTCATGAGAGCTATTTGGGCTTTGCATGTTCCACTCACCTAATAAATGAATTAATAAGAATTAAAAATCTAATGAGTCACATAGGCTGGTCAAAAACATATTTATTAGTTCATCGTGCTATGATAATCCACTCTTCGTGAATACTACACTAATTTTGAGATTAATGATTAATATTATATTATGTTCATAAGTCATCTATTGAAGAGATATAACTAAACTGCATTAGAATTTTTCATGTTGATTTTTTCATTGATCAATATTGTTTAGAAAATTCAAGAAAGTAAATAAAAGTGAATAAGGGCACTAGGCCTCTATTTCTACTGTTTCATTTAGAGCACGGACTCGAATTAAAAACTCAAATTGAAAACTCAAATTAAGAATTTGAGAAGGAGAACCTTAGAGAAAAGAAAGCATGAGATAGATTATCATAAGGTAACAGATGCTTTCATGTCTCTATGGTCAGTAGCTGCTTGAATGAATTTCAAAAAATTAATTACGTAGAGGATTGAATACTCCATGGATCTCGCTCACTAGTCAAGGAATACAACCCGATTCAGCTATCAAGGATATTTTTATAACAAAATATACATATTCAATCAATTCTCGAATTTACACATTTTTGAATAATTTCTGCAGAGCCTGACTAATATAATAGCATTGTGAATTGAGCTTAGTGACCCAATAATATGTTATGCAGTGTGTATGAAGGTGAGTGGCCAGTTAATAGGTGTTTGCATGGAGTGTATTGGGCACGTTTAACGCAGTCTCTGTTTGGAGAGACGATCTCGCTAACCGACAGTGCTAATGTTTGAGTAGTCAAGTGAATAACGGAGGATAAAGTGAAGGTTATCTGAAGAAGAAGATAATGTTATGGTTGGGCTTGAGACGGGGAACGGGAAGACTAAGCAAGCCAAGAAGAGCAATGGTGTAAATAAGCACTCCATCCACAGTCAAGAGAGAGGAATAGGTTTAGGAGTAGGTGCGAGAGAGAGAGAGGAATGATCGTCTGATAGAGGAGATGATGGCATGAACTTAGCTAGGTTTGTATGAACTTGCTCGGCTCTGCAAAAGCCTGTGCTTAGGATAGGTTTAACTTATTGGTTTACTGAGGCGGAGGTAAGATTAAGTAGAGGGTGGAGTGGAGAGTCGAAGGGAAGGAGAACAAATAAAGGTTGCGGGGTGCAAGCAGTGATAATGAAAGAGAAAGAGAAAGCAGGAGGAAGCAGGAGCGAAGCTGGGGAAAATGGAGTGGAACCGACTTGCGAGTGGATAGTTGATTCTCACATTAATTTCTACCTTTCTTTCGCACGCTTCATCTGTTCCGTTTGTTAGCGCTCTCCGTTTTTCTCTTCTCTTTCCATTGACTCATCCATTTATCCGGCTCCAATTTGGCTAATACATCCACTCATCCACTGAGTATTATCATGATATTTCAATTTTGATAATAAGGAGATATTGAATCTCGATTAAAAAACTTCTCTGAAAATTCCTTTTCAGTGCTTTCATAAATCCATGGAAAATTAATCGTCTGCGGATGAATTACTGTTATGGAAATAGCATAAATCAATTCATTTCTTGGGGAGTGAGGAATAAGCGAGAGATTATGCCATTAGGGATATAAAAACCACAATATTCATTTTAGATTTAAGACGCGAATGAAAAAAAGGAGTAGTAGGTACTCTCTTTGTGGGTAGGTTAGTCAAAAATTACTCACGTACCAACGATGAATTTGTGATGGATTAAATTATCATTTATTTCGATCACCCATTTGGATAGATAACCATACTGAATAGGTGAGACGAGAAACTAATAACTCCAATTTCTCATCTCCACAATCATTAAGGTGCGTACAGATATACGCGCCGCGAACATAAGCAATTCACTTTTAATCAGCTGACTATATCTGTATTTTTACAGAAACGGTAAGATACAGATATAAAAAGCTTGGCATCAGCTGTTTAAAAGTGAATTGCTCATGTTCGCGGCGCGTATATCTGTACGCACCTTCATACTGCAGTTGCACAGGATGGTCGTATATAAGATTTGGTGTACGATAGATAAGATAGATCAGATTATATGATTATAGTATTAATCGTAGATCCTACAGATCATATACGAAGATCATAAAAATTAAAATCTGAGTACCTTTTTTTGGAGTGATCCGTGGTCTAGTGGATATAGTGCTTGCGTAGCAGCATAGAGATCCTGGGTTCAAACCCTCTCATTACTAAAAGTTTTTTAACCAGATCACTCCCGTGTTATCGGATGGGCACGTTAAATTTTCGGTCCCGGCTGAAGTATGACAGTCGTAAGGCTCATTGATGGCTCAAATTATATATTCAGGCGGTGGGACCTTCCCGCAAGGGACTCCCCACCAACAAAAGCCATACGATTTTTTTTCTACCTTTTTTTAAATTGTTTATTTACATGTTTCAGCCATGATGCCATTATCAAGTAATTTAATAAATCAAAAATAGGTTTAAAAACATTTTTTGTTTTTTTTTCATTCAATTACATGATAATAACAACATGGCCGGAACATGTCGTAAATAAAAAATTTAGAAAAAAGGGTAATTAGATTTTTATTTTTTATTTATATTCAAGAGTAGCCCCAACGAAAAAAGATAATACAAAATTATAGTATACGAGTATGCATCATATGATGTATTAGATTCTTGAATTTTATAACAGCTACTGCAGCTCTCTTTATCAATTTCAATTCATTGATCCTTTAATCTTCATATGTGTACATGATATCGAATCAAGGATTGAGCTAGCGATGATATTTTCCATCAGAATCTCGTATGTCTCACTATCTCAGATTCTGTACGTATGTATGTACGTGTATTGGTTCTAAACTTTTATCCTAGAAGATGAAGGAAGATAAGCTCTGCTCATATAGAAAGAGAAGATTTAGAAGATCGTGATGGAGTTGCAAGGGACAAGTTTCCGACAAGTGAAAACAAAATTCCAATTTTCTTGCTATAAATGCAATTTTGAAGTTTTCATCATCACTTGATCTCGATCCAATCTTGAGCCATAACCAGGTACCGTATCTGAGCTTACAGCACGGAATCACGATGTTGGATGGATTTTCAAAGTTCGAGATCCAAGGAGAATGACGAATATGTGTCGAACATGGATGAAGCTTGCACTTTGTTTACAGGTTATCATTATGCGGTACTTTCAATTCAATGATTTGTAGCTCACTAATTCTCGAAGAAAACATGAAAATTATGTCTCAGGGTTTCCTCTAATCATCAATTTCCTACGGTATTATCCTTTGGGGAAGTGCACCCAAAGCGTTGTTAGATCAAATATCAGTGACTCAGAAAACTATAATAAAAGTTGGCCTTGATCTATGCAGAAGATTTCCATCCGTACGATTGTTTCAGGTCTTCAACGTTTTCAGAATCAGGCAGCTATTCATTAAATCAGTACTGATGTACATGTTCAAGAATAAAATATATTTCAATTCAGAGTCCAATGATCTTTACATGACAAGACATTCCCGCTTTTATCACTCGGGTCTTCAACGAAACACCCGTTCAGCCTGTGATAGGAATATATCATACCTATGCCACACTATTATGAATAACATTCCTCAAGAAATAAGTCAGCCGGGCGCATGTAGTTTCTCAAAATATAAATCAATAATTACAAATTGGATAAAAACGCTGAATGAAGATCAATGTGAACGGCTACTTCAATCTATTTATCAATAGGATATTGGTTACTTCTAATGTTTGTATATTCTCTTTGTCCCAATCAATATATCTTTTTGCCTAGCGGTTCACCTTGTGATGACCAACGTGTCTGTGGTGTGTGTGTGTCTGTGGTGTGTGTGTGTGTGTGTATGTGGTGTGTGTGTGTGTGTGCGTGTGTGTGTGTGTGTGTGTGTGTGTGTGTGTGTGTGTGTGTGTGTGTGTGTGTGTGTGGTGTGTGTGTGTGTGTGTGCGATTATGAAATTGAAAAAACTTATTTCTCTTAAGTTCAATCAGGAAAAAAATGTATACTTTAATCACACAGTACTGGACTCATTGACCCACGAACAGGCCAAAAAGGTCTATGTGGGCTCTTATATTTCATTAAATAGAGTGAATCCACTTGGGATAGGTGCAATAAGATAAGTTTTACCACAATAAAATATGCTAAAACATTGTTGAACTGGATTAAACTAGGAATATTATTATCATAAATATAATATAGATATATATGATAGGGAATAGGATAAGGTATTAATAGTATTATTTGTATTACATATCTCAAGTTGTGTATTTGCTCTGTTGAAATATTATTGTAAATTGTGTAAATTTTGCTGAAATAAATTCAATTCAATTCAAATTCAAACATTCAAACATTCAAACATTCAAACATTCAAACATTCAAACATTCAAACATTCAAACATTCAAACATTCAAACATTCAAACATATAAACATTAAGAGAAATGCCAAACCGTCGACTTGAATCTTAGGCCTCACTTCGCTCGTTCAACTATAAATTGCATGCCTCATTGAATGCAATTTTTATGCACTATTAAATGAACTATTAATTGCTTGCAATAGCGCATGCAATAAGTAACTAAAATAACATAGTATTGTCTCTCGATCTTTCTCTGCTTTGAACTCTGGCTGTCCTGTTGCCAGTATGTCTTGAAGGAGATTAGCTTTTGATGTTAGCATTTTTGATACACCAACCCCAACAACCATTAGCCGTTTTCACACCGATATCTCGCCGACACGACATACAGACAGGATTTACTCTGATCGACAGTATAAGAAGAGGCTGTGGTTTATAACTGCGCGAGGACTACTGTTCACAGAACTACCAGTTTTGTTAATTCCAACACACCGATTTTTCTCCAACACGACAACACAGAATGTTCTCTGATGGGTTGATTGGATTGACGTATCGACGGCAGCAAGACCTGATAACAGCGCTCACACTCACATTCCGGGACGACACGTCACGGTACGATAGGACAGAGAGCTCTATGTTTATTTAGGATTTTTTCTAGACATTCTAAATTGAAAAATCATCTATTAATTATTGTGAAAACTTAACAATAGGTCAATGTAACTTACTGAGCGCGAGGTCTACTGTTCACAGAACTACTAGTATTTTTGACCGAGCGAAGTGAGGTCTAAGATTTAAGTCGACGGTTTGCATTTCTCTATACGTTCATTGACTTAACGTTAGGTCTGTGTTTTAACGTGGATTTTCTTTTGTCTGTCTGTATGTAACGCAATCACGGCAGAACGCGTCGATAGAATTCAATGAGATTTGGCAGGAATATTCCTTTTTCAACTGCGCGTCGATGTATACACAAGGTTTTTTGAAATTTTACATTTTTAGGATAATATGAAAAGAAAAGGATTTCCTTTATACTCTGATATCACTATATTTATCATCTACTCTGAAGATAGGATCAATCAGACTATAGAATTATTCATAATCAATCAGCTGACAAGTGGATTACACAGATGTTCTGGAGAAGCCGAGTCCATTTCTATAAGGTCTATAGTTTCAATCAAAGACCTTTAAGAGCTATGCATCTTTAAGATCTTTGGTTTGAATATTTTGTTTTGCAGTAATGGTATTATTATGCATGCCCATCAGTATCAATATTCTCACATTTGAAAAAATAATAGTTTGATAGGTGATTAAAAATAATCAAATGAACTAGATAATGCTGAAGAAATTATAATGTTTTTGGTTGTAAAAAGTTAATTTTCATCAGATGGAAAGATTATCACGGAACTGGACGAATTATATTATATGGAATACAAATTCAAACGTGAACTGAGTTTGTAAAACTGAAATTTGAAATAAAATTTGAAGTATATTTTTAAATGTTTTGCTATAATAATTAATACTCATCCATAATAACAAGCAAGGGTTTTTAAACTCGAAGAACTAAACATTATTTATTTAATTGAGGCACGGCGGCTATCACACAGAAAAATACAATTCATTCGTCTTCTACCCCTATAATTTACCTTTTCTGCTCTGCAACACCATGAAATAGGAAGGAGAAACGTGATAATTCATTCTTTTTTCGTGGAAGAATAGATTATCCTTCTACTTCTATCTTGCCGTTAGTTTCGTATTGCTATTTTCGTGCAGAGAGCAGCCTCAGAGCAGCCTGAGGATGGTATTCGTTATGCCACAGTTATAAATAAAACTTAACGGCATTCCTCAAAGCATTTATCGTGATGTTTTATGAGAATGTTGGAATCCATTGGAATATGAAACAGCTCATATTGCGAGAAAAGGGTCTGTAGTATATTTCGGTTGATAAAGCTGCACAAAATTATTTATTCCTTCTCTGTCTTTTTCTTTTGATATACGTTCATATACTTGTATTTTATTTAGATTCTCAATTTGTAAATCAATACTCCTCTCAACAATAGGATAGTACAAGATTGTGTATTTCAACTTATGTTGGAATAGTAGTACCCCTTTATCAGTATAAAAAGGGTGCTCAAAGGAGAGGCGAGAAACTCGGGTCGTCCTCCATATTCTTGAGATTTGTGGGGGGGAGCGGTTCAAAAAATCTGTATTGTATGCAATAACGACTTACGACTTTTTTGCGAGTATGTTGGACAATTCATGGGGGGGGGCTGGTTATGGAATTAATATATTCAGGGGAGGAGGTTATACTCACCCCTGAAAATAATAAAGTATAAGTAGAGTATAATATCATTCACAACATAATGTAGCAGACTAATAATTTATTATTAATCAATAAAAGTTACGCAACTGATTAAAAATCTTTTTCCAATCAATCATTAATGAGTTGATTGTATCTTGAAATCTTCTATTCGATTCAACTATAGTGTGAAAGACTTTACTGAATTCCAAGCGAAGTCAAAAGAGAATCAGAGGTAATTGAAACAGGTGTATCCAATTTCATTAGCAGAGGTCCCAAACTTATCTAGCACGCCTTCAGAAGCCCGAACACTTTTCATACTCATCACAGCCTTTGAAGAGAAACTTCGACTGGCTTCTGTTGGGCAATTACTTTGAAACTTGGAGTAATTCTATTCAGTCCCTGGAGCATGAATACTTTGAGCATAGTGAGTCAATAGTAACAAGAAAAAGATGTGAAATATTAAATTCTTACTTCAGTTCTATTACACAACCAGAATCGCATGATCAGAATAGGCTATAGAAGTATTTCACTTTCTATGATATTTTTTCAAAGATTGGATTCCAGTAGATACATTTTGAAAAATACTGAGAAAATACTCTTACATTATTAAAGATACTTTAGTAATCAAAATGAAATAAAATCATTGAAATTATGTTAAAATGCTTCTACATAAGATAATATATATTCTATTGCTAATAAACATATAGAATGCAGTGATAGGCAAAAGTCACTATACACTGGCGAAAGTAACAATACAATAAAAATCACCAAGTGACAATACAAGCAACCAACCGAGTACGGTCGTAAAAAAAGAAACACAAAACTGACTGAAACACACAACACTGTACCACAATTGTAACATTGTCACAATATAGCTTATTCTATGAAAAAGACACATACAAACTGTACACTGCAGGACATTAATATAGGATATCTAATATTTTAAAATAAGACTCTACCAATTCACTTCATAAACTTCTGTTTATTTACGTTTTACAATAATTTTCTGTTTTCTGTTTTCTTTGAGCTCATTTCAATGACTAAATGTTTATTTTGGTGACTATAAAATTATTCATCACTAGCCGTCAGGCTCGCTTCGCTCGCCATATCCGTCTAGCCAGGGGGCTCCGCCCCCTGGACCCCCGACTGGATCGTCCGAGAATGAGATCAGCAGACTCGCTTCGCTCGCCTGCATTTTTCATTTGAGCATTTTTATCATATGTTAGGACAATCCAGTCGGGGAACCAGACTAAACGTCTGGCTAAACGGATATGGCGAGCGAAGCGAGCCTGATGGCTAGTAATATAATATTCCCAGGATTGAAGAAGCTGTGCCCAATCAATTTTTCCGCGATAAATGCATTTGAATCTTCAACTTGGTGCCAACCTAACAAAGTCAACTCAACTTAATGCCAACCTGACAAAATTATTAATTTAGTTGCCAGTTAACAACTGTTTCGAAGAGGTACTCTATCTAGATTATAGTTCTACGGTAACATATGATATGGAAATTTCAATTATAATTAAGGGATTAGGAGAAGAAGAATATACATGCTAAAAGACGAACTTTAAACCCTTAAAAACAACCCTTAGAGTTAAAATATTGCCAAAAGATTTCTTAGTGCGCCTCTAAAGGGTCAACTGAACATACGTACCAAATTTGAACGTTTTTGGTCCGGTAGATTTTTAGTTCTGCGAGTGAGTGAGTGAGTGTGTGAGTGAGTGAGTGAGTGAGTCAGTCAGTCAGTGAGTGAGTGCCATTTCGCTTTTATATATATAGATAATATAATATTCTCAGGATTGAAGAAGCAGTGCCCAATCAATTTTTCCGCGATAAATGCATTTAAATCATCAACTTGGTGCCAACCTAACATAGTCAACTCAACTTAATGCCAACCTGACAAAATTATTAATCTAGTTGCCAGTTAACAACTGTTTCGAAGAGGTACTCTATCTAGATTATAGTTCTACGGTAACATATGATATGGAAATTTCAATTATAATTAAGGGATTGAGAGAAGAAGAATATTCATGCTAAAAGACGAATTTTAAACCCTTAAAAACAACCCTTAGAGTTAAAATATTGCCAAAAGATTTCTTAGTGCGCCTCTAAAGGGTCAACTGAACATACCTACCAAATTTGAACGTTTTTGGTCCGGTAGATTTTTAGTTCTGCGAGTGAGTGAGTGAGGTGAGTGAGTGAGTCAGTCAGTCAGTCAGTGAGTGAGTGAGTCAGTCAGTCAGTCAGTGAGTGAGTGTCATTTCGCTTTTATATATATATAAGATAGATAAATCAGCTGACAAGTGATTACAGAGATGTGTGGAGAAGCTAGTCTATTGCTGTATTTTCATGAGGTCTATAGTTTCAATCAGGTACTTGTGGATGAGAATACTGCGTGAGGTCTACTGTTCACAGAACTACTAGTTACTTCAATTTATAAAATGTTAAACACATGTTAAAATCATGTGTGGGATGGTAACTTTCAAAATGATCTATTTCCTACAATTCGGCCATTCTGATGAGTTGGCTTGCCCTCAAGCCACACATTCACCTTCACTAATTAAAACGAACAATTTGAATTCTTCGAATTTCCAATGAAACTTGAACAATTGGATATAGCAACATTTGATCCTCAACCTTGTTGGCTCCATCGCGTCCCCACCAACGTTTTCTCAAACCTCTAAATTGAACAATACTCCGCTCAGTTATGCTTCTGGACTGACACTTCCTCCCTGCCAGAATATTATGCTTCTGCAGTTTCGGACAGCCGTGCTTCTTCCCTGCCAGACATCTATATCTGCAGTTCCAGGCAACGTTTTCTCCTTGCCCAACAGCCATGCTTCTGCAGTTTCAGACAGCTGTGCTTCCTCTCAGCCACATACTGAGGACTGAGGAGTCCCATTCGAGCCAGTGACACCCTCACTTGCTCCCCATTTTCTCACTTATGCATACCCTAATGCATGTCATAGCCTGCACACCCCTGTGCACACACCATAATGTGTGACTTCCTTGAGGCACCAAACAATGCTGCTTCCGATGGTCTTTCGCTTCTCACTATTCATCTCTGATTCTATAAGTTGAGAGATAGAAATACCCTTCTTATCTTGGCATTGTTTTCGAATAACTTTTAATATTTGAAACATTTTCACAATCAGTCAGATCATTCTCAATTTATTCCATTATTGCATCGAGTCATAAATTTCCAGCTGGTCTATTTGATTGAAATCATTCTTTATTAATCGGAGAAAAAAATTCAAATTCATAAAATCTTTTTTTAAAATTTATGAAATTTTCAAATCAGTTGAACCAGGTTACAAGAACATTGACTCCAATCACCTGCAACTCTTGTAATCTGTTGGAGAAGATTCTTGGTAAACTCTTCGTGTATGACATATAGTGGAAAATATCTTCACTTCACTTTTTCACGAAACACTTTCCCGTTCAATTCAATTTCGGACACGAGCTCCCAAAATGTATCTTTTATTTTAAAATAAGACTCTACTAACTCACTTTAAAAACTTCTGCTAAACTTCATAAACTTCTGTTGATTTTGGTTTTACAATTTTCTTTTTCGCATAACATGATTCTTTGAGCACATTTCAATGACTAAATGTTCATTTTGATGAGTTTTTCACTTCAATTAATAAATTTCAAACACATATGAAAATCATGTGTGGAATGGTAACAATCAAAATGGAATATTTCCTACATTAATAACAATACCACATTCAAGAAACTCTTGCACTGTATAGAAGGACTTGGATGTAACCCACTTGCCAACTACCATCTTGAAAGGCCCAACTGGAAGCGCTCTTATCTCTAGCGGCAGCCTGTTGAATAATTTTATTTGCTGGAAATAGAGGCTTTTATAAGTTTTCCTCAGTCGAACGTGAGGTACTGTTAAATTCTCTCTGTTCCTAGTATTGGAATTGTAAGTATCAAAATTTGAAACTTTTGTCTCACCTGTAACACATTTTGATGAATAAAAAGTGCTGGAAGAGTCATTATATTCAACTGTCAAACTTCTCTGCATGAATCCCTAACACCAAGGCTACTCATGATTCGTATTGCTTATTCCTGCCACAAAAATGCCTTGATGCTATCTATGGTTTGAGCTCCCCCAAAGGTAAACACCATATATGACAGTATAGAATAGAACAATCCAAAATAAGTGGTTTTCAAAACTTGATGGCTAACGAAGAATTTTAATTCACGGAGCAAAAACGTAACTCTAGCCAGTCTTTTACATAATTCCGTGATATACACATGCCAATCAAGCTTTATATCCGAGTGCATACCCAATAGCTTAGCAGAGGTGACACCAACATCTGCTAATATATTTAATAAATATTATTATTGAGTGAAAAGAATATTTCTTCTGTCCAGCTCTCACTAATGCACAAGTTGTTTGAAGTGAACTGATGCTTTGCATCAATGTAGAATTGGTTTAACATATTTCGTACAATCATGCTACTCACATTAAAATTTATCAGAGTGGTATCGTCTGCATAGAGCACGAGTGAAGTGTGAACATTGGACTAAAGGTCATTCATAAAAACCAGAAACAGAAACGGTCCAAGTACGGAACCTTGTTGTACACCTGCTAGTACTTCCTTATATTGAGAATTTTCCGTAGTGTCAGCAACTACAACATTCTGTTTCCCACTGATAGGGTGATTGGAGAAGTTTAAGTTCCTCATGTTCAACACCATTGAAGCTTAACTTATCCAACATTTTTCCATGGTTGATGCTCTCAAAAGCCTGGCTCAAATCTATCAATTTCGCAACAGTTACTACATTTATTTTCAAAGCCTTTCGGTATTTCATTTACCACAGATTCAATCGCCATCACTGTGGAATGCTTTGCTCTAAGCCCATATGATAAAAAAACTATCATTATAAACAACTTAAAACCTTGTTTGGACCTCAACTTGTTGAAAAAATTCCGAAAAATCGAATGAGAATGAAAGTTTGACACAAATCAGAATCTATTATTTCCATTTAAAAGTAGTAAGCTCTAAACATTCCCCAATCCCCCATATATGTTTGATGAGTAATATATTCATTAAGTATATTTTTGTAATTGGTAATTTTAATGCTGTATTAATATAATAAAATCGGTCTTTGTTAACGTGTTCCTAGAAATAGCATTTACGAAACGCTACATACTGTAAACGCTTCTGTGTGATATACTCAATTTAATAGAAAAAATGACAGGTCTCATTCATGGTGTTGCATGTCAATTGACGTTCTCTTCAGAGCTCCCACGAGAAAAAAATCAGAAAACTGTTTAATTTTTGCATGAAAAAGGTTAAAAGAATGATTGATTTATCTCCGCTATAACTATTCAAATCTGAATATTGTTGATAGGAACCTCATAATAAACATTCCTGTTTCTACTGATGAGGTTTCACACCAATTTATATTGAGTTCTATTTTAAGATTCTGTGTGATTATATTAGTTTTGGAAATGAAAAAAAAAATCGTGAGGGAGTTTTTAGAGAGGAATATTGAAAAATGGTGTCTGATCCTTAAATATAGAAGAGAAATAGCCGAATCTGTTGATCCATCACGAACTATGTTGTTACGTCGAGCTTCAGCACTATAATATTACGACTTGCAGGCTATAATAATGTAAGAGATAATATTATATAATATCGGGGGACCGAGCTTTGCTCTGGAGTGTAAAAGCATTGAAAATTTGTAACGAAAGATTGAATTTATAGTTTATATTTATTTATTCATTTTCTCAGTCGTAAAATTATTTTTCAGTTATATGAGGAGGCACAACAGGCTTATGCCCAAAACTGGCCCTTTTCAAATTCATACTACAGTCCAAATCAAAAGCTTGGTAGTAGCAGGTTAAGCTACTATCATTCATCAAAATAACAATTTATTCACACTTCAAAAAACAAACATATCATCAATTACAAAAATAGATATACTATGAATAGTATGAATTCGATTTACTTTGTTTGCTACAATATTTGATAATATACTATGTACTATTCTACACTAATAGTCCGGGCGCAAATGTCATTCCGTGGTCATTTTTGAGTAACAGCCGTGAAAGATGTCTCAATTCCTTCGTTAGGTCTAGCATAATGAGGATCGTGTTGATGATAAGTCGAAATCACAGGAAAACACCTCGGAAAAAATATGGCCGCCAAAATTTTCAGGGTTTTGCTATATCGCTTGATTTTCAATAAACCGTTCAAGATATTGAACCGTTTTTCTAAACGAAAATACTCTCCAAATCTTCCTCTACAATTTTTGTTCAATTAAATTTTCCTCTAAAACGCCTATTTGTTTAGTTATAACCTTTAGAAGCCCAAAAAAACGTTTTTCCTAAATTTGTTCAAATTTCATTCCATTACAACTTTTTTTGGGCAAGAGATACAGAGAAATTTCGAATCTATGAAATTTAGAACATTTTTTCAACCTCAGAACGATATATCTTTATGCGCTGTACGTCAAAAAATGAGTTCTCCAGCGCCCTCCAAAGAAAGCCCTGCATGATTTCTGATGCATTTTTCCATGCGCATGAGGTAACAAACTAGAACTATAAAATCGAATTTTCCATGACTACTTTAAGATACAGATTTTCAAATGGTCTCAATCTCTTCCTTACAACAAGGCGAATTAGAGTATTGATCATGGAAACAACGAAAATATTCGACATCATTGAAAAATACAAGATGGCAGTCATCATTGACAGAAATTTTTATATCGCTTGTTATTCAGTTATTGTGTGAGATATCGGATTGGTTTTACCACCAAAGTGTTTAGAATTAACCAAACAATGATGTTCGAGAGAATCATCTCATTTCGACCACTCTTTCCATTATTTATTCAACTTCAAAAACTTGAAACATACATTTTTCGGGGACAATATTTCACTTTCCATCCTGTATATGTATTCGCAGTAGACGAATACTAGTATTATTGGCACAGTGTTGTAGAATATCTCCAAAGCTTAAAAATTACATCTGGTTGGAGGCTGTAAGTCCGTATTTTACGGCTGGAGCGTCATCCGACAAAGAGTAAAAAGTACTGTTTGCAGCAGAAAACATGCTTTTTCCACCAAATGCCAATCCCAATAATTAGAAAACCGTGTAACTCATGACTCCATGAAGGTACAGACTTGAGAATGGTATCAATCACTTTATAATGATGTGTAGAAAGAGATTATCAATTATGGCAATCTCAAAAATGTCTGTCATCATGAAAAAACAAGATGGCGGCAATAATATGTCGATTTTCAAGAAATCGTCTCTAATTCTAATAATGTCGAGAATATTGGATCAATTCAGCCATCTCGAAGCTCCAAAATAATCATACTACAATATCCGAGCGATTTATCCAATTCCATCAACTTTTACTATGGTGAAGACAACTTCAAACTCTTGAAATCAGATTTTTGGATTATCATTGTAGAATTTTAAAATGTTGATTGAAACTTGTGAATATTGTCAGATTTCTCTCTGGTGATTTCACTCTTAAGGTGCGTACAGATTTACGCGTCGCGAACATGAGCAATTCACTTTCAATCAGCTGTAATCAGATATAATCAGCTGATTAAAAGTGAATTGCTCATGTTCGCGGCGTGTATATCTGTACGCACCTTTAGGATCACCACTTGATGCATCTGTTTCATTCCAAATATTAACAGTTTTGAACACTTTATCGTGGAACTTTTTACCTTCTCGGCTTTAGAAATATTGAAATCACTATAATTACTCGGAGAAAAATCGAGAAAAAACTGTTTGAAACTTGACTTTGAATTTGGAGAATAGCATTTTTTCAAGTTTAAGCCCTAATAAAAAACTACAAAATATCTAACAACAAATAAAATTACATTAATCTTGTTTGAAATGTTTTTCTCTTTTCAACAATACCCTTGAAATTGACTAGTAGTTTACGAGTTATTGTGTATTTAATGACCGGAAGTAGGCATATTCTGGAAATATCGAAAAATCGATATATGTCGAAAACTAAGGTCGATAGGAAAAGTTTAGTGAACATTTTTTTTCAGAAATGTTGAGTACAATCTATGATCAACAGCTGTTACAATCTTGGTGGGACACTCTGTATATAAATTATACAGAAATTGCTCGCTTAATATAATAGGATTGACTCACTGAATGAAGCATGCTTGCGAGAAATACTCAGAGAAAATCGGTCTTGCTAAGTGATTGATGATAATGATAGTATCTAACAAGCTGAGGCCTAGTAGCTCGTGAAGGAAACACTTCAAATTACAGTTACCAACCAAGTTGCAGCTCTCTTGTTTCTGTGACTAGATCCAATCAGCGGTCGCCTCTGCTCTGTGACTTGCACTGTTGCACTGCACGGATCCTTCAAATGGTCACTCCTTATTGGCGTTGCAATTCAAAGCCATGACTCCAATTTTCCACTACATTGTATATTAATTACAACTAACAGGACATTGATTGCAATTATCTCTGGTGTCCAGTGCTCTGTTATTGTAGCTCTGCGGTTCCTACATACCACGAATGTTATTCAAAACTATATACACATATATACACTAGGCATACTTTACTGGGCTTGAATACTGTTAGGTTATACACATTGAATTTATGTTTGGTTGTAGTATAGACAGTTATATACTGAGTATACGCGCGTCATTGGGTTCAAAAACATAATATAATATACAGGGAATTTGTAGTTGGTACTACTGTGTTCCATTGATATGGAGAGCTTTGAGTATTGCACCGGAAATAGAGCTACATTTATGGCACTTTCCGTGACCGGCAGAAGCGTTATTCAGTATTTAATGCTTTATCTGTCACAGTACTTGTATAAGTGGTAACTTCAGTCATGTAACACACTTCTGTATACTACAGATCTTTCGAGTTATATCTCTAGTGTACTGCTGCATACTGATAAGTGGGTACTGCTTAATACTAATATTTCAAAGTACTGCATGGCTAATAAATACCTTCATGCCTAACTTTGCTACTGCACCACACAGCAGACCGCATATTGATAAGTACCGAATATTATGACTAAGTATCATTGGGGATTTATCCTAGAATTGTAGCTATACTTACCACGTAGGTTACA
Source organism: Nilaparvata lugens (assembly GCF_014356525.2). Lineage (NCBI taxonomy): Eukaryota > Metazoa > Arthropoda > Insecta > Hemiptera > Delphacidae > Nilaparvata > Nilaparvata lugens. Next base: position 21,035,404 of record NC_052514.1, on the reverse strand, counting down.
AAATACTAAGGAGGTATGCTACCATACAATCATGTCTCATCAAGCATCGGTGTGATCATGTGAATGATCAAATACCGTGTACAATAGAATGTTTACATTCAAATGCATGCATGGTATTTGTTATAGGATTTGAAGAGTGTTTATGATACACATTTTTGTTTGAGTATTTTGATGTTCTAATGCTACTCTGATTCACCATCGTAAATATTCAAAGTTCAAGCTTTTCTATCTCAGGTTGGCCTACATTGAATTGATGTTTTGATGAGGATAATATCATGCATGATTCATATACAAGATTAGTCTCCAAGTACTAGTGATTTTTTGAAACGCTGAATAAGAAAAAGGTTATATTGACACCACAGCCCCCACGTTATTACAAATAGTATATTTAATATTATTATAATCGTACATTGATAATCTAATGATAATAATTATTTGCCTTATCTGAATGTTTTTCATAATATATGGTGCTCTTTATTCTTGAAAGCTATATTCCTTATTGCATAGATGAAGGTTCATGTTTGATTGCTCATGATAGTTCTGTGACATCGATATTGATTTACTTACATATGCGATAGAGGGAACAATACAATAAACATTGCTTCCATCATTGTGATACTAGTTCTATTGTAACTCTGATAAATTAAGAGTTTTTGAAATTTTCAGATAGATTTTCTCTAATGAACTAGATTAATAAAGAATGTAGCCAGTGAATGTAGTTGAATGAAAGAAGCTAGCCAAATGAAGAATGTTTATCGATTTCTAGTTCATTCTATTGTTATTTTAGAGTGGAACCTACAGTACTTCAATGATACATAAAAATAGATAATATAATCCTGCAGCATGCTCCTCACTAACACACTCTCTGGATTTTATGTATCTCCAAACTTTTTGTGGATCTACATTGAGCTATTCAAAGCCATTGCGCCAGCTACATTTTCTCTCAGTATCCATCATCCAGATGAATTTGTTTTTCTGTTATGTGTGTGGCTGGTTGATGGAGAGGGTTTCAACCACACAAGCTGGCCTGCTACTAATGAAGAGTCATCACCCCCTGCTTCACCGCCCCCACCCACCACACAATGTACCCCTCGCCACCAAGAACTCAACACTTTTCCGACTCCCAACAACTAATTACACACCAAAAAGCCGTCACTCACTATTATGTTATAAATGGAGTCTGATGACGTAGTTTCTGCGGTAGTAAAGATCAGACTAATCCTGGGTCAGTGAAGGTCATCAACCATTAATACCGTCATGTTTGGAATTCTTATGATTATTTATTATATTCTCCCCATTGATATCCTGGGAACTGAGAGACTTTCAATTTTTCACCCAGAATACCTCACACTTCGATTTTTTCATCATAATCATTAATTTCAAATACTCGTAGAGTATCACTGGAACTCTAGACTTGGAGACCATACATCAACTTTTCCTCATCAACTCTCTTCAGATCACAAATAATCAATGTAACTCCGGTGCAATCATTGGTGTATGATTCCTTTCTACCTTCCCACATCTTCGCCACGTCAACAAATGAAAAAGTCATTCTATTATTTCCTATCTCTTTTTATAGTGTTAAGCTTCAGTCTACATGTTCTACATATTCCAGAGGCGTTTTTCGAGTGAGCTAGACAGAAGTAAATGTGAGAGATTAGATGAGAATTGGGCAAAACTGAATAAGTAGCAATGATGGAGTGTTGAATGTTGGAGAGAGGAGAACAGACGAGAGAGGCATAGAGAAGAAATGAAGGCTGTATGCGTCCGTCCGAGAAGTGGAACGTCGTCTAACGAAGCTGCTTCCGGTGGAGAATGAGAAGTACATGTGGCACATCAGATATGGCAAATGCTCATTTCCCTTCCAGCGACGCCACCTCACGGCGTCTCATAGTCCTCCTCACGGTCCTCCTCACGGCACTCCTCACACTATGCACAAGGAGGCGTTCATCTTCCTCGACGATCGATGCTATCCGCTCTAAAAACTCGGTTCCCTAACGGAATATCTTTCTTCAATAATTTCGAATATTCTCCCTCGACGTCGTTACATACTTCTCTTGAAATGAGAGGGACAGGGAGAGAATTGGGTGATGGGAAGAGTAGGGTAGGGAGAATATGAAGAAAATAGTGGGAGTGGATGTAGATGCGAATTTAAAAGAGAGGAAGACTCAGGGGATGAGGAAGGATGATGTGAGGAGAAGGAACTGTGGAGAAAAATACTAGAAAAAAGGTTACGATTGACAGAAGGAGACATGAGGAAGGGTACATGAAACTAAAGGTAAAGGATATAGGATGGAAAAATTAAATATGGATTCTCAAAAACTCAAGAATAACTCAAAGAGATATTTGAGAAAAAGATATGGAATCACTGAGAAGATAAAAAGAGGAATCATGAATGAATGAGAAGGAGAACACTAGTTGGTAAGAAAAGGAATGCGAAAGCTTAGGATTGGAGAAGATGAAATAGAAGGAAACGTATGAAAACTAGCAAGTGGAAGGGAACTTGATGAAATAAGGAGAGTAAAGGGTGATGATAGGATATGTAGTATAGCGAGGTGGATATTTATAATGGAAAATTATATAAGTAGAAGGAGTGGCATATAGAATTTTAATAATTGGAAAAATTGATATCAGAAGGTGGAAAAGGAAAGCCGCATAGAAGGGTGAAATTGAGTGCGGAAGCGGGAAGAGGGACCCAAAAGGATACTGAATTGGGATCCACCTGGAAAAAGAAGAAGAGGTAGAATGCCGGAACTTTGGAACAAAACGGTATATACTAGTATGATGAATAGAAATCTGGTTCAGAGAGACTGGAATGATCGCAATAAATGGCAGATGGGATGCGAGAACCGGCTGTAGCTGTAAAATAAACTCGCTTATATAATAATAGGGAAGTGAAAATCTGAAAAAAGATAACTATATTGATATATTGACGTAAAATATGAATGATGAATGGGGAGGAGTTGGAAGTGGAAAAGAGATTGATTGATTGAGTACTTTATTTATGTAGATTACAATATACTGGCTTATACACTTATATACAATAGCTTACAATACAGCAAAATTATAGATGAATTTACATAATATAGAATAAGAAAATAATTATTGAACTGTATATGATATGAAAAAGTAATTTGTAATATAATAACTATAGATATTATATTGTTATGCATCTACATAAATTGGCGGAGCTTTGGACATATCAATGTCCATTCTTCGGAAAGAATATTAAAAATATCCTCCCCACTAACTCTCTACCAAAACGTTAATTTAATTAATTAAACTAAGGATTCATTTATTAATGGAAATATTGTAAAAGTTTTAATTAATATATATATATATATATATATATATATATATATATATATATATATATGCAATTCATTCTATAACAGGTTTAAAGGTTTGTATTTGTGGGATGGGTGGGGGATAGTTGTCATGTGATCATTCTAGGGCCAGACAGTTTCAGTCATTTGTTCCAAAAGATGTTTTTTTAAAGTCAGGATGAAGCTCGCTCGACTCTCGATGGACCTGATAGAAACAGGAAGTGCATTCCATGCACGACAGGCACTGACTAAGAAGGATTTTGTGAAAATAGTAGTTCGATGATTGGGTATCCTTAAAGTACTTTCTCCGGTTCTAGTATGTGAAGCATCTATCCTCCTACCTTCAGAGACAAATTTGAAATCATCTTTAAAATAGTTCGGATTACCGTATTTCAAGAGAAGGAGGAGTTGGGAGAGATGGGGGAGAAAAGGAGAGCTCTGGGGAAGAATGAAAAGGGGAAAAAACCTGTGAAGACCAGTTGAAAAAATAAGTACGAATAAACAAGCAGAAATGGAAAGAGAGAAAATACTATTGGTTCAAATAGATGATAGTTTAATGGGGAGTAGGCGATTTGGAAAATTTAGTAATTATGGTGATGGAGAACTACAATGAAAAGTGCAGAAAGATGGGAAAATCTAATTTCAACAAGTGATGGAAAGAAAAGATGAAATGGATGAGAAGTGAAATGGTGTGATGTTGATAAAAAATGGATTGGAGAACAAGAAGGAGAAGAAGAAGAAGAAGAAGAATAATAAGCAGAAGAAGGAGCGTGAGAAATTGAGGAAATCAAAGCAATGCTTCCAATATTGAGAGACGTTGAGTTGCAGAAGTCTCCGCTTCTTATAGTGCAAAAGAAACCAACCCACTACGTATTTCATGTTAGTAGATAGAATTGATTGTTACCAAGTAAACTTCGTCCTTCGGTCAAAAATGAGAATATTTCCAGATGTTCATTGAATTTGATAAAATCTTTCAACTGAAAAAATATTATTGAACCTCAGATATCCAGATTTAGAACCTGATAATCTAGCTATGTAAAATAGAAATAAGAGTATAACAAGTTCTTCTATCAAGTATTTTCACTATTTGCATTTTTTAGCAATAAGTATGGCACTAGAACAAATTAGAAACATGATGTTAGCAGCATTGGGGTGAAAGAAATAGTTTTACCATTTTAAATCTCGAAGATCTGTATCAGGATCGATAATAAAGTTGAACTCCTTCAATGATGATTTATGATTTATTTACAATGATTTCATTTTTTTCATTGATTTCATTTACAATAATTTATTTAAGTTTTCAATCTATCCTGGACGATTATTGACCTACCAAACTCGGCAACGATGTTCAATCTTCAACTGATTTTCCATCATAATTTTATGAAATGATGTCAGAGTATACATCTTTGAAATGATGTTTTTTGACGAGATGTACAATATAACTGTGTAGGGTCAGTGATGGCGTCAATTTGGGGCTGAGAGTGGGCAGTAGGTGTCATCACTGGAGCAAGACATGCGAAATATTGGTGAGGTCGAAAAGGCGCTGAATACGTTCATGATTGAACGACCCTATTACCTATGACCATTCTCGTCTGTCACCATAGGAACAGAGAGCGAGTGTAAGAAAGAGAATGAGTGTGGGAAAGTGAAGTGTGAAGTGAAGTCATTTTCATCTATCGTTTAGTAACAGAGATGAAATGAGTGAGAGAGAGAAAGTGATAGGTCACATTTCCACTGCAGATAGGAAAAGTCAGTGAGAAAGAGTGAGAAGGGCGACTGTTTTCGTCTGATCTTACAGCGACAGAGATAAAATATGTTGAAGAGAGAGACCACTTTATTTCTATGACTGGAGAAACAGAGAGTGAACGAGTAAGAGAGAGAAAAAGAGAAGCTCAACATATCTTTCGCTGAAGAAATATAGAGAGAACAGGTAGGAGAAAGAGCTCATTTCATCCGCCACAAAAGTAAGAAGGAGAGAAGGAAGGAGTACGGCAAACATGTCATTTTCATCTGTCGATCTGTCGCACCACAAACAGAGAAATAAGTGAGAGAAAGATCGACTTTTTATGTCTTTCGCTAGACAGAGGATGTGTGAGAGAGGACATGAATGAGAGAGGATATGAGTGAGAGAGAACGTGTGTGAGAGAGAGCGTGTGTGGGAGAGGTGGAAGTGAATATAAGCGATGATGAGATGTGAAATGGGTGAGCTGCCAAAGCCATGTCGATGAGTGGAAAGGTGATATAAGAAGGATTTCCAGCGGAATGGTGCAACATTTCCAGCACAATTCATTGCTAAGTCAGATTCATTCCATACTGTCAGCTTTCCTTATTAATGCTTCTCATTTAGGAAATGCTAACAGTTCGAAGTGGATCTCACTGTTGCAGCATCAGCATCAGCATCAGCATCAGCAACACAGATCCCCGGTGGCGCCGAGATGTTTATAATGATGATGATAATGACGACATTGTTCCTTCCTTAAAATTTATGCTAAACTGGGTGGCAGACTTCGACAGATGCCAATACAGAGAGGGTAATGAAATGCAACAACTTTCGGCAATGCTCAGCTGCAGCTTAGAGGTCGCATACGGAAATGCCATCCAATTCCTCAGTTGCTTTGTGAATTGATATGGCGAAGTATCTCAGCAGGAGAGAGCTTGATCTTTGTGTTTGTGTGTATGAGAGTATAATCCCCTTGAGATCTTCCATGATCTACGGGATCTCTTCTTGCTGCATGTCTGCACATATGACTGTCCACGAATTTTGGCATTTGAATGCATATTCATCATGTTGATACCTTTCATAAGATATCATGAATATTATAACAACCGCTATAAGCTACACTTAAAAGCATTAGGTCCCGATTTCTAGGACACTTGGGAAACTGGGAAATCCAATAAGCTATTAAATCTGTAGGTTGAATTGTCTATCAGATTTAATATAAAAAAGGCCCTAGAAACCTGGCCCAGGTTATAACATCACCAAATCCACATTGTAAATTTGCTTTATAGCATCTAGTTCAAAGGGAGAACTGTTTTGAACTGCTTGGTAGGACTCAGTCGAGTGTGTGATGACCTTATGAGGTGCCGTCATAAGCTCTATAGCTTTTCATGATTTTTTGAAGGGATGAATATCAATGCTATGTATCGAGTTCCAATTCATAATCATAAAAAAGTATGTACTGTATACAGTAAATTATGTGAATTATGTACTGTATACAGTAATATATTCGCAATGCTGCATCCCAGTTCAAGACATTTTCGAGATGACTTGGGTTCAACTTGGTTAAAGCTTTGTTTTAACTTGTAAAACTGGAGTTGTTGATCACAAGTGACTTGTTAGAGTGGATGATTAAATGGAATTTGTGAAAAGTATTGTATAAAGAATATCACTTAAATGCAATTTGAAAATATTTTAATGTCTTTGTGTAGAGGTTATGGTTATCTAGATAATATTAGGCTACCTAATATTACGCTACCTTCTGTTCTCAAAGTAAGATTATCAATTATTCACAATGTAATTCTCCATGGTAATCTATCATTTGACAAGACATTTTGAACAATTGGGCATGTACAGTACTCACTAGAACTGCCTAGCAATAGTTTTAGCTAACCAAATCACAATCCAAACAAATTAAACATTTTTCGCCAGCTGATTAAGATAAATCAATGTGTCGGAACAAAACAATCCAGCAACCTTGTTTGCAGTTTGCATTAACCGAGCCTTGGTGTAGTACTGTATATGGATAATTATTCGGAGCATGTAAGTGTGAATGTGTTGCACTTGTGTAATATGTATAATATGTCGACACCACAGTGTAGTATAGCTTGTTTGCTGTACACGGTCCATGTGTAATTCCCATGTAACGGCTCAATATTGGCTTGAATTGCTTCCATTGCTAACTCCGTCTAGTCCCCCCCCCCACCATCAACATTTGGAGCCCACGCATTGATTAATGTTTCTTTATCGTGTTGAACACAGACCTGGTTACAAATCACCTCAACTCTGCACTCCACTCCACACACGAATTAAACACCAGACCCGAAGTACGTAATCGTGCAAATAATCTTCTCAGATTCCAACATGAGAATCCTGAAATAGAAATGCTATTCTTGACTCAGTGGAAATTGGAATTCTGGATAGGTTATGTGAACGGGAATGATTTTCTAGAGAAATCTATCAATTTTCTCTTCCATAATATTCTCCTTTTCAAAATACAGTGGAAACAATTATCATTCTCTATTGAAACAAATAAAAGATTCATAGACTACAGTTCATGACTATAAATGGTTACAACCATATAAATATAATATCATCATCTATCATTCTATTAATAATCTGAATCTATTGTATTCTCCATTGAATCGGTAAACTTCTCATCATAAGCCAGGAGACGGTGGAGTGATGCTCTCACCTCATTTTTAACTTATTGAAAAAACTGAGTCCTGCCATAAATTGATTATTAATTTATCTCTCGATCGATTCATTCAATTCGTTTGATTTATAATTATTGTGGACTGCTCTGATCAGACACGGTCCATTAATTATAGTCATCAGTCAAAATTAACTAATTGTGGGTTTTTTAATCATTTATTATTTGAACTCAGATTAATTCGACACATTTCACAAATTAGACTACATTAAGACATTGATGAAACTATTTCTTATTGTATCTTATTGTTCATCCTCACTTTAAGATTGGGTACTAAGAGTAAAAAAGACGTTTATCATCACTAGGCCTATAATACTAAACATTATTAATGACTAGCAGACAGCCCGTGCTCCGCAAGGGTCTATTTTAAAACTTGGCAAACTGAAAACTAGACGTAATGAAATCTTGAGAATTGAAAATAGGCCTATAATCATCCTCGGTAAATTAATCTTTAAAAAAACTTCAAGTTAATCATTCCAGTAGTTACTAGTTATATGATGATGTATCCCGTACGTGTATAAGCCAGTTTTTTTCTTTATTATAGTATAGATTACAAAATATTTCACATAGATTATAATATAACTCATTCTATTGTATTGAAATAGGAGTAAGTTTAGATAATTGATAATCATGAGAAAAGTATGTCGAGAAAATTAACTATTGTACTATTGAAAATTTAACTGTCTTTTGTACTTAGGTTTAACATATAGTATGGTCAGGTATCATGAGCACATTTAATAACAGGGGGTAACATTCTGAACATCTCTCTCTCTCTCTCTCTTTTTCTTTTTTGCAAAACAAAATCAAACTACCATTGGATTCTTCATGTCTCATCATCTTCAAATTTCGATACTTCATGACATCATTTATAACATTTTACTAATCAATGGAGCTAAAACTGAATGAATTGTGAATAATATCCTAGGGGGTTGGTACCTGAATATCAAACCTATCAAGTATAACGCATGACAAAATGCAACCAGTCTAGGTGAGAATAACCCGTGTTAAAATGTACCGATCCGTGTTCAGCATGCAAAATATCGTGTCAGGGTGACAAGGGAAATGATATGCAAAGAGAATGATAGAGAGTGAGAAGGAGAAAACATGGGAGAAAGCGATCATGAGTGAGAAAGTGGGAGCGGTGGAGGGAAAAGGTAGGTAATGGTACATTGTCTACGTTTTCGTATAACATGACAGTGAATACAAAGTACATGTACTGTCGCACTCATATTCGAATAATACGGACATGGAACATAAATTACAGTTCTGACTTCATTTGAATTAACGTGTTTCAATTAAATTATGATGCTCAAATCGAAATGCATATTATATTTGATTTTCAGTTGGGCAATGTTGGTGCTAATATAATATCACTCTAAGAGTATTTTTCTATGTTCACTCTGTGAAATTTATGCAATAATATTGAATTATCTGTGCTGTTCGTAGTCCAAAAATACTGTAAAGCATATTAAATACTAATTATATTGATCAACTACCAAACCTACAGTTTCTAGCTTCGTGGAAACAAGGGTGGTAATAGAATTCATTCAATTATACTTTCAGTAATATTATTCATTTTCAAGTACAAAACTCTATAAAACTGGAATCTTATCGATACAGTCACCTCGAATTGTATTTTACAGACTGTAGAATTCATAATATTGAAGAGAAAAGTAGTATTTGACCGAGCGAAGTGAGGTCTAAGATTCAAGTCGACGGTTTTGCATTTCTCTTTATGTTTTTATGTTTATATGTTCCGCATTTAAGGCGAAACGCAGTAATAGATTTTCATGAAATTATGACAGGTACGTTCCTTTTTAAATTGCTCATCGACGTATGTACAAGGTTTATTGGGAATTTTGCATTTCAAGGATGATATAAAAGGAAAAGGAGCCTTCTTCATACGCCAATATTAGAATATAAATCAGACTATAAATTATTCATCATAAATCAGCTGTCGAGTAGATTATGAATTGCATGCAATGACGCATTTCAAATATGGAAATATTGTGATATATTTTCAATATCATTAATTATCCATTATTTTTAATAATATTTATCTATTAATTGATTGGTTGATGAACTATTTCGAAATTGAAATTAATCAGATTAATTTGATTATCAATTGGAATAAATTTTCAATTGAATTATCAATTTATTTGATAAATTGCATCTCAATAGCTAAATCAATTTCTACGATTGAGAATGAATGTTTTGTTGAATGATTATATTGATTGTTGAAAAACTATCTTGAACGTTGCGAAGCTTGAAAAGAATAGTGCTGTCTACTATCAGAACCTCATTACACAAGAATTAATCACTTGAACCCGATCCTTTAGAGTTTAATAATTCAGTGAAACCACCCTTATAAGTCATATCGATAACCTTTCTTAATCGTTTTGAAAATTCAAAAGATCTATAACTCCAAGTAATTGACTGATAATATTTTTTGTTTCAGGTATGAAAATAATGCACCACCTGGATCCATTTGAAGCATACTTTCTCGTCTAAGGTATCGTTCAAATTAATTTTAAAGTATATCACGCTAGATTATTCACCTTCGTCCATAATTAGTTTATGTGTATGAAGGTTTCAATCAATGGAATCGTTCAAGATATATGGAATTGAATTCCAATCCTCTATAATACTCTAACATCCCATCTATGAGTTAGTACACCTTTTTACTATTCGTTCAAGACAGATAATACTCACACCTCGTTGGACTATTTCGACTGAACCATATTAATCCTACATCCAATTGATATTTTAGAACAGTATTTCTCAACAGTAATTTTCATTACTTTCGTGAGTATGATGTCATTACAACGTCATTACTCATGGTTTCTCTTTTCTGTGCTAATACTCAGATAAATAACCTCACAGTGCATGCTAGTCTCATTAAAATGCTTTGGAGGAGAGGAATCGTGAATAAAAATATATAATTATGTTTAGCAATCTATGATAGCAGCATTGGAATGAGATTAGAAGATGAAAGGTGCTGAATGAACAGTAGGCTAACATTGACGAAAATGTGCTGAGTGAGAGAGTATGTGGCTAAGCGAGTGTGCTGAGTTGGGCCTTCCTTACTTGGTTCATTAATTGGGAACCACCGTGTGTTGCCTTGAGAGTGAAAGGGAAAGATAGAGAGAGAGAGAGTGAGAGTGAGAGAGAGAGAGTAAGAGTCAATGAGAGTGCGAACTTGCAGCAGTTGTGTGAATTGGGCAGAATTCACAGAGATAGATCTGAGAATTGTGGCAAATGTAAATGAAGGCGCCATTCTACCTTGGAAATCTAGAACGGCTAATGGAAAAAATCTTGTCAGCTTTTAAGAGGATGAAACAGATCTCGGTACGGGATTAGAGAACGATAGTGAGAGAGATGGGAATATTGAGATAATGTGGGAGAGAGTGAGAGAGAAGGTAGAAACAAGATGGTGTAACCGACTGTGAATCCCACACCCAGCAATTAAGCATTTAGTAAGTCGGTAATGAGAGGTAATTGCTGGATCTCCCCCAACTTCGAAAAAGCGCTTTTCTCTTGGCACTTACATTTGTGTGCAGCCGCTCAAGGACTATTACTACCCTTTTTTTCTCAAAATCTAGTGCTTCAACTAGATATTTCCGTGTTGGCCCGTGAGATGCATACCTTTGGAATCCCATGAATAACGTGGAAACACTTTCTTAGAATGTTAAAGTACGATCGAAATAATGAAATTTATGTTTTTATCAAACTTATTATAAATGCGTGCTGGAACTTATCGTACATTCTTTCTCCACCCAACAGAGTAGATAATTATGTTCAGTGACAATTTTAATGGATGAGGACGAATTAGTCGCCGCTGCAAATCGATCCCACTGAAAAGCTGTGCAATGATTGGAACATTTTTAATCATTGATATAGATACAATAGATGAGGATATAGGAGGTCGATAGCTAGCTGAAATCTATACATGGACCCAACATTAATGTTTCTATTTTATAGAAATTTCTGTTTCTAGCATCCTTTTACCCTGAACCTGAAAATATTCCTTTCTCTTCCTATCTCTTTGGCTGAAAAGACTCGTAATATCTATGGAGTGATTTTCTATACTTTCACAAAAACCCTTTATTCTTTGTACTAGAAGAATAAAATTTATTTGTTTGAATATTTTCTATTCAATTCGAAACATCGTGCTTGCAATGAGCGTAAACTATTTAAAATTTATCCACTTTTTTGAATGCGGCAGAAGATATTATTCTTTCCCGTACGAAATCTCTGAAGACAGAAGGAAAAATATATAACTTGAGTGGGAAAGATTGATTCCAATCGACAACTTCCTCAAAGTTTTGAGTGTTTGTAGCTGACGTAAGCGAGTGCTTCACTCTTCACAGAACTCACCGCTGATGACAAACACACTTACTTTGAATACAATAAACTTCGAGAGAAATTTATTTTCCTCATCTTTTGTTTTCTAAGAACTTTTTCGAACAGCTCAGAATGGAGCACGCACAGGAACTTTCTCAAGTTAGCCACTTTGAAGCACTTTCACACTGTCGTGTAGATATTACCTGGAAGATAATCTGTGGACTCTGGCAAACTTACTTCAAATCTCGTAATAGAACAATAGTTTCCGTCACGGATTCCCATTCTTTATCGCCAACTTCTGAACAGTTTTGGTGCGGATTTTATATTATTTCCAGATTGATGAACGCTATCTATAAATCCAATGTATCGGTTCCCTTTGGAGCCGGACGATTTTGAAATTGAGAACGCATTCCTGGTATAACCGATCAATCATTCCGAGGGGATTAGAAAAGCATGGATTGAAAAGAAGTACGGTCAGAACTTTTTCAATGAAACACTCGCAGCACGTTTTGAAGATATCCTATGTTTTTTCTACTGTAATAATAATGAGTCTCCACTCTTTGATTACCCACTACCTTCTAGTCAGATTTCTGGATCAGCATAATTAGATCCTAATTGATTTATTGAGAAAAATGTCAAAAAATAGTTATACTGGAATAAAAAAACTGACTTGAATCTGAATCCAGTACGGACCTTCGAATTCACTCAAATTGTTGATGTATTTCTAACTGTTTGATACATGAAAGATTTATTGATAACAAAACCTAGAGAATAAACCCGAAAGGCCTCTAATTTGAATTAACATAATTTTTTGAGAAATTTAAACCGACGAAAACTGTCATTATTGAAAAATGGTTTATCTAAAACTAACCAAAAACTGTTTCAGATAATAACGATCAAATCGGAATAATGGAAAAAATTAACTTTTAATCTTCATAGATGAACCTTTATGGAAAAGTATGATGGCATTATTTACAATCATATCATCAATACAGAACTGTTTAGGTTCCAGGACTCTATTCATCAAACTAATACCATGTTTCAGACTTGATCTCACAGTAATATTTACATAAAGCCAGAAGTTAAATTGTTTTTCAAACTTTGATTTAGATTGGATCGATCTCCTATATAAACCGACTACTGTACCACCCAACCTTTAAATTTTTTTTCATTATGAAAAACAATTTTTCGCCGTTCTCAGAGAAGAGTGGAATTGATTTTTCTACATTATCGATGCATGTGTAGCAATAGCTATTGATACATGAACACGAATTTTTTTCTCTGATCAAAATATTTACCAAGCTGTACGTAACAGCACTGTAATATGATACTTTTCCTAAATAGTCCATCACAATAATTGAGTCTTGTGAGAGGTAGTGTTATAGGGTTTGAAAGAGAGAAAGCCGATTACAAAGCAATAACGTGCTTCAGTTTTATGTTACACTCTTTCTGATGAGAGAGCAAAGTCACTCAGAGGGGAGCTCCAATTAAAAACGTAATCTGACAACATTTCATCCCTCTCTCCCACGTTTGGACCCTCCCCCCACTTTTGGGTGTCGCTGCTGCTGCTTAATTGAGTTCTGCTGGCTGCGAGGAAACTACTTTATGGCTGTCCACAGACGTGCTTCCGATACCTGCTGTTAGAGAGAAAGATCGGAAAATCAACAGAATGTATGAAAGGAAGTGAGTGCAGGAAGCAGGAATCAGAATGGAGGAGAAGACTGGGAAGTGAACGATAAAGGAGTATCTGGGGAATTTCTCAGTCTGATATGGAATCTTGTATATTATAAATTCAACCCCAACAAACATAAAACGACAAATTAATCTTATTCAATCATCTACTAGTCATAGGGCACAATAGACTTTGCCCAAATCTAAATCTCGTCCTCTTCTAAGATCTCATAGACGATAGAGATCTGGATTTGGTAATGATGAAAAATTTCAAATAATTATAATATTATCAATAATCACCAGTATCAAATAAAGTGTATTCTGATTCTTACAATCAGCTTTGCCACTAAATATTTCAAAAAGGAATACATTGATGCTTCAGTGCTTCTTACTCAACTGAAAATCTTGATCCGGAAACTTATCGGAAATCTACATCAGCCTACCTGTAAATCAGTCCATTTCAAATAATAACTATTCCGCATCACATTTATCAGATTGCATAGAGATAGTAAGACTTTGCAAAGGCCTATATAAATGAGTTTAAAATTTTCTACTATCGAATAAATTTTCAAATATGTCACAAACATTTTTCTCTAAACAAATTTTCTCCGGTACGTACTCACAGTATAAAGCAAACCCAGAGCTTATAAATTATTTAATTTCGCAGTTTCCAACATAGCAAAGGGGAATGCATTGTAAGTTAGTTTTCTTCTTAAATTATCATATTATAATATAAATTATTACTGTATAATATACTATTGTATAACAATAATATTTGGTCGTGATGTTGTTATGGCTTGTAATTCAGTAAAATGTTAACCGTAGCAAGATTTGCATTTGTAATTGTTGTTATACATTGTAGAATGAGTAGCCTACATTTTACATTTTAGGTAATAGCATAGAGAAACTATACTATAATATTATAGATTAATTATTATTGTATGATAATTACTTACTGGATTCTAAGGGTGTTTTATATAAAATTACTGGAGTTCTGGACTTTTAGATTAATTTTTCATTTCAAGTGTAGTTAGAAATCGAAATTATTGTATGAAACTTCACTTAGATCAGCCTTCAATTCGGATGGATCTCAGTTCCTCTAAATTCCAGTTCATATAATACAGCACGAAATATTCTGAAAAGTTCAATTGAATTATGTTTCAAAGGTAAAAGGTAGGTTAGGGCATTGGGTTTTTCTTTTCAAATAACAAATAATATGTTGGTAATATTCGAAATGTTTCAATAATGGCTAGGTGATAGTAGCTCAACCTACATTATATTTGGACTGTAGTATAAATTTGAGAAATGACAGTTTTGGGCATAAGCTGGTTGTACATTACTGAATAAATAAATGAATAATTAATTTCAAATACACAAAGAACGAAGATGTCGACCATCAGCTGGCTTTAGATAAACTGAGATCCGGATCACCTTAAATATTTGTGTTGGACAATAATCATTATTCTGAAATGTAATATTTTTCTATACAATTCCAATAATAATATTAGCCGAAAACAGGATGTTAAATATTTTAATTACATTGAGAAATAATTGTAATACTTGTTATTTTCCATCTTTATAATGATATATGAGTGCATAACAGGAGGAAAGACATCATGAAGACACCATTACGCCACGATTTGAGCCTGGTGTGGCTCACTCTAAGCTCGAACACCAAGCCCTGTGTTTCGACGTTTGGTGTTCTACCTTACAGTGAGCTACTCTTGGCGTTTCTGCGTTGCCATGACAACATCCCACCCGTCTCACCATCGTCAAAGGAGAGGCGACTCAACAGTCTTCAACCCGAGGATAAGCTGCAGCACATTGAAGACACGCGTAAACATTGCTGATGCGAACTCAATATCATATGCTCACATTCGAAATGGAATCTTGGTCACGTGTGGCAACCAATATTATATAGTTGTCCTTATGTATATACATAAATATATACTAGTCCTTCTGCATGTGATCGATACATAAAGATACTACTTTTCGCTTTTCATGTGTAAAGGTACTTTTATGGGTGAGGTATTGTAATACGGTACCTGAATATATTCATGAGTTCATGATGAACAAATACTGTAGATAAGTTTACAGGATCTCATGTTTTTATCGAATAGAGAAAACGTCACTTGAATCGTATTTTGTACACTTCTCATTCCCTATTTCTCTTGATGTATCACTAGAAATAAAAATATCAGTATTCTTTTTTTGAATTATTTTATCTCATGTTTCAACATCTATCTCATTTTCAAGTGACGTCATTTAATTGAAAATGGCATGAGTGTTGAAACATGTTGTGATAAAATAATTCAAAAAAGGGTACTGAGATTTCTATTTCTATTTATATTACAAGTAGCCCTATAGAGAAAAGAGACAAGAAAATGTATCACTACTTGTATACATCATAGAATCATTGTGTATCTTATTACATTGAAATTGTATTGTGACTTATGTATATCCTAGTATAAAGACAGTTTATTGTTTATGTTCATGTTAAACTGGATTCCATACTCAGTGTCATAGTTTCCAATTATTAAAATATTATAAATCCCATAAATAATATTATTATATTCACATAAATTTACATTGAAACTTTATTGTGACTTGTATATCGTAGTATAGACTAGTTATTGTTTAAGTTTCCATTCAAAAAATTGATTCTTCAATCTGTGCCATAGTTTCCAATCGTTATAATAATAATAATAATAATAACTGGCTTTGAGGTCTATGGTGGGTCCAACTACCTGAAGGTAGAAAATGCAACAGGTTGTTGATGGGATCGAAAAGTGTTGTCCTATTGTTTATAAAGGTGACAATATTTCTTCCTTCGTCCTTTTTCTATTGTTCTATAATGGTTGGAGAGTATGACCATTTTCTTGATTTTGAGCCTTCCCTGCTTCTGTTGACTATAGGGAGCATGTTTCGGAGTAGATACTTTGTGGACCCATGAGAGGTTTGTACCGGTCGTATTATTCAACCCCGTACTGGCCGGTATAAAAATGCTATAAAATTACAGTACAAACTCTCATTACACCACAAAATTCTTATTTCGTATCAAACCTTGAGTTTCAGTACAAGTACCTAGTATAGTTCATTTTACGAGAAAATAGAGTAAAAGCATTGAGAAATCATACTCTCTAGAGATCTATCTGTCTTTCTCTCAGATAATCTTTCACTTTTACCATAGACACACACATCATCGTTTTACGTAGGCTAGTAGGTAGTTGAACTGCTCATACTTCTCACCAACTTCATTCTGAGCTACAATATTCACTTATTATTTAGGGGAGCTTTAATTGTTTTCGTGAAAATAAATCATGATTCGCTTACAGTCCTCACTGATGAAGAATCAACTCAAAAGCACAATTTCGTAAGCTGTGTAATTTCGTATCAGTGAGTAAAGATAGATTAGGGGGGCTTTGTAATAACACTAGTAACAATATTATTATCATAGTCCTTAAACTCCTAAATCCATAGGTCCACTTGCCAATGTGTAGCCTAGTACTCCACATTGCTCCAAATCGTGCTCTTTTTAGATGACAAATTACCTTTGGGTCCAACTGTCAGACAACCAACAATCACTTGATGAGAACAATTTTTTAGAAATTCCTATATCAGGTGTGTTCCTGAGCGAAACATTGTAAATTCTCTCAATGAAAATACTGATATCGATTGTTACAGCAATAGTGATCGTGATGGGATTGAGGGGGTCAATCGGATAAATTTATTGACGATTCCAGAGGAAATTCAAAATTCAGAGTGGGCTTCTGAATATACAAGGAATTAATAAAAAGCATGTAGTTTTGAATGAGTTTGGGAATGATAATGATTTTCATGCTCTCTGCTTGAGCGAGCACTGGTGTAAGGTGGACGATATTCCTTTTCATAAACTAGATGACTATGTTCTGATTAATAGTTATTGTAGAGAAAATTACAGTCATGGAGGAGTTTCAATCTATGTTAGGCCGGAGCTAGTACCAGATAGCAATTGTTTAGATCTAAGTTGTTTCAATTGTGAAAAAATTTTGAAGTTACTGGTATATCTTTAGATAAACTGAAATTAGCTCTAGTCTCTATATATAGATCACCCTTGGGCGATTCTAGTGTTTTTTTAGAAGGGCTTGAGAATGTATTGAATTTCTTTAGTAGACCTAGATGGAGAAACTATAGTATTGTATTCGGAGGTGATCTTAACTCCGATTTTGATATTGTTCAGGACAAAGCAACTGTACATGAATTTAAGAATTTACTAAGGCAGTTCAATTTGGCCTGCCATAATAATAAGGCTACCAGAGGTTCTGCATGTTTGGATAATATCTTTACAAATATCAGGATTGACAGTGTTGCATGTGATGTTCTGGCATTTCCTTTTTCAGACCATGATTGTGTATGGGTTGACTTAAATATTGTTCCAATACGGACGGTAGAAAGACTAGGAAGACAGTAGTAACTAGGCCAATGACAGATGAAAATCTCGACTTATTTAAGAATTCACTCTCCAATGTAGACTGGGAAATTTGTGCGTGAACTCATTCTTTGAACTCTGAACAGATATTTAATAGATTTTTCAATATAATACATTATTATTTTAATATGTTCATTCCTGAAAGAAAAATAGTTGTGAATAGTCATCAAGGGGCAAAGAAAACAAGAAAAACAAAACTAAAAAACTGGTACACACCGCAATTAGCGAAAATGAAAAACACAGTATTGTTATATTTAGATATTTCAAGGAGAGATAATACTGATGAAGCTAGGAAGGCATATTTAGATATTAGAAGATCATATAAGCAGTTAATAATAGAGCTAAGAAAACATATAACATTTCTAAAATTGAGTCTACTAGTAATAAGTGCAAAGCCGCATGGAAAATAATAAAATCTGTTCAGGAAGAGGCTCGAAAAGATCCAATTCCATTCACACCCAATGAAATGAATAAGTTTTTCTTGGACGCAGTGATGGATGTTCATGATAAGATTGACCGGCCCAATTTAACGGCAATTAATTTATTGGAGCAAAACTTCAATTTCCCTCTTAACCAGGATAAGCCCAATTCTCATTTCACAAAGTCTCCACACGTGAAGTGCTTGATATAGTACTTAGTTTCAAAGCTTCATCCAGTGTTGATATTTACGGCTTTTCAAGTAATCTATTGAAGAAAATTATTCATAATATTATAAATCCATTCACATATTGTATAAATAGATGCCTGAGAGATGGAGTTTTCCTGAAGTGCTAAAAGTTTCCAGAATTGTACCTGTCTATAAGAAGGGGCCTAAAGATATTCCATGTAGCTATCGTCCCATCTCATTGGTGCCATGTTTTTCAAAAGTCCTTGAGACCATAATGCATAGGCAGTTATATGAATATCTTCAAGAGCACAATATTATAAGTAATGCTCAGAATGGATTTGTTAAGGGTAGGTCAACTACTGGAGCCATGGATGCTCTTGTCAAGAATATTCTGAGCGCTTTTGAAAATAAAGAGTATGCTCAGGTGACCTTTTGTGACCTGAGCAAAGCTTTTGATTGTGTTGTGCACTCTCTCTTACTGGATAAATTGAAATTTTATGGCGTTTGTGGAGCAGATCTTAGCTTATTTAAAACTTATCTTGTGGGACGTAGACAAGTGGTGTGTATTGGAGATAAGAGATCAGATGTAGCATGTGTAAAATTCGGTGTCCCACAGGGATCAGTTCTCGGGCCATTGCTTTTTATTCTTATGATAAATGACCTTCCTGCTGTTCTAAATTGCCGTTCAATACTGTATGCTGATGACACAACATTTATCAATAAATGTACTGACCTTCAAAATCTTAAAAATCTAACTGAGACCACTCTGATGCAAGCAGCGACATGGTTTAGGGCTAACGGCTTCATGCTCAACGAGAATAAAACACAGACTATGCACTTCACCCTTAGAGGTGGCTTAGATTGTGTGGATGCAATAAGCGATGTAAAATTTCTGGGGATATTCATTGACAGATATTTGACTTGGGAAGCTCATATTAATTATATATCAAGCAAACTTTCAAGAGTGATTTATCTGATCAGACAACTGAAAAATCATGTTCCAGATAATTATTTGAGATCGATATATTTTGCCTTTTTTCAGAGTATTGCAACATATGGCATACTACTGTGGGGAAATAGTAGTCATGCAGAAAATATTTTATTATTGCAAAAGAAGGTGGTCAGGGTTTTAACTGATTCTCATAGACTAGCACACTGTAAGCCTCTTTTCGTCCAGCTTAGAATAATGACAATAGTGAATTTTTACATTTATACTGTGTCGTTGCATGTTAAAAAAAACTCATCCAATTAAAATTAAGGCATCAAACTCATAGCTACAACACAAGAAATTGTCATAGGATTGATATTCCCTATCATAGGTTATCCAAAACAGCCAAAAGTTATGATACATTTGGTATAAAAATTTGCAATAAATTACCTACAGATTTAATATCAGAGACAGAAAAGAAATTTAAGACGAGATTATTGAATTGGCTTGTGATAAATCCTTTTTATAGTGTTGAAGAGTTCTTTGAGAGTGAAATAATTGTTGCTTAGAGTTAAGAGGTTTCTATTTGTATTTATATATTGTTCTAAAGGCTCAAGTTGTGCTGTAAGGAATATGTTTTGTACATTCAAATGAATATTGTTAATGTATTTGTAAAATCCAATTGACTTACAGTTTACTTAGGTACTGTATTATTTTAAGACTCAGTAATGTAATTTTGTATGTACAATTGCTGTAAAATTTGATTTTTATCTTTTGTCTTACTGTAATCAATATTTGACTTTGCCTATTGTTCTAAGAATTTAACGGCAATAAAATCATATTTATTTATTTATTTATTTATTTATCTATGGTGGGTCCAACTACCTGAAGGTAGAAAATGCAACAGGTTGTTGATGGGATCGAAAAGTGTTGTCCTATTGTTTATAAAGGTGACAATATTTCTTCCTTCGTCCTTTTTCTATTGTTCTATAATGGTTGGAGAGTATGACCATTTTCTTGATTTTGAGCATTCCCTGCTTCTGTTGACTATAGGGAGCATGTTTCGGAGTAGATACTTTGTGGACCCATGAGAGGTTTGTACCGGTCGTATTATTCAACCCCGTACTGGCCGGTATAAAAATGCTATAAAATTACAGTACAAACTCTCATTACACCACAAAATTCTTATTTCGTATCAAACCTTGAGTTTCAGTACAAGTACCTAGTATAGTTCATTTTACGAGAAAATAGAGTAAAAGCATTGAGAAATCATACTCTCTAGAGATCTATCTGTCTTTCTCTCAGATAATCTTTCACTTTTACCATAGACACACACATCATCGTTTTACGTAGGCTAGTAGGTAGTTGAACTGCTCATACTTCTCACCAACTTCATTCTGAGCTACAATATTCACTTATTATTTAGGGGAGCTTTAATTGTTTTCGTGAAAATAAATCATGATTCGCTTACAGTCCTCACTGATGAAGAATCAACTCAAAAGCACAATTTCGTAAGCTGTGTAATTTCGTATCAGTGAGTAAAGATAGATTAGGGGGCTTTGTAATAACACTAGTAACAATATTATTATCATAGTCCTTAAACTCCTAAATCCATAGGTCCACTTGCCAATGTGTAGCCTAGTACTCCACATTGCTCCAAATCGTGCTCTTTTTAGATGACAAATTACCTTTGGGTCCAACTTTCATACTAGCCATCAACAATGAGCATTCATAGACCTAGAAACAATAGGTGACCCTTTCCAACAACCTGTTGCCCTGTCCAAGATTGAAAATAGACTTGGACCCATCACAGACCTTGAAGCATAGCTAGTAGCACTGTGAACAGTAGACCTCACGCAGCTATAAACTACATGCTCTTCTGTCCATACTAGTCCAGTCATTATAATACAATGGTGCTTGCAATGTGGCCTAGTGCAAGAACTATCTATGTTGTGCCGTGCTATGAATTTAAAAAGTTAATTTTGAATTTAGAATTTAGAAGCACACACAATATAACTTAATAAAAGGGATGCTTGATAAACATACCTAGTGCTAGAGAACGGGAAACCAGAAATGACAAGAGAGACAACGAAATAGAGAGAAGGTATCAACTATATTGTCACCTCTTACAGTTAAATTCAACAATTAATAAAACAAAGAAGTTACATCATGAAAACCGAAAATAAAATTACTAAATTTAGAAAGTTATCTCTGATATACTTAATTCGGTAATAACCTACTCAGTATGCTCTACATTTGAAAACGTTTTAGATTGAATCATAAGAAGCTTAAAGGACTCTAATTTTAAAAGAGCAATTATTGAAAATTATCATAGATATGTCTCAGAAGTTAATCATAAATGACAATTAATATTTTAAGAAAAGATCCACATAAAATTCATAAAATTCTTAGAACATTAAATTTAGAACACACTTGGAAACTTTAAAAACACTATCATAACATTATCAAATATTAATGATCCCCAATAATAACTATTCTGTATCTTTATAATGATATATGAGTGCATAACAGGAGGAAAGACATCATGAAGACACCATTACGCCACGATTTGAGCCTGGTGTGGCTCACTCTAAGCTCGAACACCAAGCCCTGTGTTTCGACGTTTGGTGTTCTACCTTACAGTGAGCTACTCTTGGCGTTTCTGCGTTGCCATGACAACATCCCACCCGTCTCACCATCGTCAAAGGAGAGGCGACTCAACAGTCTTCAACCCGAGGGTAAGCTGCAGCACATTGAAGACACGCGTAAACATTGCTGATGCGAACTCAATATCATATGCTCACATTCGAAATGGAATCTTGGTCACGTGTGGCAACCAATATTATATAGTTGTCCTTATGTATATACATAAATATATACTAGTCCTTCTGCATGTGATCGATACATAATAAAGATACTATTTTTCGCTTTTCATGTGTAAAGGTACTTTTATGGGTGAGGTATTGTAATACGGTACCGTACCTGAATATATTCATGAGTTCATGATGAACAAATACTGTAGATAAGTTTACAGGATCTCATGTTTTTATCGAATAGAGAAAACGTCACTTGAATCGTATTTTGTACACTTCTCATTCCCTATTTCTCTTGATGTATCACTAGAAATAAGAATATCAGTATTCTTTTTTTGAATTATCTTATGTCAACATGTTTCAACATCCATGTCATTTTCAAGTGATATCAATTGATTGAAAATGGCATGAGTGTTAAAACATGTTGTGATAAAATAATTCCAAAAAAGGGTTCTGAGATTTTTATTTCTATTTATATTTATATTACATGTAGCCCTATACAGAAAAGAGACAAGAAAATGTATCACTACTTGTATACATCATAGAATCATTGTGTATCTTATTACATTGAAATTGTATTGTGACTTATGTATATCCTAGTATAAATACAGTTTATTGTTTATGTTCATGTTAAACTGGATTCCATACTCAGTGCCATAGTTTCCAATTATTAAAAATATTATAAATCACATAAATAATATTATTATATTCACATAAATTTACATTGAAACTTTATTGTGACTTGTATATCGTAGTATAGACTAGTTATTGTTCAAGTTTCCATTCAAAAAATTGATTCTGCAATCTGTGCCATAATTTCCAATCGTTATAATAATAACAATAATAATAATAATAATAATAATAATAATAATAATAATATAATAATAATAATAACTGGCTTTGAGGTCTATGGTGGGTCCAACTACCTGAAGGTAGAAAATGCAACAGGTTGTTGATGGGATCGAAAAGTGTTGTCCTATTGTTTATAAAGGTGACAATATTTCTTCCTTCGTCCTTTTTCTATTGTTCTATAATGGTTGGAGAGTATGACCATTTTCTTGATTTTGAGCCTTCCCTGCTTCTGTTGACTATAGGGAGCATGTTTCGGAGTAGATACTTTGTGGACCCATGAGACGTTCGTACCGGTCGTATTATTCAACCCCGTACTGGCCGGTATAAAAATGCTATAAAATTACAGTACAAACTCTCATTACACCACAAAATTCTTATTTCGAATCAAACCTTGAGTTTCAGTACAAGTACCTAGTATAGTTCATTTTACGAGAAAATAGAGTAAAAGCATTGAGAAATAATTGTAATACTTGTTATTTTTCCATCTTTATAATGATATATGAGTGCATAACAGGAGGAAAGACATCATGAAGACACCATTACGCCACGATTTGAGCCTGGTGTGGCTCACTCTAAGCTCGAACACCAAGCCCTGTGTTTCGACGTTTGGTGTTCTACCTTACAGTGAGCTACTCTTGGCGTTTCTGCGTTGCCATGACAACATCCCACCCGTCTCACCATCGTCAAAGGAGAGGCGACTCAACAGTCTTCAACCCGAGGGTAAGCTGCAGCACATTGAAGACACGCGTAAACATTGCTGATGCGAACTCAATATCATATGCTCACATTCGAAATGGAATCTTGGTCACGTGTGGCAACCAATATTATATAGTTGTCCTTATGTATATACATAAATATATACTAGTCCTTCTGCATGTGATCGATACATAATAAAGATACTACTTTTCGCTTTTCATGTGTAAAGGTACTTTTATGGGTGAGGTATTGTAATACGGTACCTGAATATATTCATGAGTTCATGATGAACAAATACTGTAGATAAGTTTACAGGATCTCATGTTTTTATCGAATAGAGAAAACGTCACTTGAATCGTATTTTGTACACTTCTCATTCCCTATTTCTCTTGATGTATCACTAGAAATAAGAATATCAGTATTCTTTTTTTGAATTATCTTATGTCAACATGTTTCAACATCCATGTCATTTTCAAGTGATATCAATTGATTGAAAATGGCATGAGTGTTAAAACATGTTGTGTTAAAATAATTCCAAAAAAGGGTTCTGAGATTTTTATTTCTATTTATATTTATATTACATGTAGCCCTATACAGAAAAGAGACAAGAAAATGTATCACTACTTGTATACATCATAGAATCATTGTGTATCTTATTACATTGAAATTGTATTGTGTTGGTATTGTATTTCATATCCTAGTATAAAGACAGTTTATTGTTTATGTTCATGTTAAACTGGATTCCATACTCAGTGCCATAGTTTCCAATTATTAAAAATATTATAAATCACATAAATAATATTATTATATTCACATAAATTTACATTGAAACTTTATTGTGACTTGTATATCGTAGTATAGACTAGTTATTGTTCAAGTTTCCATTCAAAAAATTGATTCTGCAATCTGTGCCATAGTTTCCAATCGTTATAATAATAACAATAATAATAATAATAATAATAATAATAATAATAATAATAATAATAATAATAATAATAATAATAATAACTGGCTTTGAGGTCTATGGTGGGTCCAACTACCTGAAGGTAGAAAATGCAACAGGTTGTTGATGGTATCGAAAAGTGTTGTCCTATTGTTTATAAAGGTGACAATATTTCTTCCTTCGTCCTTTTTCTATTGTTCTATAATGGTTGGAGAGTATGACCATTTTCTTGATTTTGAGCCTTCCCTGCTTCTGTTGACTATAGAGAGCATGTTTTGGAGTAGATACTTTGTGGACCCATGAGACGTTCGTACCGGTCGTATTATTCAACCCCGTACTGGCCGGTATAAAAATGCTATAAAATTACAGTACAAACTCTCATTACACCACAAAATTCTTATTTCGAATCAAACCTTGAGTTTCAGTACAAGTACCTAGTATAGTTCATTTTACGAGAAAATAGAGTAAAAGCATTGAGAAATCATACTCTCTAGAGATCTATCTGTCTACGGCACACAGATAATCTTTCACTTTTACCATAGACACACACATCATCGTTTTACGTAGGCTAGTAGGTAGTTGAACTGCTCATACTTCTCACCAACTTCATTCTGAGCTACAATATTCACTTATTATTTAGGGGAGCTTTAATTGTTTTCGTGAAAATAAATCATGATTCGCTTACAGTCCTCACTGATGAAGAATCAACTCAAAAGCACAATTTCGTAAGCTGTGTAATTTCGTATCAGTGAGTAAAGATAGATTAGGGGGGCTTTGTAATAACACTAGTAACAATATTATTATCATAGTCCTTAAACTCCTAAATCCATAGGTCCACTTGCCAATGTGTAGCCTAGTACTCCACATTGCTCCAAATCGTGCTCTTTTTAGATGACAAATTACCTTTGGGTCCAACTTTCATACTAGCCATCAACAATGAGCATTCATAGACCTAGAAACAATAGGTGACCCTTTCCAACAACCTGTTGCCCTGTCCAAGATTGAAAATAGACTTGGACCCATCACAGACCTTGAAGCATAGCTAGTAGCACTGTGAACAGTAGACCTCACGCAGCTATAAACTACATGCTCTTCTGTCCATACTAGTCCAGTCATTATAATACAATGGTGCTTGCAATGTGGCCTAGTGCAAGAACTATCTATGTCAATATACCAACTTTCTCACAAAACTGCTTGAACGTTCAGCTTGTATTCACGAACTACGGCATTTCAATACGGAAATGCGAGTGCTAGAAGTGCAGAAGTCGACATTGATAGTTCTGGCACGGAGTATGAAAGGCAATCTAAAAGCCTATGTCTACATTGGTAGTTTTCGCACTCCACAAGAGAGTGGAATAACTAAATCATGACATTGGTAGTAAAAAATGTATAACTTTTATTGCTTTAAGATAGGACATTGGCACTTCTGGAACTAAAATTCATCGATATCAGTGATGTATTGAACTCATTTTTGAAAAAAATTACATTGGTAGTTTTTGCACCAGGCCACAGTTCTGATTTTTTAATATATTATTTGGATACATGAGAGAAGTCCAGAACCAATATATCATTCAAATTTTTACACCCTACATTAAATTTGCTATAACAATGGAACAAAAACTTGGAATAGTCAAATCATACATATTTTGAAAAGAATTTAATGCTTTACAATCCTAAGATTAGCATTAGTTCTTACGATGGATTGTAGGAGAGTTGAAAGCCCTGAAAGAGCAAAAAAATAGAATAAAAACCTGTTATTTTAACAAATACACACTTCCAAGAGCGAATATCTCGGGAATATCACAAAATTCCACTGATCAGAAAGTGTAGAGAATTTATCAAGCTTAATTTTTGAATAGTTATTTGGAAATTTCACACTTAACAATATTGTTTATTGTATATTGTTTTCAAAGGGACGGATTCAAGGTTCAAAGAACCCCACACGTCAACCGAAGCTTATTGTGTTCCCAAGTAGTATGTTAGCCAGGCAAACCAATCAATACCTGAGTCCTTTACAAGAACCAGGAGTTTTTCTCTACACTAACGTTCTATTCATCACTTGGCTACTTGTCACAATCCAGATTGATATGCTTGGCAGTCTCTTAAGACTGATTAGTCCTCGTGACCTACGTGAGTTCCACTCCTGGCCTTCTTTGAAGGTCCTTCCGCTGAGGAAGGGGTGGCCAAGTTGCCTCTATGGCACCCGGCCACCCTTGACTCAGCCTCTTAACCCACATTTGTACCTGGAGTTTTACCCAACTCTGGTGTCTTGGGGTTTTCTTTTTGCCCCTCCAAAACTCTGCACGGTCAGAAGCCTCACCTCTCCCAAGAAGTTTTGCCTGAATGGCCGCCTTTCTTTGAGCAGTGGTGATTTTTGGCCTCTCCACCCGCAAACTTGTGACCTACGTGAGTGCCACTCCTGGCCTTTTTGTGGGTCCTTCCGCTGAGAGAGGGGACGCCAAACTGCCTCTAGGGCGCCCGGCCACCCTTGACTCAGCCTCTTTACCCACATTTGTGCCTGGAGTTTCATTCATTTCTGGTCTCTTGGGGTTTTTTTTGCCCCTCCAAAACTCTGCACGGTCAAAACCCTCACCTCTCCCAAGAAGTTTTTCCTGAATAGTCGCCCTTCTTTGAGCAGTGGTGAGTTTAAGCCTCTCCACCCACAAACTCGTGACCTACGTGAGTTCCACTACTGGCTTTTTTGTTGGTCTGGACTATACTGCCCATTAGAGTAAATTGTCATGTTGGCGAGATATCGTTGTGAAAAAGGCTAATGGCTGTTGTGGTTGGAGTATCAAAAATTCTAACATCAAAAACTAATCTCCTCCAAGACATACTGGCAACAGGTCTGCCCGAGTGGAAAGCAGAGAAAAGTCGAGAGAAAGTACTACAGTATGTTCAGTTATTAATCGCATGGGTCATTACATGCAATAATTAATAGTCCACATGACAGCTGATTTTTTACAAAGTTACATTGAGATATTAATATTGCTAGCGTCATTGCATACAATTAATAATCAACTCAACAGCTGGTTTATGATGAAGAATTCTAAAGTCTGATTTTCACGGTATCATTCGCGTTCGAAAGAGACTCCTTTTCCTTTTGAATTATTCTTAAAATGCAAAATTTCAAAAAACCTTACCTTCGACGCGAAATTAAAAAAATAACTGTCAAATTTCATGAAAAACTATTGCCACGATTCAACATAAATGCGGAACATACAAACATATTAACATAATAAATATACAGACATATAAACATAAAGAGAAATTTAAAAAAATCAAAATGTTTTAATAAAAGGCTACTACAAGTTTTATATTGTTTTCATTAAACATAAAGAGAAATGCAAAATCATCGACTTGAAGCCTGGAACACTTCGCTCGGACAATAATAAATAAAACAAAATACAAAATTTTAAATCTCCAAATACAAAATACAAAATAAGAATACAAGATATTAAATACAAAATTAGAATACAAAAAATTGTATTTTTTTTCTTCTTGTTGTGGAAACCAGGCTCTATTGGGCATAGGCGAGGCCACAGTAGATGAACAGGCCGTGCTCCTGCAAACGTGACGTCACAAGGGTAGGCCGACTGGCAGCCGCTTCTCGTATTCTATAGCCCATTCTTCATCCATATTTTCACAATAATCTGCTATTTGGGGGCTCATATTTCGATAGGAAAGTATTTTTATTCAATAGCTCATTTAGTAGACTCTTATGAATAGTGGATACTCACTGTTAAACTTAACTAGCCATAAGGCTCGCTTCGCTCGCCATATCCGTCTAGCCAGGGGGCTCCGTCCCCTGGACACCCGTCTTGATCGTCCAAAAATGAAAAATGCAGATTTCAGGTGGGCGTATCTTTGAAAATTTATTCAAATCCGTTTTTATTGCGCCTCTAATGGGCCAACTGAACATATCAACCAAATTTGAACGTTTTTGGTCCGGTAGATTTTCAGTTCTGCGAGTCAGTGAGTGCTATTTCGCTTTTATATATATAGATTTCAATACTGTCCATAGTTAATGGGCATGGTAAAAATGACTAACCACAAGTTGATTCTCTGGAAACATTCATTATAGAAATACGTAGTGAGAGTTGCACTCACTATTCTCACTTTACTATCAAATTATTATATCTTTACCATTATTTACACCTTTTTACTATTTAAATCTTACCACTAAGCGTTTCCAGTTTCCTCTGTCATGAAGATTTCTTCCCTTCTTCAATAAGACTGGATTTCTTCATTCTACTGTAATTGTTCAACCGAATATTACAAAATGTGAAAACACACGTATTCAAAAACATTCAAATCATAACAGCATTATGCAAATGCTAATTGAGTGTCATGAGTAAGTTTTCCACTTAGGAATTTTAGTGAAAAAATGATGGGACACATCGTACAGAGACCATTGACACTTATTCGAGGTTAGAAAAAGGTAAAGAGAATATTGAGAGAGGACCGGAACAATAGCAAGTCGAAAAAAGATCTCGAAGATTCTGGAAGGACGCCGGAAATGAAAAAAACAAATGTGGATAAAAACCACAAAACAAAAACGAAGTCAGCCCAATGAATAATTCGAAGTTAAAATGCGTAATGAAAAACACCAAAGATAATATTGATAGTGATAAAAACACTTGAAATTAGCACAACAGCTGCGCAATAGGAACGGCGCGAAACAGAAGCACTGGCTGAGCAGCAAATTTGAATTCAAACTGCTGAATGCAGACAACAGCAAACGAGAGACAAGCAAATGACAAATAGAAAATCACATCGACGGCAATCCAAATTCAACACTCACCTTTTTGAAGCATTTGCTTCGAAAGTTGAGCAAATGCTCTAGTTTATTCATACAATTTTGAGCATACCTACATTAAATATAAACTGTTTCTAATCCAATCTCTGTCATTAGAAGTACAGTGGATTTCAGTGAAATTCCACTGTGATTCCGGTAAAGTACATCGAATTTCAAAGAGAAAATTAAATTATTTTTCTTATGCAATGAATGATAACATGCCCTATATTATTTGTCAAATGAATAAAATATGAATTAAAAACAATCAAGTAACTGTGAAATGCAATATAGAACCATCAACAGGTGGAACTCGACTAGTTTGATGAATGGGATGAGGAACTCCTACTCTACTCCAAGTGATAGGCAATAAGCTGAACTTGCAGACAGAAACCACGCAGAGTTTCAAATACTAATTTAATAGATGAGAATCACAGAGGTGATAAGCACAAACAGGAAGCTTCTGGCGAACAGAATTAAATGTCTCACTCCGATTGGAGACAGATGGAGGATGCTAGCTAAGTTTTGATTGTATCCCTGGGGAGTTTCCGTTTTCCCGTTTCTGATCGGAAAAGCTTATCGTTGGCCCGGGAAAATCGAAATATTGATAGTGAGCAAGAGCCGAATCTATTTCCACAAGTGAGAGCAATTTGTGAGTCGACTTGCGAGATTTGCAGTCGATGAAATTTCCTGGAATAGGAGTATGATCAAGGCTAATAATAGCTCACTATTCATTCACCAAGATTTAATAGCATAGAAACTGTTTCCTTATATTAGGTATAGTCAAAAGCTCTAGTCAAAATCTGGAAGAGGATCCAAGATTAAAAAATTTCCCAATCAATATTTCCCATTTATTTACTCAGATAAGATTTTACCATTTTTCCGGTTGGTTGAATTTTCATGTTACTATTATTTTAGACCAAGTGAAGTTTTTTTTACGATCATGACATATGGACCAGAATTCAGTTACACGAATGGATGGAAACATTACATATCAAATGTTTTGTTATTCGGGGAAGAAACAGTTTTGGGCTGTGCCTGTTGGTCCTTCCCCAATCATCTTAATGGATTGCGTTCTGTGCATCCGTATCAGTTATCAATATTTTTATGTGGCTTCCTCAGAGCTTCAGCTACAGACAAGTTACGAACCTTACTATTGATAATGATCAATAGTAATTGCATCTTGCTTTCTCCATGGAATTCAAGATATTCGAACTAAAGAATCTATATCATGAAATTTGAAAAGCTTGATATCGATTTTTGCAACCTTGTGATAATTCTGCTGAGAATTGGCAACTGCATAGAATTGAAAGTGAAGAATTAATAATATTCATTGATGCTACAATCTATGATCCCAATAGGAGTTGGAACTGGAAAATAAGTCATGTTTCATCGTTGAGTAAAAACAAAAGTCTTGTTATCATTTTGTTATAACAATTTTAGTGATTGTTTCAAATAAATGTAGGTAGGCCTAAGATTTGTTACAATAACATGGATAATCGAGATAGAAATCATCAACAGTTCAATATGGGGTACCATCCTTAATTTTTTCAACTATCCATAATGTATTTTTTGTTGAAATGAATTGAATCAAACACCAGGTGATGCATTTTGCAAATCATGCACTCCAGCTGAAATTGTTTTTACCATTCAGTTTTTCGACGATCGATCGAGTTCTTTTGTAGGGACAGCAGCCACCCATTTTTTCAATAGCGGCGGGCGGGCGCCAAATAGCTGAGCGTGTCCTAAGTCCTAACAGTGTTTGCTCAGGTTTTGCCGCTGTTTTCCGTTCTAACGGCCTGGCTCGTCCGCTAATTGATAGAACAAATGTTGTCGGAAGAAGTTCAGTGTCACATAACTGGGTGGATACTGCTTCACCGCCACTCCTACTCATCGATCATACAAGCTACACCATAACGTACATATTTTTCTATGACATTCACTGAAAAACACTAGTTGGATACAGCTTGTATTTCATGGAGAGTGAAAGTCGTGGACAGTGAAAACTATAGAATGCATGAAAACAGTAGTTACAAATAGCTTGAACGTGAATTAGAGTTATAGTTGAAGTTCAATTGATTTTCTTAGAATTTTTATGAGAATTATTCTATCATGAAAATATATTTTTAGGGAAAAATGTAGTTCAAATAATAATAGTAGCTTGATTTTTTTCATTGAGAGTAGTAGTTGCAGTCACTTCGAAGTCTGTAGAATTTTCATGAGAATTCTAGCTTAAAAACAGCTTGGATTCCAACAAGAATTTAGATTTCTAACCCCTATGAATATACTATTGTATTGTTAAATCTTTTAAAATAATCATTAGTTTTTTATAATACAATGAAAATTCCTTACTGGCAGAGAATAAAGAGTAATAGTTATTGAACCAATTCCAGTATACAATAATTTCAACATTATTCCATTTTCTAAGAAACTTGTCAGTTTGCTCGCAAATATTTCCCGAAGCTGATGAAAGAGTGAAGGAAAATGCGATCATGCCAATCTTCTTTGCCGGCATGGTACTGTTGAAAAACCAAGTTGTAATAATTAATTGGAAGTGTCACTTTTAATTTTCGACGTCGTCTCAATTAATTAACTTCGAGACTTTACTCTCTCGAGAAAGTTGGGCACTCAAAGACTTTTCAAGGGCGTAGCCTATAGTAGCAGACCTGCAACAAGTTTCAAAAGTTCAATCTTCTTTGCGGATGTCATGGACTGAACTCGGTCTGCGGTGAAGGCTTCAAAACAGCTAAGCTATATAAACTTGAATGGGTTATGTGTATGAAGAGCTGACAGGTTGAGATTGCTTCAGAAGCTGGATTGGATTACTCTATTCAATCAAATGATTTTAAATGGATAATTCATCATGATCGAGTTATCAATCGAAAGCTCAATATGAAGATCTAAAAATGATAAATTTGGCGAAATTCACATTTGATAAAATATTATTCAAATTGATCAAAAATTTAATTTGGAGGAAATGTATATTTAAATAAATAATTAAAACTCTTCCAATACTTAATTTCATTATTCATTTCTGTGTTGGAAATTTCATCATCCAAGTTATAACGAAATAATAATAATCACCTGCTCTAGTTGAGTTTACTCTGTATTTATGGGCCGTTTACAAAGTGCCACAGAGTAGAAAAATTATTAACAAATTAACTAGTAAATGAGTCTTAGCATGGAACAAATAAATGAGACCTCCTTTGATTACGATCAGCGTCCCACTTTCCTTTAAATGATCGATTGAGGAATCAACTGTGGAATTTCCTTTTACTAGTTACCTCCATAATAGTTGGATGAAAACTTACAAATTAAGAAGAAGCGAACAACTAGTAACTCTCAAAGCCGACATCATAATTTTCCAAACATTCGGAAGAAAGTTTTCTCAGTATCAATGCATTTTTTCTCAGTCATATTATTCGATGACTAAGTCCAACTTGTTAGTCTTATTTTGCTCAAATACCACTGTCAATAATAATACTGTGGAATCTATTTGTGAGTGAGGTGAAAGGGTAGAACAGAAACAGATATTACTGGTACAATTTTATCCTTTGGAAAACTCAAGTGACCCTTGCAAATACCCTTGAAAAGAATTTTACTTTTTGATTGCGAATTATATTGAACAAGTTACTCGTATAGTCAAAATACTTGCATACAATACTCTCAGAGACTGTGATCATGAATGGGAATGTTACTCTCTTATGTTATACTTGTTTATAGTAGATGAAAATCCAAAATTAATGCATGAGAGACCATTACACAGTCCCAAGGTGACAGTTTGGTGTGCTGTGAGCAGTATATTTGTTATTGGTCCATACTTTTTTGAAGACGACAACGGGACCACTGTAACTGTAACCTCAGAACGTTATAGACAGATGTTCACTGGATTCTTCCTTCCTGAATTAAGAAGGAAACGTATTCCTATCCGGCAAGTATGGTTTCAGCAGGACGGGGCGACAGCTCACACAGCAAGAAATTCAATGGAAGCAATTCGGGCTGTTTTTCGTGGTCGCATCATTTCTCGGTTTGGTGACATTGATTGGCCTCCTCGGTCTCCAGACCTGTCCATGTGCGACTACTTCTTGTGGGGTTTCCTAAAGTCACGTGTTTACCAGCATAAACCACGTACACTTCAAGAACTAAAGGGAGCAATTCGCGAGGAAGTCGAACAAATTGGCAGGGCAATGTTAGAAAGAGTACAATCCAACTTCCGAGAGCGGCTTGTTAAGTGCATTGCTGAAAACGGCCGTCACCTGTCAGATATTGTTTTCAAACATTAATTTTCTAAAATTGTAAAATAATGTGAATATTGTTCAGTTAATAAATGTTTTTTTATGCATAGGTAACGACATATTACTTTTTTGAAAACCGTTCATCCTTTCTGCCGCACCTTGTATTTAGATAAATAATTAAAACTCTTCGAATACTTAATTTCACTATTCGTTTCTGTGTTGGAAATTTCATCATCCAAGTTATAACGAAATAATAATAATCACCTGCTCTAGTTGAGTTTACTCTGTATTTATGGGCCGTTTACAAAGTGCCACAGAGTAGAAAAATTATTAACAAATTAACTAGTAAATGAGTCTTAGCATGGAACAAATAAATGAGACCTTTGATTACGATCAGCGTCCCACTTTCCTTTAAATGATCGATTGAGGAATCAACTGTGGAATTTCCTTTTACTAGTTACCTCCATAATAGTTGGATGAAAACTTACAAATTAAGAAGAAGCGAACAACTAGTAACTCTCAAAGCCGACATCATAATTTTCCAAACATTCGGAAGAAAGTTTTCTCAGTATCAATGCATTTTTTCTCAGTCATATTATTCGATGACTAAGTCCAACTTGTTAGTCTTATTTTGCTCAAATACCACTGTCAATAATAATACTGTGGAATCTATTTGTGAGTGAGGTGAAAGGGTAGAACAGAAACAGATATTACTGGTACAATTTTATCCTTTGGAAAACTCAAGTGACCCTTGAAAATAATTTTACTTTTTTATTGCGAATTATATTGAACAAGTTACTCGTATAGTCAAAATACTTGCATACAATACTCTCAGAGACTGTGATCATGAATGGGAATGTTACTCTCTTATGTTATACTTGTTTATAGTAGTTGAAATTTCAATTGCAAGACCTGAAGTTGAGAGGACTTTAGTAAAGTCGATTCCAAAGTTTGATTTAGTCAAAGTGTAGGTTTCTTTGAGTTTAATCGCATTTGCAAAGTTTAATCAAGTACTGAGAGAGGTTCTTATCCCATTAGACTCTAAAACGTGTCTCAAATTTCCCTGAAAGTACTCCACTATACGGCTACATAAAAGTAACTTTGAATTTTGTGGTGAGAAGACAAGTTAATAGAATGTTTCAAGTACAGTAGTACAGTAAAATGGGTGAGGGAGAATAGCTTCCATAGTGAGGTATTTCGAATTTTCATTGTGTACAAACTGCTATGAATATCCACAATTTTCTCATCTCATGCCTTAAAGCCTCCTTTAACAATATAATTCTTTTTTTGGTGAAGTCCATGTCTATCTTCTTCTATAGATATTTATACTTTTAAAATTCTTATCTCACTGACTCACTGATCACGATTTCTGGGAAACTACTGGATGGATTGCAACAAAACTTGGAATATAGCTTCCTTATACGTCCTAGGTGCTCACTAAGAAATCTTTTGGCGATATTTCAACTCTAAGGGTGGTTTTTTCAAGGGTTTAAAGATCGTCTTTTAGCATGTATATTCTTCTTCTCCCAATCTCTCAATTTTATAATAGGAATGTCCATACCATATGTTACTATAGAACTATAATCTAGAGAGAGTAACTCTTCAAAACAGTTGTTAACTGGCAACTAAATTAATAATTTTGTCAGGTTGGCATCAAGTTGAGATGACTTCATTAGGTTGGCACCAAGTTGAAGAATCAATTAAAATGCATTTATCGAGAACAAATTGATTGGGCACTGCTGCTTCAATCGGAGCTATACCTTGGAGTATAGATAATTTTTATTTTTCATAAAACAAACTTTTATGACTGGAGTTGCTTCTATCAATTTGATCCTATTCTATCGAGACTAATTTTGATAGTATATCCGACAGATCGCGAAAACTGCTTAAACAATTTCGATGACATTTTAATAATTCAGTATGATATATGGAAGGTATTTTTAAAATTCCAGAAGTGTCCGTTGTGGACTCTGGAAATTCGGCCAAATAGCTGTTGTTGCTTTTCCTTATGTAAAAATATCTTTCATAGAAGTAAGGCGCTTCTCCCATGAATCAATTATTCTCAAACATTGATTGTTGAACATTGAAATTCTCAAACATTGAGAAAATAGAAGGTAGCTTTCGAAAAAAATATTGGATAATATGCATAACAGTTCGTTGACTGTCGGTATTCCTCATTATAGCATCAATGCTCCCCATTCAAACAATGCTGACACATTGATGTGAATCTTACTATAATTTGGTTACTTGAGATCAGATGAAGATAATAATGTCGATGATCGCTACTGTTCCAATTTCAATCATGTTTGACATTTTTACTTTTGATGCCAGCTGTTATTATTAACCAAACAAAGTGAGGTCTAAGATTCAAGTCGACGGTTTGGCATTTCTCTTTTAATGTTCAAATGTTTTAAATGTTTAATTGTTTAAAATGTTTAAATGTTTAAATGTTAAATGTTTAAATGTTTAAATGTTTAAATGTTTAATGTTTAAATGTTTAATGTTTAAATGTTTAAATGTTTAAATGTTTAAATGTTTAAATGTTTAAATGTTTAAATGTTTAATGTTTAAATGTTTAAATGTTTAAATTTTTAAATGTTTAAATGTTAAATGTTTAAAGGTTTAAATGTTTAAATGTTTAAATGTTTAAATGTTAAATGTTTAAATGTTTAAATGTTAAATGTTTAAATGTTTAAATGTTTAAATGTTTAAATGTTTAAATGTTTAAATGTTTAAATGTTTAAATGTTTAAATGTAAATGTTTAAATGTTTAAATGTTTAAATGTTTAAATGTTTAAATGTTTAAATGTTAAATGTTTAAATGTTTAAATGTTTAAATGTTTAAATGTTTAAATGTTTAAATGTTTAATGTTTAAATGTTTTTATATTTATATGTTGCGCATTTACAGCGAAACGCGGTAATAGATTTTCATGAAATTTGACAGGTATGTTCTTTTTTAAATTGCGTGTCGACGTATATACAAGGTTTTTGGAATTTTTTCATTTCAAGGATAATATAAAAGGAAAAAGGAGCCTCCTTCATACACCAATATTAGAGTAAGAATCATACTATAGAATTATTCATCATAAATCAGCTGACAAGTGATTACACAGATGTGTGGAGAAGCCAGTCTATTACTGTATTTGTATAAGGTCTATAGATCAAATCAAAGACATTAAAGAGGTATGCATCTTCAAGCTGAGTTTACACCAAAGTTATTAACAAAATGGTTATAACTTAATCCTTATAGATTCTATTAGATTGAACGGAAGTTGACAAACACATATGTTCATCATGTGTATGATAAGTTATGTTCAATCTAATATAATTTAAAAGGATTGAGTTATTAAAATTTTTTTAATAAATTTGGTCTAATCGCAGCTTCAAGGTATTTGGTTCTAATATTTTGTTTTGCAGTCATGGTATTATTATGCGTGCCCATCAGTATCAATATTCTCACATTCGAAAAAACTAATTTAATAGGTGAATAAAAATAAACAAATGAACTAAATAATGCTGGAGAAATTATTATATTTTTGATTTTAAAAAATTAATTTCCATCAGATAGAAAGATCATCACGGAACTGGATTAATTATATCATATGAAAAACAAATTCAAACGTGAACAGAATTTTGTTAACATTCAAAACAGTTGACATCTGGTACTTGTGGATGAGAATACCGCGTGAGGTCTACTGTTCACAGAACTACTAGTTATGTGAAATAAGCTCTCATTGAATGAAATCATAATCATTGAAGTTGATATTATACTAAGAAAGCAATTTTTGTTTGAATATGAGTGTTTGTGGATATGTATGTATGTCGGACGGATCTCGAAAACGGCTCTAACGATTTTGATTGAATCAGTAATATAGTGGGTTTGCGACAAAAAACATTATTTTGGAACAGGTCTCAACTCTGGGAAGATTCGCTGAAGTTCCTTGAGAAAGGATTATTGGTCCCTCAAGTAGCAGCTGATCAGAAAAAAGGTTTCCATAGCCTGTTGAAAACGTGAGAAAGTGTGAGCAAATGAAAATGATTTATAATAGCTGTAGTTGAGTTACCAAATTTGGTGACCTTATTTTTAAACATTGCAGTATTCATGGAACATCTGGAAGAATAGGTTCAGAAAGTGATCGGATGATAGCAGAAGAAATATTTAAAATCGATCTTCTCAAACATATGGTAGTTGAATGTAATGTTCATTGTGAGGTGATAGAAATGCGATTAATTTCTTCAACTTCTGTTGTATTGGTTCCTCTGTTGATCCATGTTTGTACGCAGCCATGGCCTTGAGAGAGCCAGTTGCACTGTCTGTTAATTCATAATCCGGACTAAATACCACGATAATCAATCAGAGAAGCCTTCTATTGAAAAAAAACCCTCATGATTAATTCTCATGGAATTTAATCCTGATTGAAATTTAACAGGCTTTCGAGCTAATGGACCTGATATTTTCATGTTTCAAAATCAGCTAAAAACTAAATCGAAAAAACATGATATTCCATCAGCTGCTCCTATTTCCTTTCATGATGTAATTACATGACACATGACAAATCTATTGATAATAGATTACAAGTAAAAAATGAAGTTGTCAATTTAGATTGAGTTAACATGTTAGTTTACATCTAAATTTTCTTCCCTAAGCTTTTAGTTCAAGCTAAGATCAAAGAAAGAAATCATATAATGCTAATTAATAAACAAAGTGATTGAATAAACTCTATTCAGATTTATGCAAATTTACATTAAGTTGATTCCACTCTAATATTATTTATGATAGTGAAGTTTAGGACATGAGAAATCAGCCAGAATAAATGTTATACTAACTATTTATGAATGGACTTCCATGTAAGAAAGAATCAGTGGATTGGCTGCTTTTACACTTTTGGATAAGTGAAACCAAAAGTGAGCGACAGGCTATGCCAAATATTCCAGAATAAGCAAGATATCCATGGATACCAGAGTCATCAAATTCCGAATCAACTTAATTTGGAATTTATTCTTCAATTGCATCAAGCAAAATCAAAAATAACATGATCACTGCTAATTTGATAACTGTCAACGGGAAATATTAATTGCCTAAGAATAAAGTCATGCCAAGTTGTGGCCTAATCTCAAAAAACTATTATAACAATTTTGATAGAATTTAGATTATGAATGTTTCACAAAAATAATCTTATCTTTTAATTCCCGCAGCGAAGCACAGGTGCCCTGGTAGTAACTTATAGAGCTTACATTATCATCCATTGTTGTATGATTATGGTAGTCTACTGCTCGGTCTGTTTTCTTTCTAAGTCTATGATAGTTAGAATGGAATTCATGAAATAGAGAGCTAACAGAACAGTCGATAATTTCAACAACTTCGGATGTTGAAGAATTATTGATGATAAGAATGATAACATTGAAGAAATAATGAAGTGACAATAAATAATACTAGTTTGAGAAAAATTAATTGGAATTTTGTTGAAATGTATATAATTTTGAAAAGAGAAATTTACCTGAAAGGTACCATAGATACCTGAAAGGAAAATTTATCATTGCTTAGATTTCTTTGATGAATGGAACATTATTGTTAACTGCCTTCGCAACCGGTCATTCAGAGAAACCATATCGTGGAAAAATGAAATGTTTTGTGTAAATTATGCAAAATTCCATACCAATTTTGAGAATGAACAAATAGATATATGAGACATTATTAATTATTCTTCTTTTTTATACATTGATTTTTTACAGTAAAAATTTTGTATTATTATTGTTATATTGAGAATGATTGTGAATTAGATGTTTGATAACCTGGAACCGTTCCAGTGATATTATTGAATTGTTTGAATCGTCCTCGAATAACTGACAAACTAATAAATCCACTCTTTAATGCCCAAATTTGAAGCTTCACAAACTATGAATGCATTACAACACTGTACGCAGAATATTGGGATGACTTCCCTGTAACGCACTTCGCAAACCATCCTAGCACTGTTGTAATTATTGTGGAAAACCGATACTGAAACCGATACTGATAGTCTATTCTGACAAGTGTGATTTTGTTCAGTTATCTCATTTCTGACTCCCATTTTATCGCGATTGAAGACAAGAGAAGACGACTGATATACTTGTGAGAACTTAAACTTATAAGTTCAACCATGATGCACTGTCTTTTATTAGCGTGTGAGCACCTCTTGCAATCTTCCTCCTCCCACAGTTCAACTTTATTGCGGTCAAAGTTGGACGTGGTAACTTGTTTGCTGTTTATAACCGAGACAACCCACCTTGGCGGGTCGAAACTATTCATGAACTCACCACCAAACGCAAAGTCAGAAGTTGCGGCCTCTCCCTGAGAAAAGTTGTGTCCTTGATGCTTGCCTCCCCTTCCACCACTCGCAGGTAATTAGAGCGTGTATCGAGAGGACGACGTACAACCCTATGAATGGTATTTGTTGAGTGTGACCAAATTAATAATGGAAACAATCTGCTAGAATATGAGCTGGCGTGAGTATTGGACAGTTAACGTTGTATAGTGCTGTAGTATAGCTTATTGGAGTTAGCTGCATATGAACATAGAGAAACGATAGCATAAGTAGATATCCCATGGTATAGGGCGTTTATGTCGCAACTTTTACTGTTATCCCAAGCCGATAGTTCACATAGTTCTTTCCTATGCAGCTGTGTGACGCTGGTAGTCTCTCAAATTGTGTCGTTCATACACTATCACCCCAACAAAACAGTAAAA
Organism: Nilaparvata lugens; assembly: GCF_014356525.2. Classification (NCBI taxonomy): domain Eukaryota; kingdom Metazoa; phylum Arthropoda; class Insecta; order Hemiptera; family Delphacidae; genus Nilaparvata; species Nilaparvata lugens. The sequence continues at coordinate 20,994,568 of NC_052514.1, read as the reverse complement.
ATTGACAATAATCGACAGTAATCGGCTTGAGATAACAGTAAAAGTTGCGACATAAATTCCCCATACCATGGGATATCCACTTACGCTATTGTTTCTCTATGATATGAATCATCCAGTTATCATCATTCTTATATCAGTTCCAACTATCCAGAAGCCCAACCTGGATATTCGCATCACAAAGGAAAGAACTATGAAATTTCAAGAGCCAAGATCTAAATCTAAGAAATATAGAGGAAAAAACGCATTTCTATCTTCTATGATTGTAAGCATTGTACTAATAAATACAAATTCGTAAACATGAAAGATTATATTGGAAAGAATAGGTTTTCTAGTATTATATAATATTTATAGTCTCAGTTCAACTTATGTCTCTGCTAATAACTCTAGTGTATTTATTCGAGATTTGACTCTACATGGTATACTTTCATATTATTCACTCTTTCAAAAGGTGTCATTGAAGATGGAATTGATAAATTTAATTGTTATTCAGAATGGGATATGCTGTAACTTTTTTCCAATTGAGTCATCGGTGTTCCTCCTCATAAAAACGTTATCACTCTGATATAGATTTATAGATAGACTGGCAGGGCACCCGTGCTTCGCTATCCAAATTCTACCAAAATTGTTATAATTGTTTTTGAGATTAGGCCACAACTTGGCATGAAAATTATTGAGTCAAATCATTCGATTAATTAATTGATGTGTTGGAATTGCTCTGTAGAATAGTAGTCTACCCAATTGATTTTGTAGAATAGTAGGATTCATGCAATTGAAGATTACATTCCAAATTAAGTTGATTCGGATGAGAAATTAAGTTAATTTGATGGCTCTGGTATCCATGGATCTCTTGCTCATTCTGGAATTTTTGGCATAGCCTGTCGCTTACTTTTCGTTTCACTTATCCAAAAGTGTAAAGTCAGCCAATCCACTGATTCTTTCTTCCATGGAAGTTCATTCATACAATAAGAGTCCATTCATGATAGTTAGTATAACATTTATTGTGGCTGATTTCTCATGTCCCAAACTGTGAGATCATTTTAATGTGAGTTTGCATAAATCTGAATAGAGTTTATTCAATCACTTTGATTATTGACTACCATTAAAATGATTCCTTTCTTTGAGCTTAGCTTGAAACCAAAACCTTAGGGATGAAAATTTGGATGTAAACTAACATGTAACATGTATTTTATTTATTATTCATTTATCTAATTTTTTTATCTTTATCTAGATTGACAGCTTTAGTATTTACTTGTGATCTATCAATATCAATAGGTTTGTCTTGTGTCATGTAATGACATCATATAAGAAAATAGGAGCAGCTGATGGAATATTATGTTTTTTTTTATTTAGTTTTTAGCTGATTTTGAAACATGAAAATATCAGGCCCAGTAGCACAAAAGCATGTTCAATTTCAATCGGGATTAAATTCATGAGAATCAATCAAAGGAGGGTTTTTTAATAGGAGGCAACTGGCTATCTCAAGGACATGGCTGCGTACAAACATAGAGCAACAGAGGAACCAATACAACAGAAGCTGAAGAAATTAGTCTCATTTCTATCACCTCACAATGAAAATTACATTCAACTACCATATGTTTGGAGAGATCGATTGTAAATTTCTTTTGCTATCATCCAGTCACTTTCTGAACCTATTCTTCCAGTTCCAGTTCCATGAGTACTGCAATGTTTTAAAATAAGGTCGCCAAATTTGGTAACTCAACTACAGCTATTATAATCTTTTTCATTTGCTTACACTCTCTTACGTTTTCAACAGACTATGGAAAACTTTTTTCTGATCAGCTGCTACTTGAGGGACCAATAATCTTTTCTCAAGATATTTCAGCGAATTTTCCCAGAGTTGAGACATGTTCCAAAATAATGTTTTTTGTCGCAAACCCACTATATTTCTGATTCAATCAAAATCGTTTCGAGCCGTTTTCGAGATCCGTCCGACATACATACATATCCACAAACACACATATTCAAACAGAAATTACTTTCTTAGTATAATTGACTTTAATGATTATGAATTCATTCAATGAGAGCTTATTTCACTTAATAATAACAACTGGGATCAATGGTAAAAATGTCAAATATGATTGAAATTGAAACAGTAGCGATCATCAACATTATTATCTTCATCTCAACTAAAGTAACCAAATTATAGTAGGATTCACATCATTGTGTCAGTATTGTTTGGATGAGGAGCATTGATGCTATTAATGAGGAATACTGACAGTGAACGAACTGTTATATATTCTCCAATATTTTTATGGAAAGCTAACTTCTATTTGCTTTGATGAAACCATCAATGTTTGGGAATAATTGATTTATGGGAAAAGCGCCTTACTTCTATGGAAGATATTTTCACATTTGGAAAAGCAACAACAGCTATTTGGCCGTTTTAATAAATAGCCCCTTTCTTTCGCCCAATTCAAATTTTGGTCGGATTTCCTCATTCTTTGCAATAAGGTTCCACAACGGACACTACTGAATTTTAAAAAATACCCTCCATATCATACTGAATCATTAAAATTTCATCGAAATTGTTTAAGCAGTTTTCGCGATCTGTCGGATATACAAACAAAATAAGTCTTGATAGAATAGGATCAATTGATCCGCCCGTCATAAAAGTTCGTTTTATGAAAAATAAAAATTATCTATACTCCCAGGAATGTTTTGATAAATGCATTTTAATCAGTTCTTCAACTTGGTGCCAACTTAATAAAGTTATCTCAACTTAGTGCCAACATGACAAAATTATTAATTTAGTTGCCAGTAACAACTGTTTCGAAGAGGTACTCTCTCTAGATTATAGCTCTATAGTAACATATGATATGAACATTCAAATTATAATTAAGAGATTGAGAAAGAAGAATATACATGCTGAAAGACGAACTTCAAACCCTTAAAAACCACCCTTAGAGTTGAAATATCGCCAAAAGATTTCTAGGTGAGCACCTAGGACGTATAAGGAAGCTATATTCCAAGTTTTGTTACAATCCATCCAGTAGTTTTCCAGAAATCGTGATCAGTGAGTGAGTGAGTGATTCAGTGAGTGAGTCAGTGAGATAAGAATTTTATAAGTATAGATCACTCTTTAGACCAACGGATTCAATACGTAAATAATTTACGTACGTAATAAAAAACACTCCAACTCACATTACAAATGAATTAGGTTCACAAATAGACTATATCGTCACAAATTATTCTACAACTAAAAAGAAGAATATTGATTATTGACGACCTGTTTTTGCCAATTGTGATTATTTAAAAACATGTTTAAACATTTATAAGGAAGGATTTGAAACAAGTAATCACTAATGCATTCTAGCAATCACTTGCAACATCTCGACTTACTACTTGAATAATAAAACTAATTGAGCTGGCATAGAGAAATCATTATTTTCATCACTACATTAAAAACTTATAAAAAAGGGGGCGATACACCAGTTCCCAAACGGGAACAACTTATTGTTGTTGCGCATCATTTTTTGTTGGTAGAGCAAGCAGTTGATGCTGTTATTATTATCATCTAGATGAATATCTTGGAATAAGGGGAAAAAAGCATTTCTATTTCGAGTAAAATAATTATTTTATTCATAATAAAGAATAAATAAATAAATATATATGCTTTTTTCATATTTTTGTTTTATAAAATTAGTTACGCTGCATCAATATTAATATAAAATCTATTAATTCAGGTTATGGAAATTTTATCTAGATTTGAGATATTTTATTTGAAATATTAAAAAACTGTTCCCAATAATTTTACTAAAACTTTTATTAGAATAATGTATTTGGTCGAAATGGCAACTTTGTAATTATCATTTATCATTTTTATAATAAAAGATATATGACGGTTTGAAGACGAAACATAATTATTTTTTTAATTTTTAAAATCTGAATCAAGCAATATGTAATAATATTAAAATTGGAACGATACCCATACAGTTTATGTCCATTCTATGTTGCCATGATCTGAATGGAAAATCATAGGGATGTCCAGCCACGCGTTAGCTTGGTCTGTCTGTATACTAAGACTGGATAGCGAACTGCATGCTGGAAGAACCGGTCCAGCTGGGTTGAGCGCTCTCCCCACCAGAAGTGGTCAAGAAAGGCACAGCGCTGGAAGGCACCCTTGTTTTTCTATTGCACTATCAAACCCTTCTTGACAAAAATTTGCTTTATAATCTGAATAATCTTACTTATTGATAAAAAGGAAACTTTAGACACACAAAGCATGTGACATTGGATGCTTCGTTATTTCCTGGAACTGTTTTATAGATAGAAAGAATTTATTTGATAGAAGGAAAGAATTGGATATCAACGGTAACGGAAGTAACTTTCTAATTTGAGAATTTCCAATTGAAATACGATAAGGCTGCATTGACAAGTGAATTTTGGAAATACCCAAAATAAAGTATGTGCAGAATACACTCTGTGTAGAAAAAAAATTATTATTAGGAAGCAGTTTAGAGGATTGGGAAATTACTTAACTTGTGTCACTATATAACTTGTGTCAGGAAATTAATATTTGTAGTTTGGCTCATTACGATTGGAGTACCCAATGTTTTCAAAATACATATCAAAATATTGTTATATAAGAACCAATTAAATGCTATAGAAGTTGATGTTGCTTTCCATGACGAATCACTTTGTTATAGTTCAGACACAGTGTTACTTGTAATGAGTAACAAGTAACACAGTGTCTGAACTATAACAAAGTGCTATAGAAGTGTTACAGATGTCTGCGGTATCCTATATATTAAGTATAAAACAATTTTTTTCCAGTAGTTAATGAAACTCAATACAATTAGACTGAATATAAGCTATAAATACAAAGTTCAAGGCAGTTAATCTATATGTGCAGCAATTTTATAAATGTATTCCTATATAATCTGGAAAATAAAATCAGTAATTAAACAATCTATGACTGGATAACAGACAACTATTTCTTCTCAATCTTGGAAATAATTATCACTTCCTTTATTAAATTCATTAGTTTAATTGAACGCAGAACATGAAATAACCATAATGTAAGGTGCTCGACTTATGGAGCATTAATGAAATATGTTCATTGACAAAAAAAACTCTTTACAAAATGGTCCGCTCTTGTAAACAATATTATATCAATCTTGTAAACAAATTACTAGTAGTTCTGTGAACTACTTAATGAACTACATAATGAACTACTCTCAATCTCATTTACAGAATATACTCGATGTAGAAAAAAAATAAAAGTAGCATAATAAGATTGAACAGTGATGATTATAATATGAAACGTAGTAATATGAAATTAAAAGTAAGAATAATGCTACTTCAATCCACATAAAGGAATATTAAATATATTTGTCTTACTGATAAAATGGAAAATATCACTTCCTTTATTGAATTCATTTGTTTAATTGAACGCAGAACATGAAACAACCATCATGTAAGGTGCTCGACTTATGGAGCATTAATGAAATATATTCATTGACAAAAAAAACTCTTTACAAAATGGTCCGTTCTTGTAAACAATATCATATCAATATCTTGTAAACAAAATACTAGTAGTTCTGTGAACAGTAGACCTCACGCAGTTTTCTCATCCACAAGTATCTGATGTCACCTGTTCTAGTTGATTCAGTTGAATCACAATTCACAGTTGAATCATAATTTACTCTCAAAAACTGTTATTTGTTTTCTCCATGACCAAAAACTCACTTATTATGTTGTCAGACACGGCCAGACATTTGTGTAATGCTATGAATAATGAATAATCCACTTGTCAGCTGATTGATTATGAATAATTCTATAGTCTGATTGATCCTATCTTCAAAGTAGATAATAGTGATACCAGAGTATGGAGGAATTCCTTTTCTTATCATATTATCCTTGAAATGCAAAATTTCAAAAAACCTTGTGTATAAATCTACGCGCAGTTGAAAAAGGAATATTCCTGCCAAATCTCATCGAATTCTATCAACGCGTTTGGCCGTAATCGCGTTACATACAGACAGACAAAAGCAAATCGAGTTGAAACATAGACCTCACTACGTTCGGTCAATCATAATATTCATTCCGAAAAATCCGGTTATTAGATGAGTATTACATAAACTGAAAGTTTATGTTTATAGAGGAGTGCTAGAATAAATTGATTATGGGATACATTTTATTGAATACTATTGAGATTGTATTCCGTCTGACATTCGGCAGAAAGTTTGCGTATTTCACTTATTCCGGTCAGATACCTGAGTGAATAATTCCAGGTAGTAATAAATATACCTTTTTCTGACCCTCTTGTGAAAGTTGTGTCACTGTGTGCCTCAATCTGGTGATGAGAAGGATGTTGACGATGAAGGTGATAACGATAATGATGGTGATTAATAAACTGTTATAGAATTTTGTTTCAGAATCACAGAATATACAAGGGTAGTCAGACTACATAATGGATATAACAGAAGGGAATTCCTCACGGTATTCATATTCTCATCCTCCAGCATGCGAAAAAATTATGATAATTCTTTCATGGGTCACAAAATGTTGGCTCCATTGCTCTTCCTGTCTCTGACTGTGTTCGTGTTATATTCCCATGTAGGTCATCCCTCTAGCTGGTCCGAAATACAAGCTTTGAGCCAAAAACGCTAAATAATGTATCAGAAAACAGGGTTAGACTGACAGCAAGATTCAAACTGATTTAATAAACAGTTTACAGTGACTTCTGCCATGAGAATTAAACTAGCTGAACTGAACACTGTTTTCTGATTTAAACTAATTCATCCAAATCTTAGAAGTCTGTGTAAATGAGCTCTCAACTCTTTATTAGGTAGATATTATATTCGGTAAGATGTTGTTTTTAGACGTTGGTGAGATAAAGTATAGGTGGCTGTGTATCATTAGGTGTTAATAGGTGAATTGGAATTTCATTGTAGTCTCTAAAGCAAAACTTGTTCGAATTGATACAAATTCACTAAAATCAATAGCTTTGCTATTCAACGGGCATTTGCACAGCTCGTCAATTGAATCAAGGTTTCAGTTTAATTTATCAAATGTGAGACATTTTCAATATTAGAGAGATCACGGAAACTGAAAACCCTATTCAAATGTTACTAACATATAAGCCTTGAGTCTCAAGTTGCCTTTTAGTCACAACAATAGAATATAGTATGATTCTAAATACTTAGTCACAATACATTTCAGAAAACATTATAAAGATAGGAATCCGAGTAGCAGTTTGCTTCCTCTTAGTGTGTATTCTAGTAACGTTCATGGATACTGCGTGTATATATAAATATATATAGCTTCAATTTTCTTTACAAATAAATTTAATTCGTTAAATCACCACATTTTCTGAAGTTATAACATAGCCCGGATTCTAATATTCTTTGGGGAGTGTGTTATCAGGTAACCAAGCTTTGTGATGGTATCTTTCATCCAAGAACAAATTGTAACTCCAGATTCATAAACCATGTTCAGAGCTTTATTCCACGCAAATAACAATAAAACAGCACATTATACAGCACAGGTTTTAGATGGCTATCAAGGAGTATTTATGACGTTGCAAGATTGTGGAGCTATACTTACTTTCCCCCTTATTAAACTCTGAATTAAATTTATAGCTTCAATGACTCCCTTGACTTGGTGACTAGGTTTTTTTATGCATATGTTCTGGAGAATTCTTTTGTAAAGGTGTAGTGAGTAGAACACATATTAAGGTGCGTACAGACTTTCGCTCTGCTCCGCAATCGAACGTCACTCGAGCAGATCGATTGATGATCGACCGGGGAGCAAGAGTGGAACGCGAGAAGAGCTAACATCTCCCGTAACGTTCATGGTCGGAGCGATCGCGAAGCGTGCGTGGAGCGAGTGCGGAGCGTGTTGGAGGCGCGTATATCTGTACGCACCTTAATATTACGAATTTGGAAATTTAAAAAACATAATTTTTAATTAATGATATTCCACTTTTGGAAACCTCTGGCATTCTTCTACAATGTGATTTATCTCTGAACTAGCCTTACTCAATTTTTGCATTTTAATCAACAAAAATGTGCAAATTAGCGAAAACATGCATAATTGAATTTTCCATGTAACTTATCTCATGATAACTTCGATTCTATAACTTCTTCCCATTCAATTTCTAGTCAGTTATCCATTTCTTGTTTTCTTTTGAAGCCTATTTGCTTGATTGAATTTCGAAATATCTATTTCGTTCGTATTTTTGAACATGAGGAAATCAAAAATTGTAATTTCAGTTCAAATAATCATTCTAAATCCTAATACAGAAAGATTTACAATTCATCTACTGAATACTACACATTCATCTACTAAACTCTACGTCCTTCATCAGGAGGAATCGTGAAAGCGAGGTCTTCATACTAAAAATATCATAAAGCTTCAATGTTATATCAATTCTTTTACCGTAGGTACTTAAATAGCCAAATCTGAAGATTCGTAAAGAAAAATGATTCTATCAGAATTGAATTTCTCTGAATCCTCCAATTTCTATCGAGACGTTTCAACAAACGATAAGGTTCTTTAATCTGAACCATTTATCTTCACTAAAAAATTGAATGTGATTAGCACATTCGCTTGAGCGAGCGTCTGCAGCTTAGCAGACCTAATTTAAACTCATAAGAGAATTCTCCCTCGAATTGGATGATCACCACTCAGCTCTCAACTCACAATCCAAACTCCACATCCTGCATCAGGAGAAATCGTGGAAACCAGGTCTTCATTCTGAAAAAAAATATAAAGATCCACCGGAAAGTTATTGCAATTCCCCAATGAACGAGTTCCCTCGCTTAGGTGTTGTTTGGGAGTGCTTAGCAAAATTGCCGAATAACTAAAACATTAGAATGAGAAGGTTTTTTATTAGTTTCGTTTGCTGTTCGAGGGAGCAGCAATTTTGCAGCGTTGGCCAATGGGTTACAGGTGTTCTGGTTTTTCTGTTGTGTTTGGAATGATGCTGCGTTTTCTTTTTACGTGAATGCTTTCATAATCACATTCATTGGATTGAATTTCATCAAAATTCCAACTTCAGCACAAGGGCTACCTTATTATTTTATCTACGAATGATATCACATCAGTGTCATATGTATCGTAAATGAATAAAATAAATAAAATCACAGCAACATTTTCAGTCACTTCAGTAACAAATTTTAGCTTATTAGCTTCTTTCATCCCAGCAAACCACTATGTACATAGAGAGATGGAATAAAATAATTGCACTTAAGAAAGTTCAAGTTGAACCTAGGAAAGGTAATTAGTGTTAACAAATAAAATGGAATTGATTCCGAAATTGTTTCGAAATACTTGCTTCATTATCTCAAGCCCCCTGTGGGTTGGGGTAGTTTTGAGTCGAACATCGTACTCAAGAATTTGTTGACCAGAATTCACCCACAGAAACCCTGCTTGTCGTGGGAGGCGACTAAAAGAGACCCCAAGGCAACTCCAGAAGTTGCCTTGCCTTCAAACCCACGGGATCTGCCCATTTCATTTCATTTCATTGCATTTCATTTATTCAACTCAAAACAAAACAGATACAAAAATAATCATATACAATTTGTGATATATTATCCCTCTAGCTACAAGCTATTTGAGGGATTAAAAAAATTAAATTTAATCAATAAATATCAACAGTTCTTATTGATTTCTTATTATTATTATTTTTCCACAATAGAGTCCAAGTAGAATGTTCAGTCAACTTGATTCTTCTTCATTCTGCCCATCAAGGCAGTTTCGGAGAGGCAAAAATAAAAACCCAAAGAGATCAGAGATGGGTGAAACTCCAGGCACAAATGTAGGTCAAGAGGCTGAGTCGAGGGTGACCAGGTGCCCTAGAGGTAATTTGGCGACCCCTCCTTCAGCGGAAGGACCTACAAAAAAGCCAGGAGTGGAACTCACGTAGATCTCGAGTTTGTGGGTGGAGAGGCCAAAACTCAGCACTGCTCAAAGAAGGGCGGTCATTTAGGCAAAATTTCTTGGCAGAGGTTAGGCTGTTGACCCTGCAGAGTTTTGGAGGGGCGAAAAAACCCCAAGAGACCAGAGATGGGTGATACTCCAGACAAAAATGTGGGTCAAGAGGCTGAGTCGAGGGTGGCCGGGCGCCAGGAGCCCTAGAAGCAGTTTGGCGTTGCCTCTCTCAGCGGAAGGACCTACAAAAAGGCCAGGAGTTGAACTCACGTAGGTCACGAGGACTAATCAGTCTGAAGAGAGTGCCAAGCATATCACACTGGATTGCGACAAGCAACCAGGTGATGAATGGGATGTTAGTGAAGGGAAAAACTCCTGGTTCTTGTAAAGAACACAGGTACAGTATATAACAGGTTATAACAAACATACTACTTGGGAACACAATAAGCTTCGGTTGACGTGTGGGGTTCTTTGAACCTTTGGATCCTTGAATCCGTACCTTCAAAAACAATAAACAATAATTATCTCAATGGTCCAATAAAAATTAATCTATTTTTCAAACAGATAGTAATTGAAAGGTTTACTTTTGAGTAGCTGGTATTAGAAAATATTAATTTAATAATTCAAATCACCAACAAAGAATTTTTGCTCACATTCCGAGACTATGATAATTATTTAAAGTGCAAGTAATTATTATTCCCTGGTTCACTCCAACGGAGCATAAGCCGGAAAGTTATTCGAAGATATGGTACAATTAAATAAATTTTGTATTGATTCATGATAAATCTGTATATCTGAAGTTTAAGCTTTGGAAAAAATATATACGGATACTTATGCTATTCTACTAATATCTATACTTTATAGCTTAGGATTGGGTATACTCGTACTCTCACGTTTCAAGCTTGAAAACTTGAAATTTTGTAACGCAGTCCATTATCATTCAGATTCACTTTGAGTTCTTTCTTTCATTTCCAATCACTGTCATTCAGTTTATAACCTAATTTATTAGTGAATTTCAACTGATCATATATGGAAATTCAACTTAAAGAAGGGGATTGATCTAGTCTTCAATTTATGTTGGACGAATTCCATCATTCCATTAAACCAAATCATGATTTCATCTCATTACCTTGTTTGTAAGACGAATTCTGGTCAATGCGATGAATTCCATAGAGGTTATTATATGTAGAATCATATCAGTACTTTCTATACATTGGATTTTAAAGTCAAATCTTGATATTCTTGAAGCGTCAAATATAATATTCAAACAAACGAGTAGAAACCAATTCGCAAAAACTATTAAAATATATTCATTCACGATTCACATACTATTTACACATAAATTGTGATGTGAAGTTTGGTTTGTTACCACCACTCGACTGACAACTGACTCACACTCGAACTTGTCAAATGAGAATCAAATTACATGAAGCCACCATACACGTGTGCGCGGGATTTAGCCGGCAGCGTGGTCGTATTCCAATTAATTGAAAACAACTTGGATTCCAAATTGCTGTGCAGAACTATTTCCTGGAAACACAGCTGGATTAGAAGTGCCAGGTTAATTGATAGTTGTTTTTGTTTATCCACTGCATTCGGAAATCGGGTCGTGAGAGTGATTGTCAGGAGCACGAGTCTAGTTCTAATTCAAGCCCCGGTGAGAGGCATGCTTTTTGTGTGCTTGCAATTGCAATCCGCAATCTTCAGATCTCACATTTGTACCAGTTCTTATGATGCATTTGTCTCAAAATGAGGGTGAGTTTCAATAAGTAAAGTTGCTACGAGAGAAAATATTTAAATGATTGTCAGATTCAAATATGTTCAAATTGTGGAGACTCATTACACAAAACATCGAATAACACCATTCCAATAAAGCTACACAAGATTGTGTAGACGTTAATTTCTACCTCAGAAGATAAAAATGTCACTGATAAAGAAGGATATATAGGCCTACTTCATAGTGATACAAGATAAATAGTTTTAATAGTATGCAATAAATAGTTTTAATAGTAGAAGTCTGTTCAAGTATCAGTTTATAAAGTTTAAGTATAGTTTTAATAGTAGAAGTTTACAATGATCGTAGCCTTGACAAAGTCAAAAGATTCTAAATATTCTTGTAGGAGCTTTCATTGGAATAGTGGGAAAAATAAATGTCATGGTTTAGTCGAAAATAATATTATTAAGGTCGGAGTCACACTATCAAAGGTTCTAAAAAGAAGAAGATGGAACCCATGTAACGCAGTCACCAAAATTTCCTTGAAATTTATTGTTGAATACAGAGAAGATAGCATAATAAGACATTCCTTGGTATAGGGCGTTTTTTATGTGTAATTGGGTTTATGTTCCAAATTACTCTGTTCAAGCCTACAGTCCACATGGTTATTTTTTGTAAAGCTATATTATGTACAGTATAGTCTTTCATACTGTTCCGTTCATACACTCTCACCGTCTCACCCGGCCAATACAGTAATACTGTCGACTGCAAGAACAGTCGACAGTAATCAACAATAATCGGCTTATTGTCTCATACTATCTTTTCTCTATCTCTATATATGAAAATGAATGTATGAATGTTTTTACTTTCCTTGCCCTACTACCATAGGTAAGGAAAGTATTGCTTTCCAAAAAAAATTAAGGTACCCCAATTTCAAGTTTTCTATACGTTTCAAGGTCCCCTGAGTCCAAAAACATGATTTTTGGGTATTGGTCTGGTGTGTGTGTATGTGTGTATGTGTGTGTGTGTGTGTGTATGTATGTCTGTGAACACGATAACTCCATTCCTAATTAACCGATCGACTTGAAATTTTAAACTTAAGGTCCCTATACCATGAGGACCCGACAATAAGAAATTCAATAAAATTCAATTCAAGATGGCGGAAAAAATGGCGGATAATTACTAAAAAACCATGTTTTTCACGTTTTTCTCGAAAATGGCTCTAACGATTTTCTTCAAATTTATATCATGGATAGCTATTCATAAGCCCTATCAACTAGCATAAGTCTCATTTCTGGGAAAATTTCAGGAGCTCCGTAATATTCTTGAGAAAAATGGCGGAAAATGACTAAAAAACCATGTTTTTCACGGTTTTCTCGAAAACGGCTCCAACGATTTTCTTCAAATTTATACCATGGATAGCTACTTTTAAGCCCTATCAACTGGCATAAGTTTCATTTCTGGGAAAATTTCAGGAGCTCCGTAATATTCTTGAGAAAAATGGCGGATAATGACTAAAAATCCATGTTTTTCACCGTTTTCTCGAAAACTGCTCTAACGATTTACTTCAAATTCATACCATGGATAGATATCCATAAGAACTATCAACTGGCATGAGTCTCATTTCTGGGAAAATTCCATGAGCTCCGTAATATTCTTGAGAAAAATGGCGGATAATGACCAAAAACCAGGTTTTTCACGGTTTTCTCGAAAACGGCTCTAAAGATTTTCTTCAAATTCAAGCCTAATTGAAGATTTGAAGATTTTCTTCAAATTCATAAGTCCTATCAAATGACATGAGTTTTTTCCTTGGAAAATTGCAGGAGCTCCGTAATATTCTTGAGAAAAATGGCGGATAATTACTAAAAAACCATGTTTTTCACGATTTTTTCAAAATAACTTGACCGATTTTTTTCAAATTCATACTCTGTATAGTTATTTATCAGCTCTATTAACTGGCATGAGTCTCCTTTCTGGGAAACTAATGGGGGGTCCACCCCATCCTTGAGAAATGGACTTTGAAACCTCCTTCTCGTGCATGAGGTAGGTAGGTAGAGCAGTTCATAAAAAGAACACATAGTCGAGATATTTCATCTGTAGAACAGCTGTTTTGACGACTTTAAAAAAATGACGACTAAAAAAATCATTGAATTTCACAATTTACACAAAGGAAAAAGTACTCTGAAAACAATTATATATACACATATACAAAAGTCTGATCGTAGTTTCGAATATGAGCAAGGAAAGTTGTGTGAGTGTACCACACCAGATTTTTTTGTTTGTTTGTTCCCTATAGACTTGAAAACTACTTGACAGAATGGCATGATACTTTGGGAATATGTTGTGTGAATATTGGATATGGTTTCTGATCAGAAATTTTAATAGGGGGGCTAATAATAATTATTTATTAATCTATTATACAAACCTATGATTTCAAATTTTTCGGCCGAGCGACTACCGAAGAACGGAAAGATGATCATGATTCAAGATCATATTGTGATAATATAATTTAGCATCTGAAGTTACCAGCTGTAATAAACACGTCACCCTATGATAAATTGTGTTCTGGCCCCTGTTTCATAAAAAAATAGAAGTCCTGTAATACAGGAACAGCTGATTTTAACGGCTATATTGAGCATGTAATTGGAATGGTGATTCTCCTGTATTACTTGACTTATAACTTTTATGAAACAGGGCCTTGGTATTAAAACCGTAGTTTGGAGTTGAAGTGTAGTTGATTGGTACCAGCTATAGATAATGGTTCCTTAGAAGACCTATACAAATAATTACCACTCCCCTATCATTGAGAAACTGGAAAATGTTGGAAAAAATTATTCATCTCATGAAAGAGAGTTGTTCATATTGCATTCATTAATATTACTGAAGAATGACAGAATAATTTACTTTTTTCAATTTAGCTTAGCTTATATTCATCCTGAAAATGGAAGATGGAAAGAATATGAAATTCTGTGTAATTCATCGCACATCGCATATTTCCTGCACCATCTATTGACAATCAACAAATATGAAAACATTCATCTTTGAAACACTGATTTAACCTATCTATTTTTTTTAATTCAACACTTTACTGATAGATATTACTACCAATTGAAAGAATATGTTTTCGGAATAATATATGCTGCATGACTAAGCACATAGGAAGTCCGTATTGAGATGTAAATTAAAATATTGATTGTCAGATAAATTTCAAGATTCACCAAATTAAGTCAAGTGTGACATGAGATACATTGACTTTTTGCCGGTACGAAGTTCGCCGGGTAAGCTAGAGTTACTCTAAAGTACTCAAAATAATTATTCTTATTTTTGCATATGTGAAAAATTTAATCAATTATCTTGAAGATTTTGATTGATGAAGATATTGTTAGTAATCAAGATTGTTCTTTCAAATGATGTCTGCAAAGTGATAAACGATTTTCTCGTAGTTTATTTATTGGAAGATATTGTTTAGTTATCAAATTTTTTTGTGAAAAAATAGAATATTATTGTCGTTTAACATTACAGTAGTTATAGACATTTCTTCATTCATTTATGATCTGTTGTAATAACTAATAAATCACAAAATTCGGGATAAACCAACAGACTTTCGTCTGTCCACAGCTGTTCCCATCCCTAATTTAAAATTATAAGAGCAGAATAGAGGCTATTCGTTCATAATCCAATTCACCCACAGTTTCTAGTCCAAAATATAAATACTTTTCGTTTGGATTCTATTGGTGGGGAGTCTCACCAACAAATAATTATTATATATTGAAATTTTGAATTTTGGGAACGTCACATACAACACCAGGAACTATAGTTGCAGTCTAGTTCTGGCAAGAGTTTACCAGGTTTCTTGATTAATTGATAGGTACTATCAACTGATCGAAAATTGTGTGTGTTTTGCAGATGAGTTTTGCGAAGAGTTTCCGCACAACCTGATCCCGACCCCGGGCTACTGGATCGAGTGCTCGCGCCAGAAGATCGCCTCGGACACCATCTGGGATGAGTCAGAGTCGGAGAGAGATGATGATGGTGGCGGCGGTGGGAGGGGGGAAGGTGACGACGATGGTGAGAGCAGGACACGTGACCCCCTCCTCGAGGATGCCGAGGATGAAGAGGAGGAGGAGGAAGAACCCAGGTCAGAAATATGTACTGTAATAATTACTAAATGCTTATAGAATAGTATATGTGGACACATACATATACAGATATCGAGATTTTTGTATCTAGAGACCAAAATGTAACTTTTCTACACCATTTTATTCTTTATCAAGAGTAAGACAGTTTTTTTTATTGAAATAGAAATTTCTATCAAAATCTCATACATTACAAAATGCATATAACATTATTCCTGGGTCTATTGAGTATAGTATTCTTATAAGTCCACAAATGGTTCAAAATTCATCTTGTTTTGTCCTTTTTGTTTTCATTCTATTTTGTTGACATATTCTCTCTTATAAATGATTATGTGAAATAATAAATCGATTTCTCACTAGGGCTTCTCTTAAGCAGTTGTCATCCGAGCAAAGCCATGGGTGATATCATACATCAGGGAGAAAAATTACTAAATCATTGATGAAATGAGAGGTTTTATGGTACAGTAGTTGAGATGGAGTTGTTGATCATAATATCAAGCTATTTATAATGTTTGCTAAAATAGCAATATCAGGCTATTTCAGTATATTATGGAAAAACAACTAAAGGCAAGTCTGCAATTGGTTTTAGCTTATCTAAATATATAAAAAGCTGATTTGCATTGTATTATCAGAGACGAATCATGTAATGGTATAGCCATCGTACACATCTATTCTATATTTGGACCTTCGATTTTCTGCCATCCTTATGAATTCTACCAGATTGAACTTGACAAACATAATCTGTTTGATCTAATAGAATTTATAAGGACGAAAATATCAATGTTTGTAACTGGCTTAACGGTATCGTTTTTCTATAATATTAAATTCATCTAATCTAATATCAATGCTTGACAACTACCAAATTTACAGAATGATATTACTAATTACGGTATCACTGTTTTATTAAACGAAGAACTTCACTTTCACGTCCAGTATCTCTCTAATCAATGATTGACGACACTATAGTTTTTTAATTGGGACATTGGCATGTTTTTATGAGAGTCTATTCCTTCTAACTCTCTGAGAGTACTTCCGAAATTTATTGGACTTGAAAAATAATACTCATATTAATTAATTGGAATGTTCGGCTCGTGTAAATGATCAGACAAATTCAAAAATAGGTCTCAATACTAGAGATCTGTAACACTGGAAGAAATTGTTTTCAACTTGATGTTCAAATGGTAGATAGTGTTCCAACTACTTTTTCTATCTTCTCTGACTTGAATGCGGTTCAATGATCTCAATCTGAAGAAATTTGTTTTTTCATGTCGACTACTCTCGTCGGAATGCTTCCCATGATTTGGTTATCAGCAGATTACAAAGTTGTTCTCCATCAGGTGATTAAGTGGTGCATCTGCTTTCCAGGAAAAAGACGGTGATTGAAGAGCAGTGGGAGAAAAATCAGGGCTTCGAGCTGACATCGGTCGAGCAGGAGACGTACGAAAAGTACTTTTATGGCACAGAGCACTGGAACTACTTCACCAATGACGAGGATCTGGGTCCGGTCATTCTCAGCATCAAACAAGAAATACTCAACGGCAGGGACCAATTCAGGTGAGTGCAATTTTCCCCCAACACAATTCACTAACTCTCGAGCATTTTTGCTGCTTCCAGATTAGAGTCGGATGATTGCTTTTTACGAGAATTAGGTACTCGAAAAACGACGGCAGTGAAGTTATAACAATATGCAGCAGCACAAATCGACGATCGAAAGATCTTTCCGAGGAGAAGTTGTGGAACTGGTATTTTCTTGGAGAACTTCTAAATTTTGCCGTATTTTTCGAGTTTCACAGTGGAATAATTCAGGTTTTTAAGAGTGATTTCTGTATTGACAAATACTGATTTACAATATAAGTAACATATTATGAAATTAAATTTCCATTGAATCAAATTTCACAACTGAACTTACATTGAATAAATCAGAGGTAGAATCTGGATTTAATACAGGATTCAGCTCTTCCAAAAAATCTCCAGATTTGAAAACCTGAGATTAGACGTCATAATAAATAACAAGATAATACTCCAAACTGAATAAAGTTCCAATTCAATATTCTTTTACTAAGTTATTCTTTTACATAGTTTTGTTGAACGTCGTCTTCAATATTGGAACTTCATACACCGACGACAAAGGACAACGAGGTTGAGAAATACGCTTGAATATACCGTCAAATTATCAATTGGAATGAACATTAGGACAGTTTATTATAGAATATTATCATATAAAAACGTTTTGATCCAGAAGTCTACTCTTATTTATCTGGAAATTGAAAATCGAAGTATTCTTTTTTAAAACGTTCATAAAGATATGGGGTTCTGGTGGGTAATTCAAGAAATATTTTGAATAGAATAAAAGTGATAATGTACGTTATCGATCATTACCTGATAGTACTAGTTCAAAACTGTTCAATAATAATATTTTATCCATTGTCCACCATTTTTTGGCATAAGCCAATCCAACTACAGTAGTTGAATCCCCTTCCCAACTTGTCCAATGTTATAATGATCAAAGAATAGAGAGAGAGTATTTACTGATGTTCTATTTTGTTTCTCTCCGATAACACAATATAGCATCGTCAAAGAAAATCAAAGTGTTTATTTATTATATATTCTATTTCAAATAGATAGCCGTGGCATATATGACGATTTTCAGAAATTTAATAGTTGGCTATTTTTTACACATGTCAAATGCATTACAAAGCTGGATTCCAGAAGTACAAAGATGCCTTTGATGTTGGCTTTGTGACAATATTCTCCTGGGACATGCAGCAACAATGTTGATCCACTTTGGAAACGACTTGCTCATATTCAACCGTTTGGTTGAGCAGATTCAGCTTTTTTGGAAAGTTTCTCACAGCAAATAAAATGTCAGGAGCAATATTATACAAGCGCGAACGATTTATACAGAAAAAGAACACAATAATTTCCGCTGTACGTTGACAGCACACATCACGAAATATCAACTTCTCAAACTTGATGATTTCCACTGGATTAAAATGGAAAGAAACCATCAAAATTGGAAACATTTTATCCAATTGGTATGGGAGGTTCAATTGTAAGCAAGTGGCTGCATCCCAAAAAAAGATCAGAAATGTTCAAAATGAATAAGAATGACCAAGTGCCCAATTGACAACTTGATAGAAAGACTATCATGAATGTGAGCAAAAGGCTACTGATCAAAAGGCTATGATCAGTTGATCAGTGAAAACAACCTGATTTATTAGTACACTTTCAAATATCGAGCAGCAGAATATGATGCAATGTTGATGAGGACACGCCCACAGTATTCCAAATATGGTCATGAGAACCAATTAACGACAACAGTTGAATAAATCCTCAGTAACTAACACAAACAAAAATAGGAAACATGAGTAGCCTAAGTATGGAAGAATATACACTTCCAAACTGCATAAACTAGGCAGAAAATTAGTCATAAAAAGAGAAAATTCCTCAAGACCGTATTTGGAATAATGTAGACTTGTCTTGGCTCGGTGAATGACAGAGCTCATCCTGGATTGGTCAACAACTAATGGCCAATCGTAGTGCCTAATCCACACTGTAGATTCTGCTGCTTGATGTTCAAGCTTTCATTCTACCATAGATTGATCATGGTGTAACAACCGGAATAAATATCTTAAATTGTTTATAAATAATTAAATTTGGCAATATCTACCACAACAGCACAGAAAGTAACGACACTATAGTCATTCTTGAGTTCATATTGAAAAAGTTAGGCTTTCATGAACCCAAAATTATTATGAAAATATTGTTTGAACTACAGGCCTGCACGTAGTACACTTTTTTACAACTGGTAAGCATGACATTTTTTTTTTTAGCTTGTAATGTTATTGTGTATAGTGTAATATCTTAGTATTTTTATAATGTTAAACTGATACTGAAGTTCTCTTTCCTTTTTTTCTTGTCTTTCTAGTTTTTTTCACTCTTTCTTGATTTGTTTTATTAACTGTAACACTTCTTTTTTATTTTAAGTAGTTTTTTTTCTACCCAAACAGGTTTTTTAATTTCAATAAATTGTTTTTTTGTAATGTTCTTCAGGGTATGATTGTAATTTTTTAAGTTATATGGTTATTATTTCAGTAACTATGGTAATTTCATGCTCTGTATATATTGTTTAAATGGAGAATAAATTGAATTGAAATTATTTATTACTCTTCACCCCTGTACTGAGTACATTCAACCGCAAAAATTATGTGAAACTCTCAAAATCTTCGTTACAATTCTCAAGACAATTCAAAAGTTGCAGTCTTGCAAACCACAATCCTATTTCGTCTTCCCTATCTTGCCTGGACTGATTCACTGAATGAAACTGAAAAGTTAAGATCAGACAGTGCATTCCGCGGCAACCTTCGGAGTGAATTCTCTTTTTCAAGTATACTCTTCTTTTTCCTAGTGCATTCTTTCTCTTCCTCCCTTCTTCGCATTGCAGCTTCACAAAGCATAAAGTTTAATGAGTGAGACGCGCTATATGGCCTTCCTACGCAAAAGTTCATTCTTTTCTGGGATTAAGCATTTACTGTGAAGTTTTATACTACCGTATGCTTCCTTGTTTTTCTCGTCTGAACTCTCAGCAATGCGTTTGGAGTCAGAGAAAGTTGGACGATTTCCCACGGATCCACGGATTAAAAACCTGGAATCACATTACTGTTGCTACTGCTTTAGCTTTTACATGGGTAACATCTTATTACTGGGGGAGCAAGAGCTTTTTAGAAGTTCTTCAATGA
Source organism: Nilaparvata lugens (assembly GCF_014356525.2). Classification (NCBI taxonomy): domain Eukaryota; kingdom Metazoa; phylum Arthropoda; class Insecta; order Hemiptera; family Delphacidae; genus Nilaparvata; species Nilaparvata lugens. Next base: position 20,974,082 of record NC_052514.1, on the reverse strand, counting down.
ATAATCTTGTTCTAATATCATTTGAAGTTGGAAGCTAGTGTTTTATTTTTTTAATGTGTCTCTAATGAGTTTATAATCCATGTGAATGGAAGTTATAAATACAAAAGCGATTCAACATGAATCAATATTAAACTATATATATATATATAATATATATATATATATATATATATATATATATATATATATATATATATTTATCATATTAGGCAATTTATGAGCTAATATAAGTAACCAAATATTCGAGCTTTATTATGAAGCATTCTGCTATTCGGAATTAGTTGGTATACGGATGAAAATACAATATAATACTATAATAACATATAATACCTGCAGACAGCAGGTGCTCAAAACACTGGTACTAAAAGAGTTGTGAAATGAAAGTGAGATATAGATGAGTTTGGTAAGCTATAACAGAATTCAAGAGTTTAGGAAAGTGAAGAATATGAAACTGATGTAAATGAAACTGAGGATGAAGAACGACGGAATAATTACATAAAATTGAGATATAATAAGTATCAAAATACTATACAGTAGGATGGTGCTCTTAGCACTGATAGGATAGTAAAGGGAAATAGATTAAATAGATCATCAGAAGCTTTGGAAGAATTTTCAAGAGGATAGAAAATTATTGAAAGAATATGATTGTGTTGATAAATGAATGAGTGAATACGAGTATTAATTGGAGCTGTAGAATAATGGGAGTGAATATACAGAGGAATATGTGGGTGACTTAATAATGGATGGAACAGGACATGGATAAATAACTGGAGAGGAGGAAACAAAAGTACATTCGAAGAAGATTGGGTGCAATCCAGAATAGCTAACGTATGGGACGCTCTCTATTATTAATGTGTCTGAGAGGGGTTTCGTGTCAATTTACCTGCTTAGTTCGACATTTGGTGTGTGAACCAGAACCGAGATGCGAAACAAGACAAGCAACATGATTGATTTCGCAGCAAATTCATTTGATTACATGTGTGTAAATTTGATTCTAGACAAATAAGAAGATGTATAATTGGTGGATTAGTGCTGAATTTGAACGAGTTCACATATTGTAACAATCAAACTTTTAATTATTGTAGGTCGACCGAATCAGGCTCAAAAAAAGTATCAGGCTTAGCAATGAAACACATAAAATTTACCTATTTACAAAGTACGTGGTGGGGACACCATTAATTTCACTCAAAAGAAAAAGAAAGGAATACAACTAACAAAGATAGAATACAGTAAAATTTCCTCAAGCAAAGTAGAAGACTCAGCAATTGAATGGATGTTCAACTGATTTTTAAGATGATTTAGCGTCTGCATCAATTCTATGTACTCTAGAAAAACGTTGGACAAAAATGAAGGAAATATCAGAATTTAATTACGAAATGTGCTGAATTACGTCATGAAACTACTCCAATACCGTGAGAATCACAAAGTTAATCCAGCACTCTATGAAAATTATGTAGGAGAAGTTATAATTTTGAAAAAAATCGGCAAAAATATATTATTACTTTTCTCATCTGTTAACAATCCAACACTATCAATATTGACTCTCCAAAATTCCAATATTGATGTTGGAATTAATTATCTCCCAATTTATACATTATGACATAATATTCTCAGAATATTCTATATGTACTTATGTTTACATGCTTTCTGCTGCATGTATGTACTCAAACCAATCAGGGGTTAAATTTCAGGAAAAAATCAGGACGTGAATTTCAATGTACCTAGTTGATTATAATCAAAGAACCCTGTGCTTATGAAGTTTGTAGCTTATTTATAAGTTTGCGATATCCACTTTCACATTCATCAGGTATGACATCTCAACCAAAAGCAACTCACACAAGGAGAATCGACAAAGTTGTACGACCTAATATGGCAAAACGATGAATAATACTGTGTTGTTCCTTTCAAAAAATCAGATTATCTATAGCAAATGTACTACTATTCGAACTCGAAGTAACAAACAAAGTATTATGGCAATATTATTATTATTATTATTATTATTATTATTATTATTATTATTATTATTATTATTATTATTATTATTATTATTATTATTATTATTATCATTAATGAGTTGAGTGCTATAGTCAGTTACTTGAAAATCCCAATGAATTACTCTTGTTCATCTCCTAGGCTACTAGATAAATGAATTAACCGTGAATTTATTTACCTTACTACAGCCAAATCGAATACATCCATTGAGTTGTAAGTTTATCTATTTTTCAATAATTTGATTCTTCCTTCAACATCTTTTCTGTACCATTAAAGTGAAAAACTGCCAACAAGCATTCCTTGAGGTCTCCAAATTGAATAGAGAAATAATAAATTAACTTTATTGTTGATCAAATTGGCTTTCTCCACGCGAGGATTGACTGTCTGTACTTTGTTATTGAAGGGAAGCGAACTATACTATCTTGAAGGTAGAAGAATGAGAATAACATCTCTCCAGAATATGGATTGCGCATTTTCTTCACTGTTTTGTTCCCTCTCTTTCCAGTCCTTTTTTTACTCCTGTTGCTAATGCTTCTCTATTTTCTCTTACTCTCACTTTCTCTTCTCATATAAAATCGGAATCTTTCTCTTATACATCTCCTCTCCTCTTCTTCCCCCTCTTCCTACCCTTCTCCTATGCATCACCTTTTCTTTCTTTCTTACTAATCCTCTACTCATCCCCTTCTCCTCATTCCTCACCTCATTTTTATCCTTCAACATTATGCTTCTTGCACCTCCAGCACCACACCTTTTTCTCCTTCTCCTTCTCCACCTCCTCCTCATTTCTCTCCACTCCATGACATCATCATGCTGCTTAAATGCTCCTTCCCCTGCCTTTCCGTCCACACTGTTCCTCTCTCTCTATCTCCATAATCATCACCTTCGTCATCATCATTAAACTCTTCCTGGTTACTCATTATCCCCCTCCAACTTGATTTAATATAATTCGCAATGACGTCATTAGTCGGTTAGCGAGGCCCTTTGTTGTTAGTGGGCTTCAGATAACAGATGCCAATCTAAACAAAACTCCCACTCTTGTACCTCCATTGAGCCTTGCTTCGCTTACCTGCTACCTACTCTGATGACGCCAATCGACGCTTTTCAATCATCACAAACTGATAATTGCTATGAAATTCAGTTGGTAAATCGAATTGTGATGATAGCTTTCCTTAAACGCTGTATACCACTCTTGTCTATTTGATATTTATAGAGTCAATCTATATAGAGATAATAAATTATCAATTATACCCTCACTCTCTAACAGGTTTCCATGTTTTGTGTTCCTAAAAAACAATTGATAGCTTTATTGTATCCTAATAGAGCAAACCCTAGATTTAATCAAGAGCAAAAAAGAGTTGTTAATTTATTGATTTATTTACTTCCATTCATGTAGCAACATGAATTTACATTGGTTTTTCAGAATACAGTTTTAGAAATTATACTGATGTATAACAAATCTTCACATCTGAATTTTCACAACAGTACACGAAAGAAGAAAATATGTTAATAGGTACTCTCAAAAGAACAATTATTGATAATATCAATGATCCAAAACATTCTAAATCAATATACATTAGACTCTTATTCGGATCCACGTTCCTAGTGGTATAACGATACAACGGTATTATTTATAATTTACCATAAATATAGTAATATTTCATGTTACTTTTGTGCATAAGAAAAAATTAATAATCCTGGAAAGATTAATTTGGTTCGTGGAATGGGAATATAGTGATTATTTAGTAATAGTGATAGTAACATCACTATTATTAGTAATAGTGATTATTTTGGAATGAAAAAGATATTTTGCAGTACAACTCGCGAACTTTCATCAACTATGGGTATGAATAACATGATTTTTGCAGCTGAAGAAGACTTTCAAGAAAAATAATATCTCCAAGCTTGTTTGATTGCATCCCAGTATGATAACAACATCGTTACCATGACTAACAATATTTCAAATTATTGTACATCCGCTAGAGCTGATTGGAGCAAAGGAGAAATTCAAACGCCGGCAGTGAAAAAGCAAAATCAATGCTCTCTTTGAATTTTTTATCATACAAAGCAATCAGTCGGCTCTTGAACGCTGAGCGCCCAACTACAAGGCATTCGAGTGTTTGGACTTTTCACAAAATCCTACAAAATAAATTGGCATAACGAACTATTTATCTTTGATAAATATCGTCAGAGAGATTCGTGCCGCTCACATAACAGATTCGCTTTGGAGGTGAAACGTCGTCCGACGCAAAAAAGTATTCCCAAAGTGAATTCCTCAACGAAAGAATTCGCTCGAGTTTTCCTCTCTCAACTTTTTAATTAAGAGGTTTGCGTGAATTCTTCAAAGATTATTACACAAAGGCATTTAGCTGGTAGAGCTGAGTCCTTTGATATGGGACACCACTGTTTACTATATGCAATGCAATGCAATGGTATGCCTTTTGAATGTGTGCATGTCATGTGAGTTTTTCAATGTGTTTCGAGAATATACATGGGAGAAAAAGATGTGACGAATTCTATTCCAAAGCATACAAACTGATGCTACTGCGTACAATGAATGCCTTAGTTTCACTTGTATTGATCTCTGAAAAAGGGTTAAATTAGGTTATGAAGAGAGAAGAGTTGCTCTCATGTTACACACGACTTGACTCCATCATCTCTGTTAATCATCATTCTTGTTAATATTTATTTATCATCTTCATCAGTTTCAACACAATATAATTATATAATAGTATCTAATATTATAGTAGCTAATAGTATCTAATAGTAATAGTATTTATGTTGTGTTGAGTTTGAATGGTTGGAGTAGGTACCATTGCAGTTACGAATAGAGTCCGGTCGTGTGTAAGAAAAGTGCAACTATTTGAACTCTTCATAATAATTCAACCCATTTTTAGACAATAAAATTCTGTTTGTTCTGGGATAACTCGGCAAATCTCGCTCTTCCATGTATATTCTCGAATATGCTTTGAACTTCTAACAATCAAAGTGAATGTATCTCTTAAATTCGGGCGCATTGCTGGTCAAATATTGAATGACATCTTCATCCCACTCAATTAAAATTATCAATACTTTGAGAAAATATGTTAATTTCTATTGAATGAATTGTTTTTATTCAGAATACTGGTGCGTGCTATCAGCTACACAGTGCACGGCCTTATTCCAGCGTCGTGTGTTTTTGCCGACCGCTACAACCGAGAGGAAGTGGTCAGATCTCTCGGCAAAGAAGTTAACATAAACCCTCCCCTTACCCTAGGACAACTGCCAGATACTCCCGAGGAGTTGCTCAAATTAGACCAGGTACGTATTCTATAATCACTGTCCTGAAATAATCCAAGATTAGATGTTTGATAGTGCTTGGTTACTTTGGAAATTTCGCTACCAGTTATTGTAAAATGCTACCCGTAACTGAATGGAAACAGCTTGATATTGTCAAAACCACTGATTTATTGAAACAATCTGAGATAATAGTTATGGTTGTTATATCATTGTAAAATCGGGACTAGAGTTTACTTGAGATGGTACTTACTTGTAACAACCGAAACAAGTATCTCAAATTGTTTCAATAAACCAGTGAGTCTGACAATATCAAGTCGTTTTTATTCAATATGGATATTATTTTACCACATCACCTCTACAACAACCCAAAGAATGTGTCTCAGAGCTTCAGTTATAGTCTGTCATTCCAGTTCTGTTATTTTCGAGCACAATCACAGATTAGTACGTAGTATTGTGTTGAGTGGAAGGTATGGGTATCAACTCATAATAATGATATGGAACTATAAAAACTATGTGAATCTGTCTTGTAATATGTAATCTGTCTTGTAGATATGAACTGAGAGTTTAAAGCCGTGAAATTGAAAATATTTATTTGTATTTGTACAATTTGTATTGTAAATGAGACATATTTGGGGAAACCAGTTGTCTCAATTGTGGATAAATAAATGAATAAGTGATTCTAGTTAATCAATTAATCATTCCAGAAACAATACAGTATACAGATACCACACGAGTGACACCATCTAAAGCTCCCGTTATCTTTCAAGCACATTTTCAAGGAAAATCAAACCTTGAGCACTCTAATGGAACACAGATAGATTCTTATAACGCAATCAATTGCTGCAGATTGCAGCCCATCCAATCAAGATATCTCTAATGAAATGTGTGTGAAGCATGTGAACGTGTAGTCAAGGTGGTGAGTTGGTGTGTGTTTATGTGTGTTATTGTGTTAATGTTCTTGTCCCATCTTCCCGGGGAAGAGCCAATCAATCTTCCTTGGCTGAGTTAATCCATCTTTTCCTCTTTTTAATAGCATTTTCCGGTCTCACGCCTCTCAGCAACTCACAAACTTGGAGAGTGTACTTATTTTTCTCTTCTTTCTTCATAAATTTCTCTCTTGCCACGTCCTTTCCACGCCTACGCTTTCCTTGCCATCTGTCCAATACAACTATGAAATATTTATGGATCGATAACTCAATATTTATGAGGAAGAAACTCTGTAAAAATGAAAACCAATGAATTTAGAGGGCGTCTGTCACAGATTGAGCGATGAAATGGGGTTTCAAGAGAATCATTACGCTGCGCTTCATTTTAGCAATGGGTTTCCAATTTTCCTTCATTTTCTAGCGTCTAGCAGATAATGCATCAAGATTGAAATTGTCTGATGTTTTTCCTTACTGTGCAGTCATCAGTAGTTCTTTCGCAGCTGCCCTTCTTTACGTTTTCTTTCTTCTACTATTTGTATTTCACCATCACCTCTCTTCTCTCTTTTACGTTTCAGTATGGGCGCAACCTATGAAATGACATTCATCGCCCTCCTTCTTCAAGCACCCACATGAATCATATATGCACGTTTATTTTCAATAACCTCATCAGTGATTCAATAAAATATGGCAAACATAAAACTATGATGACAATAATTATTTATTCCCAACAGAATGATAAACGAAAAGCTGCATGTAGGCCTATAAGCAAGTAAGCAAGTATATAGCAAGTATACAGTATAGTTTAAGCTGTATACTCAGAGACTTTTCTCCAATAACTTTTCAATTCCATAACAGTTTCCATATTGAAAGAGACTGAGAATTTACAAATTGATATTATTTCAGTACTCTCACTCGTGTTACAGTAGAACCTCGATTATTCCGACCTCTATAATAATAAATTATTCGTAAACCTCTTTAATTCTCAGTGGAAGCACGGTCTCTTGGAATTGGAAAAAACCTCTATAAATCGTAGTAAAGCAATGCATTTCGGTCTCTTCGATAATTCGTAGAAAAATCGAGCGCTGGCTTATCTTTTAACTCTATTCTTAGTTTTGTATGAGAGAACTCTCTCCATAGCTCGTACTTTCTGGACTATTCCATATCCATGGACCATGGATGAGGAAGATAATATTATTACAGTGTGCAATGAAGACATAAGGTTATCCACCGGAAATTACATAGACTGCCAGAAGATTTTATCTATTGACAAAGTATTTTAGATCTAATTTACTCCAGTATTAGATGTCAGCATGAAGAATTCTATGATCATTTTGTAAATGTTGGTCATGAGTCGCGTAGTGCAGTAGTCTACCAGAAATGAACATCATACGATCAAAAATTTAAAGGAAAAATTGAGTAGATTGAAAGTATTAGAATCTGTCAATAGTTCTGAAAATTTTTTATTTGAGATTTTTAAATCTTTCAAAATTTCTTGAAAGTTTTAAATTTGAAGTTTATAACTATTTATAAAAATATTATATTGATTCTCCATTTTCATCTACAATTGCTCATTGAAAATACAGAAAATATAGCATTCTATTATTGGAATGATTTCTTCATAGTTCGTAGTAGATGCTTGGTCCCGTCAACTGCGAAAGAGCAGTAGAGGTTCTACAGTTATTGTAAAGGTTCTACTGTAATTGAATTTCAAATTTCAATTTTATTGTCATAATAATAATCTGATTAGAGTTCTTATTGATTTTATTGAGAAGCGTAGATTTTTTAATTTCAAAGTTTTCACGAACTAACGCACTTCATAGGCTAATTTTATAGATACTCTAGAAAGTAATTGAGAATTCATAGTACAACATTGTTAAAAGTATCTTTTGCTAATTGTGAGGTCGAATGGGTACTTTTAAATACACTTACTTATGCTGTGTAGATTGTGAAATTGTGTAGATTTTTCTATTTCTCTTACCCACTGTAATGACCTATTTCTCATTCCGTGTCCTACTTCTGTTGCAGGTGTTCATTAAGTCAGAATTGAAAGTAGGAGTTATTTACGTCAAAGAAGGACAATATAGTGAGGAAGAAATTCTGGATAACAATGAAAATAGTCCATTGTTCACAGAGTTTTTACAGATTCTTGGTGATAAAGTCAGATTAAAAGGTAAGTTGATCTCTCCCAATCTGAAGCATCGTTATTGGAACTTTGAATTTCTGCCTAATCTTGAACTTTTCTATTTTGTTATGAGATCTACATTGTCTAGTAGCCTACGATAACAGAAATAACAATATTAACAGAGAGGTATTTGTATCAGGTATTGATATTAATAGATAGGAATATCAAGACCTGCTGGTTAAATAATATTATATGATTCAAATACAGTACAAATAATCTTCATTGTGGTTTCCATTTTTGCAATAAATTCATAAAATAATTGTGAAGCAATCCAAAGTGGGATTATTTCATGGCCCTATCTATTTTGGTTGTGAAACAGGGTGAAGGGAATCTTTTTTTATGGAATCAGTACAGTAGCCTATATGATTGTGGTTTACACAAATAATCTCGATAAATTATTTATCAAGGGTTTCCTTCTTGAAGTTTTTCAACCGTCTTCAAAAAGACATGACCTATAATGGATATTATCAAGGAACATCCTCATTTTATTGACTAGGTGTTGTTGTTCTAAAATAAATAATAAGTTTGTATACTAAATTTTTTAAAGAGAATTCAACACTTTGAATCATGATGCCAACTAATATTTCTTCCAAAGTCAATCAAATAAAAGTGTTAAATCTTACTTTAAATCAATTTCAAAAAAATATCTCGATAAAGAAAAGTTCTATTCCAATAGAATCGTGAAAATTTAAAGTATTTATCTCTGATCTTAATAGTTGGGGGTAAGTTATTTGGATTTTTTGTACAACTTACAACCTATACCGTATCAGATGAAACGATTGTTCAACTACCGGTAATACTAACTAATGCAGAATCTAACTTTTTATTTGGTCTTAGTCCAATTACAATAGTTAGCCTATTCCCAATTTATTTACAAATTTTTATCACTTGAAAAATTCTCTCAGTTTTCGTTGGAAATTTTTAACTAATAAAATCATGTAGTACTTTTATTAAGGTAGCAGTTTGAGATCAGAAGAGTACATTCAAATTTGGCAATATCCTCCCGCCATGCTTTTCCATGCTATTCAACCTAACAGCGCAAAATATTAAGCACGTAATAAACAAAATTCACCATGATACTTCCTCCTGATTTAAAGATAGGTTGGCAACTTTGCTTTAATTTGTAACGCAAAAATCAGCTGATAGCAGTCAAAACTGATGTTTATGAGTAAGTGTGAGGTTATATCCATGCTGTGATTGAGTAGTTTTCATTTTTTAGTTTAGGTTATACTATAAATGTAAATGTATTGTGTTCAGTTATTTAAGCGCTATATGTATCTTAGCATTTGAAAATATCTTTGCGCCCACTTCATGAAAATTCCCGTTTTTTATACAATAATCTTCAGTTCAATGCTCTTCTTGCACAGAAAAAATGGATAAGTTATTTGTGATGATTTTTGCAGGCTTTGACAAGTACAAAGGAGGCCTGGACACGGTGCATGACCTGACCGGCCTCTACTCCGTCTACACCAACTGGAGAAGTATCGAGATCATGTTCCATGTCTCCACACAGCTGCCTTATGAAAAACACGATCCACAAAAGGTAAACAGATGTTGATCGATCTAACTGAATCATTTTTAAGCTCTTAGCAAACCGGAAGTGCACCGGTCTCTGCAAATGTTAGAGTGTTATTACAATGAATGGGTATATGGGCAAGTGGTTATGTATAACCATAGAGAAACAATAGCGTAAGTAGATATCCCATGGTATAGGGAATTTATATCACAATTTTTACTGTTATCTCAAGCCGATTACTGTCGACTATTGTCAATTTTCACTGTTTTGTTGGGTGATAGTGTATGAACGGCACAATTTGAGAGACTACCAGCATCACAACGCTGCATAGGAAAAAACTACGCGAACTATCGGCTTGGGATAACAGTAAAAGTTGCGACATAAACGCTCTATACCATACTTATGCTATCGTTTCTCTATGGTATAACCAAGCGTGATGAGAAATAAAATCTGGAAAAAACAATAGTAACACTTGCATTGAACGCAACTGGTTGCGTTGAGTATGAGCAGCTACATGCAAGTTACAACGTGTTTCATAGCAATAGCACTTTATAGATTTTGTTTTTCGGCTCATGCATGACCTGACGTTTACTTGCAAATTCAACACCCTCACAATTGCAAAGGGCGGAGGCCTCTTGTGTGTTTTAAGCTTGATTTGTAAATATTTTGTAAAGATGTATTCTCAAAACCAAAGGATGAGCTACCGGTACTATATTTTTAAAAAAATAGACAACTGAAACAGTGTAGTTTTTGCACACAATAAACAAGGGCTAGGCCTATTCTATGTCTTACACACCATTTCATACGTATCTAGTTTTCAAAATTCTCTTGTTAGCTGTTTCTGTTTTTTATTATTATTATACCTTATACCTTACCTTCTTCTTCATCCATTACCCACACTTGTAGGATCGATGGCGTCATGTCATGAATAATATAAAATAACAAAACACACTAATTGATCAAGATGGCAGTGATCAAGTTCAGATCAAAAAATATTTATCATATGAGGCCTTGTTGTTGAACATAATGGCACTTTATGACTCTCGCTGTGACACGCTGAGGTCCAACTGCTGAGGTCCAACTGCAGGCAGCCTATTGAAGTAACGTAGCACTGAACTCCTACCCACATACCCGCGATCTCTGGAAGCGCACCCTGAGGACGTCAAACAGCTCTCGATGCTTAGTGCTGTGGTGATGCTCATCAGTCCGAGTCAACAAAATTTGTTGATTCTTCTTGACATACATGAGGCAGAGAAGAAGTTACAGTTAGAATACCCAGCCTGGCAAAACTGGGCTTGCAATGAGCTAGATGTTCGCTTCCAGACGAACATGATCCTGACGGCCAGTTTTTGCAGCTTCAGTATGTCCACAACCTTCGCTGAGTGACCCCACATGAGTAGACTGTAGATGATATGGCAGTGGTCATACACCATGACCAGATATGGCTCTGTCACATGTCCCCTCAGTTTGAGCAAAAGGAAACAGATTCGGGACAGTCTCTTGGTCACCTGCTGGATGTGGCTGACCCAGCTGAGCTTTGAATCCAGCATAACGCCCAGCAGCTTCGCAGGTTCCTGATCATGAGGCAGATTTTGCGACAAACTGCAGACAATGTTTTGTGTCTTGTTCCCATTTAGCTGGGAACGATTTACCATGAACCATGAGGTTGAAGACCGCAGATGCTCTGCTGACCTCTCCAACACCTGCTGAAGGTCAATGCCAGATGACAGCATGGTGTATCATCAGCAAACAGGAGAGTTGCACCATTGCTATCCAGGTCGTTGATCATCAAGATGAACAGAATTGAACCCTGAGGTACCCCAAACCTTACAAGCAATGGACATGAAACAGCTCCACCCAATGACACCACCTGCGTCCTCCCAGTCAGGTATGACTCCAAGATGTCAAGAGCAGAGTCCATAACCCCATAATAGCGAAGCTTGTTGATTAGTATGTGATAGTCAACACAATCAAACGCTCTGCTCAAATCACTCAATGTAAGTGCCAGGGACTGACCATCCTCAAACACTGTTCCAATTTTCTCAGCCACTCGATTCACTGCATCAACAGTCGACCTCTCTCTACGAAAACCAAACTACATACTTGAGAGAAGGTTGTTTCTCTCAAAAAACTCCTCCAGTTGAGGTTTCATGACTGCTTCAACCACCTTTCTAATGATTGAAGTCATTGGCCTAAAGCTATTTAGGCTCTGATGGTCACCCTTCTTATACACAGGAACGGTTCTTGAGGTTTTCAGGAAGTCAGGAAAGATGGCAGATCTCAGGTAGTCATTAACTACTGTAGCAAGGGGGTCCGCAATAGCATCCACTACCTCTCTAAGCATGGATATAGACATGCCATACACATCAGGGCTCTAAGATGGCTTGAATGAACGAATTATCTTGTTCAGGGCAAGTGGAGTGAGGAGTAGAAGAAACACAGATGAGCATTCCCTGGTGGAACTCGTACAGCTAGCAGCTCAACTGGATCACCATCAACTGTGAGCAGATTATTCACGATGCTGTCCACCGTCTCAAAAAAAAAAATGTTGAATGCATCAGGGCTCGCAAAATCAAGCTGTCTCCTTGGCAAGGACCGATGTGAGTTTATTACATCCCATGCCGCCTTACAGCGATTTGGTGCATTTTCAATCTTTGCATCAGTTGCAAGCTTCTTAGCCTGTTTGATGTGCTTTTTATAAATGGATTTGGCACGTCGGTATCTCTCCCTGTCGCCATCGTTGCCATGTTCACACCTATCCTTCAGAGCAAGTATAATCCCTACAGCCTGGCAAGATCATCAGTGTACCACTCTTGATAAAGCCTCATTCGTCCCTCTATTTCTGCTGCAGCTGCTGAGAGCGATATGGTTTTTGTTTCTCAGGAAAAAAGAAGTTGAATCTTTCATGAAAATGATTGAAGAAAGTCCCAAATAATCCAGAGTCACCAGGGTTCTGGAGCACTACATCCCAGGGGGTGCTGGCCATATCATTCTTAAAAAGGATCAATGTATTTCCATGTACAGGTCTTGATCTGAAAATATAGTTTACGTGCCAAGTAGGTGTTTTATTACCCACCATGGATGAGCCAAACAGTGTAAGATTTAATACCAGTGCAGAGTGGTCATCACCATGAAGTTCAATGACGTTTGTGCTGCAAACATCCGGTTGAAAGCTCACAGCAACATTGTCCAGGCAGGAGACTCCTCTGGTGGGCTCGGTGCAAGTGATGTACAGGCCAAAACTTTTTATAAGCTCGATAATATATCTTGCCTTTGAGTCATCACCAATAAAATTCACATTAATCACCAGCTATCACAATGCTATATGGGGAGTGGTGTCGATTCAAAAAAAGACAATAAACGTTCAAATAGGTCACAAAACCTGTCAAAATTACCACTGGAAGTTTGGTATAAAGAAACATTTATAATATGATAAGTGGGCACCATCACAGCCACAACTTCCAAGTCAAGTTCTATACAAAACACAGAAACATCAATTTCGGTGAAGTCGATATTCTTCCGAATGTAAATACATCTTGTCACGGTTCTACAAAAAATTGAGGCAATTGTTGAGTAGAAATCTGACTCACCCAATGTCAAGAAATGCTCACATAAACACAATATATCGATCTTCCGATCAACAAATAAAGAAAGAATACCCTGCTTGGATCTAACATTCTGTGCGTTCCAATGACCTAGAACAAGGTATTTTTTGGCTTCACAACTTCTAATCAGAGGTGCTGACACTAATGGGTTTGTCTCCCTAAAAAAGCACGAGTGTCTACAACTGGTGTTTTTGTCAAAAAAAAACCTTCGAACCAAAGCACCAGAAGGCCAGAAATCAGCATTGATCAATTCATTCACAGATTCGGTAGGAACTATAATCTTAAATGATTTCTAAGTTTCAAACTTTGTTCGAAGTTCAATGCATTCAATTTTGTCCAAGTTTTTATCAGTCAAAAATTTTTTTACTGAGTCAGTAGATTCACTCTTATCAATATTCTAGACAGAAAAATTACACTAGTAATCACACTAGTATCTTCAATCTTTTTAGAAATGCTAAATCCGACTTCTTTTCCCGTACATGGAACCGCATCATTTAAACGCTTATTTACCGGGTTTTGGGTCGATGCTTTACGTTTCAAATTTACGATTTTATCAGGATGTAACTCTGTTTTCAATTTGAAATGGATTCTAATTTTGTCCCAACTCTATCACTAATATCGTAGGAAACGTTAGAATTTTTAAATGTTTCCTCTGCTTAAATTTATGATGCTAACATAGGCTTTGTAGATCCTCAATTTCAAAACCACCAATTTGAATTCCATGCATATTATATTTCCGATTTATTAGTATGATTTGTTTGTTTTTTTCCAACCACAGCCTACTTAGGCCTACTAATTACTTATAAACTACTAATAGAATAAATTATCTAGGTTCTTGATCAACGTCTTGATGATTGATAAAAATTATCAATTTTTTCATAAGTATCAAAAAAATGTATTACTATGATGTCTTACTGGTAATCAACTCCAAAATTTCTCGCAAGTTTTACAATTCGTCCTGTTTTTAGTAGAACAATTGAATAATTGTGTATTGTTTTTCAGCTGCAAAGGAAGCGACATATAGGTAATGACATAGTTTGCGTCGTCTTCCTTGAAGCAGACAACACGCCTTTCTCACCAGCCTGCATCAAGTCGCACTTTCTTCATACTTTTATACTAGTTCGAACGAGTCCGAGAATCAAACGCAAGCCTACCAGATACGAGGTAACACTACAAAAGCAATAGTAGAATTTAATGAGTAAAAATACTTGAAATTGGAAAACACTATTCATTATTCACTGGAACAACTAGAATTAAGTTGGTCTCTTAATGTTCATATTAAAATTTCCAAATATGAAATTTAATATGTATTAGAGTGATTGATATTTCCCAGTCACTTCATCCAGTACATATATCTTGATTAATATCACCTAGAACACGAGTACTGATACACAAAAAATATATAGGTACAACAAAACAAAATTTATAAACAGAAAAAGAAAAATCGACACAGAAAGGAACCCTCTCTACAAACATACTCCTGCATGGTATTAATAGATGACTCCAACTACCAGCGAACGTTTCAATCATTTCCCAAAAAAATCGAGATCTTCGCAGTTTTTATACGAGTTGTAAGTTTCTTATCAAATTCAAGTCCCATGTATATAAAGAGTTCTTCTATGATAATGGTAAGCTCTACCACAGAATATATACAGAATGGAAACTTGTAATCAAACGCCTATCTTACCAATGCTTTTTACATGACCCCAATACTAAACACGTCACGTGACCTTGGGAAGTTCCAATCCTGGTCTTCTGGTTGGCTCGTGGCAGTGAACGAGATCAATTGATCCGGATCATTAAAGTGATCCGAACCTACTATCAATACTATTACAATGCGGCGCTTCCTAACAAGATGGCGGATTTTGGCGTCAGGGTATAGCCAAGTTTCCGTACTGTATGTATACTGTGGCTCTACTTCATTGTTGCAGCCGTTATAATGTTGAGTGTAAAATCTTCAGTTTAACAACAATATATCAATTAACAGGGAAATTTGGAGGGAATGCTTGGAACACATTATTTGACTTTACAGCTTTGTTTGGACTGCTTATAAGGTAAACATATCGAAAGTCCTAAACTGAAGATTTTACACTCAACACTATAACGGCTGCAACAATCGTAGGGAAATGCGTAAAATAATGAAATAATACATGGAACTAAAGAAAATATGATGCGCAATGAGCTCATGATTAGCACGGATTTTTTCAATCAATCGTTGAAAAGTTATAAGGTCAAAAAGATGAAAAAATCGTAGCCGGAAGGGTTTTTCTTAAAAATGTGACACCTTCGAGAGCTCATAACTGAAAAACTATGAGAGATATGGAAAAATATGGAAAAATATTACAGATGAAACTTGTAGGCTAATTTGTGAGCTTTAATTTTGTATTCGACAAAAAGTTTCGAAAGACGCAAATTGTTCGAGATTTACGCAAAAAAAAATGGTACTTTCAAACCACCCCCACTTCCTTAACACAGGGGGTAGGAGTGAGGACTTTTGATATGTTCACCCCCTTAACTAACCTTAAAAGAGCTGCGAGGTCAAAAATTGTGTTCCAAACTTTTCCCTCTATAATATTTTGTTGACTGGACCAAAATTTGATGAAATTAATAGTAAAAAGCAATCCAAATCGATTTAAGAAAATATATTACTTACTGAAATAAATAATTCTAATAATCCTAAAGAATAAATTCAGAAGAAATATGGAAGAAAAAAATTATTTTTTGTAGCAAGAAAATTTCACTCAAACACACCATATACCAAACAAACAACACAAACAAACACCTCCTGATCTCATGCCCTTCAAACTACGCCAAGACCTCCGCACCGGACAATGTCTGCCTCTCTACACTCCTCACAGACACTGGTCTTTTATTCGAAAGAGATGTAGTGGTAGAATACCCAGATCTTCAAAATGACATCTGCAGGAGTCAATAGGCATGAATCCCTCTATTGCCCATACAGCTTTTTTCTGAAGGGTGAAAAATGTTCAAATCCGGCATTCTATATTTGGTTTTGAAACATCCAAATTTGTAAATCTGGTTTGTAAGAATATTCTTGAATTAAAAATTTCGTGAAGTGAAGAACTATCAGATTTAACTTATTTCGGACTATGTATGTAACCTTATCTAAATTAGGTATAGGAATAGCACAAATTTACCTTATTTTGCCCTCTCCCTATCATTTTAGAATAGAATAGAATATTTATTTTGCCACAATACAAGATACATAAAACAAATAATGTAAATTATAATGAATCTTAATCCTAATGTTTTAATGATGTACTTGTTGTAAGAAAGAGAGAATAATGTTATTGTAAAAAATAAACAATCAACGGAACTACAAGATTCAACCTATTTTGGACTATGTATGTAACTCTATTCAAATTAGAGCTAGGAATAGCACAAGGATACCGTATGTTCCCTCTCCCTATCATTTTAATGATGTACTTGTTGAAAGAAAGAAATAAATAATATTTCGGACTATGTATGTAAACTTACTAATCATATTTTTATGATTTGTAATTGTATCCACTAATAAATGAATTATCTGAATTCGGGATATAAATAGCACAAGGTTACCTCATATTTCCTCTCCCTATCATTTTAAGGATGTAGGCTACTTGTAAGAAGTAGAAAAAATGTTACTGGAACTACAAGATTTAACCAATTTTGGACTATGTATGTAACGTTATTCAAATTAGGTATAGGGATAGCACAAGGCTACCTTATGTTTCTTCTCCCATTGTAATGATTTACTTGTTATAAGAAATGAAGAATATTGTGTTTGTGGGTTTGTGGTGTCAGGTGTCAGTGGTGACGCGAGACGAGGTGGGCGCGTACAAACCGTATCTGTGGGAGCAGTCGGTGTTCGACAAGGGCGCAATGTTCCGTGAGTGGCTGTTGACCAAGATCGTGAACGGGGAGCGCGCCAGCTACTCTGCGCCCAAGTTCGCACGCATGCAGGAGCGCACGCGCAGTCAGATGCTCGAGGACATTGTTGCCAACCTCGCCAACCATGCCGAAACCGGACAGATACCAAAACCTTACAGGTAGGCCATGTTCAACATTTCTCGTTGCCGAAAACATCCCAACATTTTCAGACCATTAATTTATGAGTCAGCTGTATCATAGAGAATAGAAAGCATAATCTTATGCTTTATTTTCTTTATGGTTGTATGAAATCTATATTTAGGGGTGCTCACATTAAAAACGCAGTAGCCCTACTTTAAACATGAAAGTTTCAATCAAGACGCTACTTTAGGCTACATAGCAGTAACAATAGTCAACCAGCTGATTTGTTGTCAGCTATTTGAGTCAAACAGTCTAGCAAGCCATAGTTTCCAATAAGGAATACAAAAGTCATGCATGCGCAGTTCCTTCAACCTCAGCTTGCTCCCGCACCGAGAAACTTTAAAGGTGCGTACAGATATACGCGCCACGAACATGAGCAATTCACTTTTAATCAGCTGACTATATCTGTATTTTTACAGAAACGGTAAGATACAGTTATAAAAAGCTTGGCACCAGCTGATTAAAAGTGAATTGCTCATGTTCGCGGCGCGTATATCTGTACGCACCTTAAGGCAAGGGCCGCACGAGAGCACATAGTGCGTACGTTGCAACTTACTTTTTGCGGCCGTCGCAAATGACACCACACGAGCGTTGAGTGTGGTGCGTCAACGTCAGTTGGCTTTACGCAATGCAACCAGACGAAGCAATAACTTTTGCATGTCTCGACGTGCGTTGTAGCATTTCTACGCAGTTCAAAAATCACCGTCCGTTACGACTTCCGTTACTTGGTACGCACGTACCTCGTGTGTTGTCACCAATTCACTTCTATGTATTTCTGCAACGGACGTCAAAAAGTAAGTTGCAACGGACGCACTTTGTGCGCTCGTGTGGCCCGAGCCTTAGGGATCAATCGTCACTCCACATCTTTATGCTGCATTGCATATTGAATAGCATCAATGAAAACCGTGCCTCAGAATGGTGGGTTTGATTATTCAACCTTATAAATAATAAAATTCTAAAGATATATTGATTTTCGGTCACTCAAAAATGAATAAATTCATTCAAACATATGCGATAAAATAAATTATGTGGATACCCTGTAGGCTATAGTCTATACATGCAGTCATCAAAAAATGAAAAATCCAAGTACCTTTTTTAAAATGTTTTACAAAACATGTTCCAACATTTAATTTCATTTTGAAAAGGGTAGCCCTACTTTTTAAATTTTGAAGCTTAATAATAAGAATAATTTTTAATTTTTTAGATTTTTTTTTTTACTTCTTGATAATTTTGCGGGAGAGTAGCCAATAGCCATAACCAGAAAGTTAACATACAGTCATATTTTTGGTTTCAAATAGTCTTGTAATCGCTCACGTTAATTCTTATTGATGACATAACACGAGCTGAGCTCTGGCATACAATATTTGAAGGAGAAGTATATATTACGAGTACTTGAATGTGATTTTTTCAGTGCAAAACAAGATTGACTTTTTCTAGCATTAAGCTCAGCCATCAAGCTAAAATCATTAGCTGATCATTAGACTTACTTGGTATTAACGATGGCCCCTTCGTTTGAATGCTTGAGAAGGATGCTTTTAGAGAACCCACTGTGTAGTGTTTGAGAGTTCTTTGATCTCCCTTGTGATATTGTAAATAGTTTTTTCCAAGCTGACTGATGTATTTATATAATCACTAGAATTGTTGTTATATTGATTACGGTAATGTTTAAAAGTGTGTTGTAACCTGTATTCGTTATAAATTCAGATGTATGTATGTGAATGTACCGTATTCAATTTTATAATCCATATATGTGACATGGCCCACTTAACTATTCCAAGTATTTATCGGCTAATAAATATATTTCTATTTCCATTTCTTGGGAATACTTTTGATCAGAGATGAGCTCGTGATAAGCCAACTGTAGTGGAAAAAATATTACTCACTTTGGTATAATAAGGTGATGTTAGCAAATGAAGACAAATTATTGATTGATGGAATGAACTCACTTTGGAATAGGTAATGCACTGCATTTATTCGAGTAAATTATATACTAAGAACTGTTTCCCGAATTCTTGTGGAATACTGAACATTTTTCCTCATTTCTAAACTTGTTTCCACGTGATATGACAAGTAGCATAATTTGTGATTCAGACGAGGCTCGTGGCGACCGATCGGCCACATGCGTCCCTCCAGCCCACTGCTGGACTCAGTGCGTGACCGCTTCGAGGACTACGACCAGCTGGCCAAGGACTTCACGCGCGTCTTCCTCAACTCGGACGAGAATGTCGCCATCAACGCCAACCTTTTCGACGTCGTCTTCCTCGTCGGCCAATCCAAGCAGAAGATGCGCTTCATCGGCGTCAGAGCTATTCTCGGCGTCAGGAGCAGGTAAAGTGTGAACCATTTTTGTTCTTGAACCACTATGGATACAGGCGAGATTATTCAGTTACTATAGTTGAATTAAAACATCTTCCGACTTGAAAGGATATGCGGAGCAGAGAAAAGTAGGGATACAGCGGCGACAATGTTGCAGTGCTAAAGCGGAAGGCGTTCTGTAGTCTCTAGTGAGTGTGTCAACACCTCATGATACGATAGCATAGTTGTTTCCTCTATCCTTTACATCCACTGAAACTGTTTTGCGAAATTTGCAACAACGCTTGTCTCTTTGGCTCTATTCATCACTCTAATTGGCTGAACTGGTTTTAATTTCCCTCGGTTAAGCCGTGGGTCCCGGTTGCCTAAAAAGCAGTCGTTAGGTCATGTCAGAAGCCCTGAAATTGATGAATTGCGACCTGAAAACCAGGTCACTCGATAGTATTATCCATCTTCCTCCATTTATCTGCTCCGCATATGCTCAAAAATCGGAAGTTATTTTAATTCAACCATATCAGGGCTTTGTTCATGACCGATACTCAGACAAAAACTTTGTTCATCTCAACATTCTTGGCCTAGGAACCAATTTATAGAATCGGCTTTTCAACTGTACTGATAGCTGTAATTGAATCAGTTAATCCTTTGCTGGACAACTAACTGTTTTTGTAGATATGAAGCCTATTAAGATCAAACTCCTTGATTGTCTAAGGACCATATTCACTCATCCTTTTTTAAATGGAATTGGTTCGGATGGTAGTTTAAACTGGAGATATGAAACAATATTGACAATTGTCATGTACATTACAAACATAAAAATTATAACATTCACATACAAAGTTCAACTTGATAAATTTTTAAAATAGTGGAAATACTAGTAGTTCTGTGAACAGTAGACTTCGCGCTCGGTAAGTTACATTGACCTGTTGTTATGTTTTCTCAAAAATTAATAAATAATTTATCAATTTAAAAAGTCTAGATAAAATCATCAATAAACATAGAGCTTTCTGTCCTATCGTACCGTGACGTGTCGTCCCGGAATGTGAGTGTGAGTAATGTCTATTATCAGGTCTGGCTGCCGTCGATTCGCCAATCCAATCAACCCATCACAGAACATTCTGTGTTGTCGTGTTGGCGAAAAATCGGTGTGTTGAAATTAATAAAATAAACTACCATAATGCTGATTTCCTACAAACTTCATTTCTCACTTCTCATAATTTTAGAAATCAATTTATTTTCAATAATATTTGTTGCAATTTTAATCATCAGATTAAAAAAGAAAAATGTAAAAAAATGATTTCTCTCAATTACTCCAAACTCCAAACTAGAATCATGGCCTCAGCTTAATATAGAAAGACAAAGTTAGTAGACAACTTACTGTCAACTAACGTTGGTGAAAAACAATAGTCCATTAAGTTCAAACCAGTTCAATGAATTCTTCATAAAAAATATTAGTAAAGTTGTTGCTGAGGTTGAAAATAGGAATTCAACAAGTAGTCCAATTGATTTTTTAAATTCTGGTTACTGTAAACCCTCTTCTAAGTTTGAATTTGAATTGATTGAAAAAGACGATGTTATTCGTGTTCTTGGGAAAATGAAAGCCAGCAATAGCACAGATGTATATGATATAAGTCCAAAAATGCTGAAAATGGGTTGTGATTATATTATAGATCCTTTGATAAATTTAGTGAATAGTTCACTTATTGATGGTGTTTTTCCACAGACTTTAAAATTGAGTAAAGTCTTACCTGTCCATAAAAAGGTTGCAAATCCGACTTAAATAACTTCAGGCCAATAAATATAACCACCACTATGTCCAAAGTTCTTGAGAGTGTTTTGAATATGCAAATAGTAAACTATTTGAGATTAATGGTCTTTTTAGTAACTCTCAGTTGGGTACAGAGTGGGGAGAAACACAATTAGAGCTGCTGAGGATCTCTATAAGGATTGCTTGGACTCCTTAGAGAATAAGTGCTTCACTCAGGCTAAGTTATTTGATTTGTCGAAAGCTTTTGACACGGTTTCTCACAAACTCCTACTAGATAAACTCTTATTCTATGGGTTTCAGTCCAGATCCATAAGGATGATTGAATCATATCTCAGCAATCGTTTTCAGAAAGTTGCATTCAATGGATCAGAATCTCAGTACTTGCCTGTCTCTCATGGGGTTCCTCAGGGGTCAATATTAGGTCCAATACTCCTAATCTACATTAATGACCTCCCAACTATAGTTGACCCTCCAGCTAAGAGTTATCTTTTTGCTGATGATCTTTGTGTGTTTCTGAGCACGCCAACAGAGGCTTCCCTGCATGCTGCTGCACAAGAGGTGACTCAGTCAATTGAGAGGTGGTGCAACTCAAACTTGCTGTGCGTGAACTCCAACAAGGTTCAAGATTTAAGATTCACTTATAATAGGAGACTGCTGGTGGTAGATGCGGAAAAGGAAGCCAAATTTCTGGGATTCACTCTGGACAACTGTTTGAGTTGGTCCAGGCACATTGATAAAACCGCTGGAAAGCTTAATAGAGGAATATTTATATTAAGAAAGTTAAGGACTTGTGTCAGTGTTGATGTTCTAAAGGTAGTTTACTTTGCTCACATTCAGTCACACCTGTCTTATGGTGCTGTACTGTGGGGGTCAAAGGCATATAGCTCAAAACTATTTCGTATTCAAAGAAAGGCAATCAGGCTTATTTGTGGTCTGCCAAAACGTGCTCAATGCAAAGAGAGCTTCAAAGAATTAGAAATACTGACATTTCCCTCTATTTTTGTTCTTCAGTGTCTGACCTATGTGAAGGAGAATTTGAATGGTTTTGTTGAGCAGGGAG
Organism: Nilaparvata lugens; assembly: GCF_014356525.2. NCBI lineage: Eukaryota > Metazoa > Arthropoda > Insecta > Hemiptera > Delphacidae > Nilaparvata > Nilaparvata lugens. The sequence goes on along the minus strand of NC_052514.1, from coordinate 20,951,376 downwards.
TATCCCATGAGCATCAGACTAGAGGCAGGAATAATTTGATCACCAGCCGCTACGAGTATTCTAGCACGCAAAAAACATTTCTATTCATTGGTGTGAAGCTTTTTAATATGCTCTCTGAACAATTTAGAGGTTTGCCAAATCTAGTTTTCAAGCAGAGGCTGAAGATATTCCTAATCAGTAACCCCATTTACACTTTCCAGGAGTTCTATGAACTGGCTAGGACTTTGTAAAATTATTAGTGTTATGTTGAGGTACCTACATTAGGTGAATACTGTATCAACTACTGCTACTTTTCATTTCTGTTTGTTCGTTTTTATTTGTGTGACTGCATTATATTTCAAGACCAGAATATCTTATATTTGAATATATATATATATATATTTTTTAATATCTTTCTTTGTTTGGACATGATATTAATATATCATGATATTGTAGTTCTTTTAGAATAGTATATTTCCAATTATTGTATTGTATGTGTGACATTTGCTGTACATTGTGACGGAGGTAATGCTTCTGAAGACCTCAGAAGCGGTTACATTAAAACTTACATTAAAACTTATTAAAACTTAAACTTATTCTATAAAAAGCTTGGCATCAGCTGATTAAAAGTGAATTGCTCATGTTTTCGGCGCGTAAATCTGTACGCACCTTCAAGCGAGCAATTTCTGTATTTTTATATCTGGTTATTTATGTTCAACGGATCTCGAAAACGGCTCTAACGATTTTCATGAAATTTGGAACATAGTAGGTTTATTATATAAAAATTCGATTGCACTAGGTCTCATCTTTGGGAAAATTCGCTGAACGACATTAAAAGGATAATTCATCCTTGGCTGAAACAGCTGTGGATAGAAAAAGTGAGTGAGCGAGTGAGTATGTGAAAAATCAAAATATCGCATCCCCGAAATTCATAAGATGACTCATATAGCCAGCTGTGAAATATAAACACGATTATTTTAGAGAATTGTGTTCTGTTTATCAATAAATAAAAATAACGAGCGAAGCTCGGTGCCCTGATATTAAAGATTTAAACATATCAACATTTAAACATAAAGAGAAATGCAAAACCGTCGACTTGAATCTTAGACCTCACTTCGCTCGGTCAATAACTTAAGAACTAGTAAAAAATTATGTCAGTTACAGCCCAATCCTATATAGAAACAGTCATCAATAAAATCTGGAAACATGAACATTATACTCGAAAGTAACACGTGAGAGTCTTAATACATTTTTTTTCAGTTATATTTTGTTTTTCTCCAATAAGTTTATTAGGGAAATCCAACTATAGGGACAATGGGCTATCAACCAGCTTTTCATTCTTGTCCTGAAAATTGTCAGTGTTTGAGCCTCTTCCAAGTGGTTCGGCAGCGAGTTAAATACATATGCCGTGAGCTAGATTTGTAAAATGTCGTTCTGTGTGGTTCAATTCTCAATGCAGCTCTGGATCTTGTGTTATAATTATGGATATTTGACCATGTTGTCCAATTTGTCTTGTATTTAAAGACAAAGATAGATAAGTAAATATAAGTAAATATAAAGAGCAGGTACAATTATTATTGATGCTGATCGGAAGAGGAAGCGGCATGAGGATCTTGGTGGCTTTATAAATATAATCCGAATTATTCTCTTTTGGACCCTAAAATCCGGCAGTGAGTTTCCTGAGCCCCCCAAAGAAGTATTCCATAGGAGAGGCTCAAAGTAACCATGATAGGCAGTGACAACTGCCTCTCGGTCCAGTATACTAGAAAGCCTCGACACCAGAAAAGCTGCCGAATTTAGTTTTTTTCAGAAGTGAATCAATGTGAACAGACCATGACAAGCCCTGGTCTATTGCCAGTCCCAAGAAACTTGTAGAGTTAGATTAGCGTTGAACTTAGACTGTGTGATAAATTGTCCTGCAGTAAAGGCCCACATAGCCATCACCTAGCCTTACATATATATTAAACTGAAAAAACAGTGTTACAGAGTTTTTGAGAGATGAGTGATTTACATGATTTTGATGTGGTTTGTTTTAGAGTGTTCCAAGAGATGTTGTACGGCATCTCGACTGGATTCGGATCACCACAAGTGCCAGTGGCTGAGCTGTTGGCACGTGCAGTGCCTAGCCTTCCCAGTCCACAAAAGCCCAAAAGTAGTAATTTCCTGCAAGTGCCCGATATCGAAACTCCTAGGTCAGTGAGATTTCAAATTAATTCACACATATAACATTTCGGGAAAGAACATTTCGCTCACTTGAATATAATGACAGTTTACATTCTTTACATCTTTGAGACAATAATGAGTGTGAAAGAAAATCTTGGAAATATTTTGACGTTAGGACATAATCATAGGTACAGCACTAGAAACAGAGATAAACTTTTACATTTGCAAAGCCATAGACTTGAGTACTACAAGAAGAAGCCCACATACATTGGAGCCAAGTTCTATAACAAGCTACCGACGCGAATCCAACAAGAGCTGAATCCCAATAAATTCAAATTGGAATTAAAGAGATATTTAACTGGAAAAGCTCTTTATAATATCGAAGAATATTTGAATGAATGAGATCAGCTCCTATGAGTTGAATTGTATTGTATGTTTGTATTGTTGTATTCTGTAGATGTTTTATTTGTTATGTATTTTATTTTTAATTGTATCTAATCAAAGATATATATTTATGACACTATTCATTGTATACACTGTACAAATTTATGAATAAAGAAATTATGATATGATATGATATGTTATATTATTCTATGAATCAATTTGACGACATAGCAGTCATAGAGATGCATTAACTAGCAGCTCGTAGTGTAGAGTGAAATTGAAGAATGCTCTATATATATATATATATATATATAGTTATACAATCAATTAATTAATTTATTTTATTTTCTACTCTTATACCAATTTTCAACTCAAGTAAATTTATGTGAGAGCATAAAAAATAACTAGACAATAATAAATATAAAAGTAATATACATGCAAAATAATCTTACGTCAGAATTTTAATTAAGCGAACCAAAAGCGATCAAAATCAATATTAAATGTAGAAAAGATAATTTCTATAATGAATCCAAAAACACAATATTTTGTCGTTTCAACTCAGTTTCTACAACAAGCGATGATCCATAATCATTGCAATTTCTATGTAATACTGTAAGACTATCTAAATATGTGACAAAATACAGTAGGCCTATTGTTTTGTTTTCTTCAACTTCTATTATAATGAGTTTGAATTAATGAGAAGAATTCGAAACGAAAATTCCCAAATATAATTTTTACATCATTCCGCAGAAATAGTTCGTCCCATTTCCATTGAAGAAAGTTTAAATGTCATCTTCAAATCAAATCGCCAACGACAAGTATAAAACAAGTATAGGCCACGTCATAAAATCACAATCATTGTTATACATGTACATAAGATCACAAATATCACGTATGATATCCGTATGATCTCTTGTATTGTTAACCTCATTTATGTTGTATTCAACAAAATTTCATATAATCTAAGCAATATTTTGGCATTTTTTGTAAGATCTATTTGAATTTAATGGCGGAGGATTGAGATATTTAAATTTTATGCTAATTTGAAAGTCGGAAAGAGGATCTGTAAAACTTGAGAAGGAAGAACCAGCACTCGCCAGCCAGATGCCACCATAAGAGGACCCCAAATATTTTAGAGCGAAGTACCTTATTAATAATTTTGTAAAAATTAAAGTTAAAGTAAATTATTAAATTTCTTAAAAGACTTCGTGATGCTATTGTGAAGCAGAAGTCATTTTTCATTTTAATTAAATTTATAACCCCTTGGAGGAGACGATTCCGGCTACCATATTCCCGGACCACATGGAGTTGGATCGACATCGGCGGCTTACAAGAAGATTTTCGACACGTGAGTGATTAAATTTGAATTTAGTGATGGGCGCCCTAGTGCTTCGAATTAATCTGATGATCAAAGCTAGCTCGCCGAAAGGGTTATTATAAATTGAGAAATTAATAAGAGTAATACTTGCGCAAGTAAAAATTAGTATTAAAGGTATTTAATTGAAAGAAAAATATAGATCAATATTTTAGAAATTTCTATTTAATCAAAGAAGTACGAAATCTAGGCTATCAAACGTATGCATACAATATTTAATTTTTTGCAATACAATTTGCGATAATTTATCATAGTTCTAATTCACTAGATGAATGGCTCTACCTATTCCGTCAGGTGCCGAATCTTGCACCCTGAGATAAAAATATATATTCGATACAAATAAATCTACTAAATACTAGAGATTTTAATATATATATATATTTGGATTATTAGTGGCTAATTTATCAAGCTGATCTTAGAGCACATATTTTTGATTGAATTATCCAAGCCGACAAGTATTAGCAAGTACATGTCACAGCTACATGCAAAAGAATGCATATGATTTCAAGATAAAGGCACATGGTAATGATTCGTGCCACAAATCTAGAATATAAAGTTTAGCCTGTGATATTTTTATTGATTTCAAATATTGTTCTATTTTTATATTATATTTTTTATCGCTCTATATATATTTTTTGCCTCGATTGATCTTTGCATTATTTGTGTAATATATGTGTGAAATTTTCATGGTGTGCAATTTATTTTTTATTCCTCATCTCTATAGTATAAGTATCATTTTTATATATATTTATTATTTATTGAATTACAAGAGTTATTGGAGAAGCCCATATCTAGGCCTATCAAGATTTTTAAGACTGAATACTATTAGAAAACCACGACCTAATTATATTAAATCTCATGCTTTACCGACTGATGCCAAGCAGGAGGCTAATCGTTATTTAAATATAAAGAATAACGTGACAGAAAGACATGTCGTACCAACGTGGGACTGATGATGAGAGCCAAGCTCATTGAATAATTATTTGAAATTAGGTCAATAACCATATTGAAAATTATAGATAACTTATACGAGTTGTGAGGAAAACTGGCGAAGGGAAATTTGTATTACTTTTTGGGGAATCAATAGCTTTAAATAAAGAGAAATTATATGTTTTAAAGAAAATTTTTATTATTGTTATTGTAAAAAGAAAATATATTTTATAGAGAGAGCTATTATATTTTATGGGCCTAAACTGCTAGTCAGAAATCAATGAATAGTATTATTATATTATAAGAGCTTAAGTAATAAATAGGTTACCTGGCTTGTAATGTCCATAGGCCTATCCTCATTTGTGTCCTTATTAATGCCTTGTTGGCCAAAACTTTCACTTTTTTAACAAACACTTGACACTTAATCCATTTTTAAAATATGAGTCTCTTTTCGTCCACGCAAAGTAAGGTAGCAGACACACTGCAGACGGCGATAGTAGCGGAGATCGACGCTGAGGGGGGCGCGATGGAGTCCAACGCCCAGATATCTTCAATCACCGCCAAGAATCCTGTGAACAGTAATAAACCGTTAAATGTCTCCCAAGAAGCAATAAGGAGGGTTATAGTAGAGGGGATGATCAAGTCATTTTCTAATAGTTTAGAAAAAACAATGACCACAGTAATGAAGAACTTAAAGGCGGAAATGAAGGAAATGCGGGAATCACTGAAGGATACATCGGTAAGAATGGGTAAGGAGACTGCGGAAAGAATAGATAACCTACCAGCACAAAACACTTCACAAATTCATGAAATAGCTACAAACAGGAACAATAGTCAACTTATTTCCATAAATAAACAACAGAATAGTAAATCTACACAAATAGCTCACCTAAATTCTGATATAAATCAAAACAAAGTACAACTTAATTCATTGGAGACAGCCGTTGGAGAACAGCAATTATTTTCATCTGAATTAAATGCCGAAGTAGTAGATAATGAAACAGAAGCTTCTAGTCATTGGAAACAGGCCCAAGAGAAGTTGGTACAACTTGAAAGTCAAATACATCAATTTCCGCACGAGAATATAGAGCCTATTCCCATAGCAACGTTTGATTCACTACACAGTTTCAATGAATTAGGCCGTTTTGACAATACAGACCGCTATCTCCAACCTAAAGAATTTATAGATCAGATAAAACTAGTTCAATCATTAACACCCACCTCTTGGAATTTTTGGCGTCTTCGTTTGACTAGTTTATTGATTGGCGAACCCCTGATGTTCTTTCGGAATAGAGTCCATGAATTTACATCATTGGATGAGTTTGTAGCTGTCTTCCTGGAACAGTATTGGAGCAGAAGTAAACAGTTGGACGTGCTAGCGGACATTATATCATGCGATTTCAACCCTAATTTAGACGGTGCATGTACCACTTTCGTCACTGCCCTACAGTTTAAAAATTCTCAATTGAGCGAGCCCATTAATGAATCGGCATTAGCAAGTATTATTTTAAAGAAGCTACCGTATCAAGTTAGAATGGCACTCGCCACACAACCCATTACTGATTGTAAGCAGCTGATAAATCATTTATATGGCATACAGTCTGCAATGGCAATATCAACCCACCGCTCAGACCAGAGATACGCATCAAATCAGCATAATTCAAAATTTAATCCGCATAACAGCCAAAATTATGAACCGGTATCATATGATCGCTACCGATCTGCTCCTCAATTTGAACGCCGCTATGAGCACAGGCAAAATGGTAACTGGAATAATGAAAATTTCAAAATCGCACAACCAACCACTATGCCCAGCAGAGCAATCGTAAGAATCACTATGATGGCCGTGATCGATTAAACTCACATAATAATCACACACAAAACAATTACAACAGAAATTATAAACCGCCACCTCAACAAGTAAGTACAAATTATACATTAGCACATGCAATAGGAATGAATCAACAAAAACCCGGAACCCAACACCCAACGACCCGCCACCAGATACACAGAAAGCTACAGCTAATAAACCAGGACTATATGATACCCCCGATATAACACCTACAAGCTCCAATGAAACAAACAAAGAAAATCCAGATATTTTAACATCATACACCACCTTTAGAAATGATCCACCGAAAATATTATTAGAAAAACAGATGCCAATACAAGACAGCCTACCACTAAAAAACGCCGCCCACCATGCAATTAAAACCAGCCGCAAACATCAACCCATATTAAGTATTCTGTTTCCCACCGAAGAGCAACCCGCCACCAAAGAGTCACTACTAAATATAAGCAGTCACCAGATCATGCACTAATTAAGGAGTTGGTGAATACAGAAAAGATAAAAAATGTAATGGATCCGTGCACTGAACCTACAACCGCCTATCAAGGGACACCACCGAAGTGCACCAAGGACCAAGAGGATGACACCAGGCAGGACGGACTACCGGACAAGAGGAGCGACCATCGCAAGGCCCGGAGACGGAAGCGCCCGAGGACACCCGACCGGCATCAGGACGAGGAGGACGGACTACATGACCGAAGGTACAAGATGCATCCCAAGGCCCGGAGGCGGAAGAAACGGAGGAACCGCGCGCGCCGATGGAGGCCGCATGCACGCTTCAAGAGGCAAAGGAGGACATCGAACCAACACCGAGGAGAACAGCAACAGAGCATGCATCCGCGGCACATTCGTTTTAAGGAAGATGATCAACGATGTGACCGGAAGAATGGGCTAAGGGAATGTGATAAAAACGGATCGAATGAATGGTACAAAACCGGAGCTGCTTACGAAACTACCATGGATTCATGTTGGATTAAAAATGGAACTAAAAGGACTATTATGGATTCATGCGCGGACAATAGATTGGATTACTTGTGGAAGCTAAGGAAGAATGGAAAGTGTCTAAGAAGAGTGAAAGAAACAAGGAATTATATTAATAAAATGGAAGTACCTGACTATTATATGTGGAAAGATTATATTATTAAAGAACTGATTAGTGTTTTGATTTATTGTATTGTGTGGATTACCATGGCTGTGATAATATTGAAAAGTGATGCTATAATTAAGACCGTGTTATTGTTGAAAGAGTTTATTAGTGTTGATTGGAAGTGTTATATTATTGAATTGTTCATTATGATGATGAAGCCTAATAATGAATTTAAGTGGGTAGTATTGAAAGAAAATAAATGGAAGACTTTGGATCAATTAAAAGAAATAATTATTAAAGGAACAAGGAATTATTTAAAAAAGTACACAAGATACCGGGGTTTTATATTCATGAAGATAAGTTAATAATAGGACAGCCTCAACAATCAACAACCGGAAAACAGATAACCTCACCAGCCTACAATAGCTACAAGCAGAATGCAAGAAGATGCAAGTAAATCACAACAATTCTACATGAAATATCACAAAATTTGAAATAAATATGATAAGAAATCAAGGAAAACATTATTATCAAACCGATTACTAACCTTCCTTAATAAATTTAATATTGGTATGGGACCTCGTGGCAACAATCCAATGTTTAATTTCCTTCCAACCGTTAGAAGCCTGCAATAAGAAAAAGAACAATTTTTAAATATGTAATTAAATTATATACATCAGATAAAAAAGGACACAAGCGGGGATAATAAAATTAAAATTTGTTAATTACCTTTTTAAGAGAAAAAATTGAGCAGTTAGGTTAATAGTTATGAAACTCGACAGCAAATTCTGTAGAACCAGTGGCCAGCTGGCCAAAGCCACCCAAATCAAATGAATGTAATGTCTGTTGAACATATGTTTATAAAAAGAAATACTGTACCCAAAAAGTTATTTATTATTGTTATTTATTATATTATTAATGTCGATATATTTATTTATATGTTTTATATTTATTACTTTTAATTATGCCACGTTTGTTACCTGAAAAGAGTTAAAGTGAATACAAGCTACCAAAAAACCAAAAAACCATTAGCAAAAGAAAGTATTGTACCTGATGTATAGAAAATTATTTATATTAAGACCTAAGAAATACTATAAGACATAAGCCCAGAAGTTTATGAATCGAAATTATTGTCTAAAAGGAATCATTTATGAGAATTATGAAATGTGTGTAGTTAGGTTGGCGGCCCTGCAAGCGGCGAATTTAAAAATTACTGTGTTGTAAATGTGTCAGGAGGAGTGCGTTTAGAAGTTTATATTTATGATATTTTTATGTGTGTTGAGGAGGAGAATTTGTTATTGTTTTTGATAAAGGTATAAAGGAGATGCAGCAAATATGTCTGCGAAATGTGATAGAAGTAGGAGAGTATAATTCATAAATAAAGTATAGTGTATATCAATGTATTGAAGGGTGGGTTTTCATTAAAAACATTGTGATTCTCAATATTTTGAATTCAAACCCAGGGGCGCGTGTAACATATTTAAATCTGGGTAGATAAAAAGCCCTAACAGAAATAGTAATAGGTCTAAAAATAAAGTAATTGGCTAATATCGCCAAGCAGATAATAACCAAGATTAGATAGCATCAGCTTGTTCTGGCTAAATGGTACAAGAACCTAAAAAGGATTTGAAGGAAGTTTATTGCTCATAAATAGATTATTATTTAAAATATTTGAAGATTGAGGTTATGTAGATGTATTCACGGATCGGTGACCTAGAGATCGATCAAACCGAAGAACGTAGAATCTGACCAAAACCCCTTGGCAGAGCTTTATTGCATTCGGATGGTGTGCAATGTGAAAAAACACCCGTCCACGTGGCTAATTATTAGGTAGCATGGAATTAATATTAATGTATAGAATATTAACTAGCATGCAAAGAGCATAAATAAAAAACCAAATAAAAATAATTTAATGTATTCAGGAAATAAGAGTTACCAGGCGCATGAATACCTAATAAAATTTGCATGCACCAATAGTAAAAAATTATGTCAGTTACAGCCCAATCCTATATAGAAACAGTCATCAATAAAATCTGGAAACATGAACATTATACTCGAAAGTAACACGTGAGAGTCTTAATACATTTTTTTTCAGTTATATTTTGTTTTTCTCCAATAAGTTTATTAGGGAAATCCAACTATAGGGACAATGGGCTATCAACCAGCTTTTCATTCTTGTCCTGAAAATTGTCAGTGTTTGAGCCTCTTCCAAGTGGTTCGGCAGCGAGTTAAATACATATGCTGTGAGCTAGATTTGTAAAATGTCGTTCTGTGTGGTTCAATTCTCAATGCAGCTCTGGATCTTGTGTTATAATTATGGATATTTGACCATGTTGTCCAATTTGTCTTGTATTTAAAGGCAAAGATAGATAAGTAAATATAAGTAAATATAAAGAGCAGGTACAATTATTATTGATGCTGATCGGAAGAGGAAGCGGCATGAGGATCTTGGTGGCTTTATAAATATAATCCGAATTATTCTCTTTTGGACCCTAAAATCCGGCAGTGAGTTTCCTGAGCCCCCCAAAGAAGTATTCCATAGGAGAGGCTCAAAGTAACCATGATAGGCAGTGACAACTGCCTCTCGGTCCAGTATACTAGAAAGCCTCGACACCAGAAAAGCTGCCGAATTTAGTTTTTTTCAGAAGTGAATCAATGTGAACAGACCATGACAAGCCCTGGTCTATTGCCAGTCCCAAGAAACTTGTAGAGTTAGATTAGCGTTGAACTTAGACTGTGTGATAAATTGTCCTGCAGTAAAGGCCCACATAGCCATCACCTAGCCTTACATATATATTAAACTGAAAAAAAAACAGTGTTACAGAGTTTTTGAGAGATGAGTGATTTACATGATTTTGATGTGGTTTGTTTTAGAGTGTTCCAAGAGATGTTGTACGGCATCTCGACTGGATTCGGATCACCACAAGTGCCAGTGGCTGAGCTGTTGGCACGTGCAGTGCCCAGCCTTCCCAGTCCACAAAAGCCCAAAAGTAGTAATTTCCTGCAAGTGCCCGATATCGAAACTCCTAGGTCAGTGAGATTTCAAATTAATTCACACATATAACATTTCGGGAAAGAACATTTCGCTCACTTGAATATAATGACAGTTTACATTCTTTACATCTTTGAGACAATAATGAGTGTGAAAGAAAATCTTGGAAATATTTTGACGTTAGGACATAATCATAGGTACAGCACTAGAAACAGAGATAAACTTTTACATTTGCAAAGCCATAGACTTGAGTTCTACAAGAAGAAGCCCACATACATTGGAGCCAAGTTCTATAACAAGCTACCGACGCGAATCCAACAAGAGCTGAATCCCAATAAATTCAAATTGGAATTAAAGAGATATTTAACTGGAAAAGCTCTTTATAATATCGAAGAATATTTGAATGAATGAGATCAGCTCCTATGAGTTGAATTGTATTGTATGTTTGTATTGTTGTATTCTGTAGATGTTTTATTTGTTATGTATTTTATTTTTAATTGTATCTAATCAAAGATATATATTTATGACACTATTCATTGTACACACTGTACAAATTTATGAATAAAGAAATTATGATATGATATGTTATATTATTCTATGAATCAATTTGACGACATAGCAGTCATAGAGATGCATTAACTAGCAGCTCGTAGTGTAGAGTGAAATTGAAGAATGCTCTATATATATATATATATATATATATATATATATATATATATATAGTTATACAATCAATTAATTAATTTATTTTATTTTCTACTCTTATACCAATTTTCAACTCAAGTAAGTTTATGTGAGAGCATAAAAAATAACTAGACAATAATAAATATAAAAGTAATATACATGCAAAATAATCTTACGTCAGAATTTTAATTAAGCGAACCAAAAGCGATCAAAATCAATATTAAATGTAGAAAAGATAATTTCTATAATGAATCCAAAAACACAATATTTTGTCGTTTCAACTCAGTTTCTACAACAAGCGATGATCCATAATCATTGCAATTTCTATGTAATACTGTAAGACTATCTAAATATGTGACAAAATACAGTAGGCCTATTGTTTTGTTTTCTTCAACTTCTATTATAATGAGTTTGAATTAATGAGAAGAATTCGAAACGAAAATTCCCAAATATAATTTTTACATCATTCCGCAGCAATAGTTCGTCCCATTTCCATTGAAGAAAGTTTAAATGTCATCTTCAAATCAAATCGCCAACGACAAGTATAAAACAAGTATAGGCCACGTCATAAAAATCACAATCATTGTTATACATGTACATAAGATCACAAATATCACGTATGATATCCGTATGATCTCTTGTATTGTTGACCTCATTTATGTTGTATTCAACAAAATTTCATTTAATCTTCATATTTTATAGAAAATGCATCTTTCAATGTGTAATGTATGTGTAATGATTGACAGACCAAAAAGTGTGCCAAGCTCTCCAATGGTGAAGAGAGCATTCTCGAGATTAGGAACGCTGACGGCCGGGTGGGGCAGATCCATAAGGAAGCAGCATTCGCAGCTCTCTGCCGATGACAAGAAGAAGTGGGCGTCGTCGCAAGACTGCTCCAGTAAGCAATCATCACCTATCATCTTCCACTTGTTGAAGTAGTTTATTCATTAGTTGAAGTCAAGTTTTGTCTTAGTTGAATTGATATTATAAAACAAGTTGTTCATAGTTAAACTAAATCTCAACGACATTTTTATCAAATTAGTTCAAGCGAGTCTTGGACTCTGGCTTGCTTCCTAGTAGTTCTCATATTGATTCTGTACCCCCCATCAATATTCTAGGACATTGTTCCTGGACAAGAAACATTATATCTAAATTCCATTTTAAAGTGTCCGAAAGACCTTATTCACTAACACAGCCGTTTTACTATTTTTTCCTAAATAATGGCTAAACATATGGATATGAAAATTTGCACATTTTTTAAGACAATTAAACAAAGCAACAAAAAAATGTTCGAATTCATAAAACAAAATGGTGGCTGTTCAAAATTGTATTTCTCTAATTACAAAAAAATAGTTCATTTCAAAAAATACAAGAATAGCTTTTTCTAGTAAATTTGATTACAAATCGATTGACACCTCATTTTTCAAAATTGAAGGAATAAAAAGAGTGCGATATGGCAGCTATTCTAAACTTACGCTAAGACCAAGAGGGTTATGTAAAGTTCTATTATTGTTTTAAATAATTTAAAATTGCTTACGAAATAAATGCAAAGCTGATGGAGACCAGCATGGGAAAGTGACTAGATGGGAATAAAGTTTAGAAGGAGTAAATTTGTATGGTAAGGAGGAGTGGATAGTAATTCAAATCATCTGAAACAAACTAAAAACAGTTTGGCTTGTTTCCGAAATATCACATTTAATTTATGTGTAATGCTAAGTAACTCATGTTTATCATTCAATGTTTCCATGTTGGATCATTTTTATTTGCTTCAATTCCTCAACAAGCTCAAGTTGAATTATTGATGTTTTCTGGTTGGTATCTCTTTCGTGTTGTTCTCCAACAACATAACTTGAATTCTTGAATTTACACTTACAGCACATTGATAAAAATAAATTCTAGATTGTGTGGGATAATAAATAAATAATTGAATAAATATAATAATAACTAGACAATTGAATGAATAAATAAATAAATGATGGTTGGATTTTTGTGAATTTGCAGACAAAGAAGGAAAGAGCAAGGATGCACAGGACAAGGCGGCGGCGCCACAGTTGGCCGTACCCAGACTGAGTGTGTGTGCTGACGTGCAGAAGGTCGATCGCGCCAAGCTAGCTCAAGTTGAGGTAAATTCAATGCAAATTACTGACATATTGCAATTATTCAAATGCTAATGAATTAATAATAATTATTAAACGAAAATCCAAATTAAATGCTGTAATCCACCCCGAAGACTTCTGCTTCTGCAAATATTGACAACAGGGTAAACAGCTAGATGGAATTCGATGAGCGCTTCTATTCAAAAATTATTTGTCAGCCCGGGAATCGAACCCAGTACCTCCTAATTGCCGGTCAGGAATGCTTACCCTTACACCAAACTTACAATCTCCGAATAGCGACTATAACACTCTTCATCCATGATTGATTCCGCGAAAAATCAGCAATCAAATAATAATGTAGGATAATTGAATAACTTAATTTGGGGTTAACTGTAAGCTAGGATTGTGATTGCACTAGGAGGCCGGCAAAAACTTGTTACGAAATTTCAACTCGAAAGAACGATAAGAAGTGATGTGACCGCATCGGCTACCCGATCAGAACATAACTGAAGTAACAGTTGAAGGGATATTTGGAACATAAGCGCTCAATACTATGGGATATTTTCTTATGCTACCTATCTTTCCTCTATGGTAGTAGTATTTGTAAAATAAGTAATCAAAATTAAGTTACAAAAATATAAAAAAATAACATATAAACTCTTTACCATTGTCATAGCGATCTTAGTAGGGTTGTGAGGAGTGAGGACCCAAAGTTATCACCCTTAATCGAGTTGAATACTGTTTTTCCTTTGAATGAAAATTGCTGAAGGGATGACGATTTTTCAAATTTTATTTGTTTCGATTTAGACAGTTTACAATCAGCCTCAATCAGTAATAGTTACATCATATATTGAAACCGTTTTATTAATAAACTTGTAGTCTATTTGATAGGGTTCATTTCTCTAAATAAATTGAATTTCAAAACCACCTGCTGAAATTTCACTGTTAGCACAGCTTTCACAAACATTCAACCATATTCCTACGAAATATTCTATTTGTTTCAGTTTTCTATAATAGAGTTTGATCCTGAGACGTTCAGGATACTGCTGGATTACCTGCATACCAGCTCCTGTCCGCTCACCTGTGCCAATATCCCGGGACTGATTTGTGCTGCCGAGCACTATGACTTGCCCGAACTCCTACAAGCCTGCTTCCATCATGCCAAACAGTTCCTCAGGATAGAAGTGGTCAGTAAAAATCATCATGGAAAAATAATTTAACATTCTTGTATTTTGAGATGGGGCTCAATGTTACTGCTGTGGCAAAATAATAACTTGAATGATTCTCTTCTTTTGACTTCCACGGGTAGTACAGGTCTTCAAAACAGCAGTTTGAAAATAAAAATTTATTGAAATTATTATTATAGTTCATCTTTATAATCTGAGGCCATCATCTCCTCGGTCTCCCAACGTCTTACTTGCTGGTTTGTAGACTTGAATGATGAACTCTAAAAATGAATTCTGGAGTTGATAAATATTTTTTGTCTTTTCTTATTCTGAAGAGTTGAAATTCTTGAAGGAGACTCATGATTCAAGATTCATTTTATTGACCATCAGGCTTCAAAGCCAAAATGTAAGGTCAATAATTATCCACTTCAATAACTTTTCCATTAACATAATAGGATTTATCAAATTTGAATCGCCTTCCCATTTAGAATAAATTATTTTTTAAAGTAGATTTATTCACAACAATGAATTCCGTTCATCTTAGTATATTCCATCATTGGAAAAGACAGATAAAATATGAAATTTAGAATCTGGGATGTGTATAAGAAGAGTACAACATCTGAAAGAGAACAAAAATAGTTTTATCACTGCGAATATTATAATGATCCATTTAAATCTGAAACGTTTGTTATATTTTCTGAAGAAACTTCTTGTGGGACTGTGAGAAAATGTATCACTCAATAATGATGTAGTATATTATGCTATGATGATGTTATCTATAGTTGAAATAGTAAAAGGATGTCGGTATTTTATCGATTGCCAATTACAAGTATTCATGATTATGAATATAGAGGCTAAAAATAGAGGCTAAAATAACCAATTTTGAAATGTTGGCAGGTTTGCATCATGCTGTGTTCTCTTGAAAACTATTATTGGCGCTACACATCGGCTTCTGAATTGGTCAATATGATATTGGCTTTCGTTGAAACCAGAGCTCACCAGGTTTGCATTTGTTTCATAAGTATAGTATTTATTTCATGAGATGCAGGCTATAATTTTTCTGAGCCCACTTAAATTCTAGAACCCTCACTTTTTGAAAAAAGCCTTGTTCTTTGAAAGAAAAATGAATAAGTGAAAATAGGTTTAATCGTTTAATGTAGGTATAATATTTCTACTCTTTAAACATTCTTTCAGGATGGGATTAGTCTTGAGTAGCCTTTAAAGATTCCAAACTTTTCGTATTTTGATCTTTGAGAGATCATTTTGAGTACAAATACTGTATTATTTTTAATTTCATGTTATTCTAAATTACTGGAAATATGTCAATCATAAGACAATTTTGAAATCAGGTTTTATTTATGTTTTAGGGAAAGCAAACAAATACTCGTCACTCTTGTCCAATTACAACGGTTGAGTGAAGGCTTGAATTTATTATTGGTGCTACTCGTTTTTTTATTTTTGATATACAGTATTTTTTTTTTACTTTTCTTGTTATTTAATACAATATCTCATAAACAAAGGCATATCCTACACACACCCAGATTAGCTGTATGAACAGCTACTTTACAATTGTCTGTTCTGGTTTTCTGTAAATAAACCATTATTACTACTTTCCAATTTTGTGCATATTCTGATTTTGCAAGTGTAAAGTTTACCAGTTTCTAGTTTTGAAAATTTACAATAAAATGTTGATATCTATTCTGAATTATTCACTTATAGAATTATTGAATTTGAAAAATCTTGGAATAAAAATAGGCCTATATTTTTAATGAGAGGTCAGGTTATGATGAAATTTCAAATGTAAACAAACACAAAGCAGACAAACAGTTTGTACGTTTTTACTGCTTGAAATTTACTAATTTTACTCATAGATGGAGCGACCATCACCCGCCTCTCCCAAGGTCTATAAAAACCTATTTATAGTCCTTGGTCTCTCCAATCTGCGTTTATTATAGTTTAATAGCCTAAACTGAAATACAAAACAGATTTAAATGAATTAAAAACTTGAAAATGGCATTACATTAGTAGCCGAATCATTCCGTGACAAAATAATTTAAAAGGGTACTCAGATTTATATCAGATATACTTTTTAATCCGGCAATCATTTTTCAAAACATTTAAATATTATTGAAGAGTATTCAATTTCCCTTTATGGGACTACCATAATAACTATTATAATTTATTAAATAATAATAATCAAGTACCCTTTTTATATCTCAATAAATCACTTTAATAAACTATAAAAAGGGTAAAATGTACATTATAAACAGAGATTTTTTGGAATTTCTCCATATGAAGGTGAAATGAAAGCGATATTGTGAAACTGACTATAACTTTTTTATTTCACCTTAGATAGGGTACCTAATGATTTTTATTTCATTGTAATACTATTGAAGAGATATAAATCAACCCCAAGTCTTTTCAGCTAATAATTTCACCTATCGAAACTAACTTTCTTGTTTACATGACTTGGTCGTTTCTCTGAACAGACTATAACATTTGAATTATTACATATTATTCCTATGAATCATTACCTATATTATTTAAATTATGATAAAATATTGAATATAATATATTACTATAAAATAATGAATCATTGAAATGTGTTTGGCAGCTATTTGTGACATCGGACTTCCTGACTCTGTCGGAGTCAATGGTACAGATGATAATGTGTCGCAACTTGGAGGTGCCAGAGGTGCGCAAGTTCGAGGCGATGCTCGGCTGGGCTCGCCACCGTATTCGCACCAAGACCTCGTCTAAGCTCGACGCAAAGGTGGAGTTCAAGTGTATCATGGAGCGACTGGCTCGCGACCTCAAACTCTACCGCATTTCGCCTCAGGAACTCATCAAGGTCAGTACTTCTATTCAGTTCTCTACTGTTCTCAAGTTCATTCACTTTATTTAACTTTTGACATGTCAGAGGTGAGAGTAAAATGGGAAAAATTACAATACGAGAAAAAGGAAATTCTTCATTCTTAGACTATTTCCCTAAAATATCATGTAGCATCCCATAATAGTATGTGTATCGGTGATACATTTGGTCTATCAATCAACAAATATATTGTTACAATGTCATATTGATAACAAACTTATTTGCAGAATAATTAAGCATAATTAGTCAGTGACCCTGAAATTGATTCGATATCTTTATTCATGCAGATAACAGTATATTCTGGCTTATTTTCTTATATTTCCTACTTTGAACAATTTTAGTGACCTAAACTTAGGAAAGGGAGAAGTTTTGGGCTACCGCCTGTATTTCATTTCCAATATTGTAAAGGGTGTTTGATTGAATTATAATGTGTTTGAGGTTGAGTGGTAGAGAGAACCGAAAGTCCTAACTCCGCATAGTGAAGAATTTTTTTATTTCATTTAATTGAATTAATAAATATATAATTATTTGGAATATAGCAGTTTCAATGAATTTACAAAGTATGAACATAATTATTGAACTTGAAGATATGATAAAGTGCAATTTCAAATGACTATAAAATATTGTTATGTATCAACATAATTTGGTGGAGTTTTGAACAGATATCTGTCCATTGTTGAGAAAGGGTTGATCAGGTGCGACCTGAGAACTGTGACATGAGTAGACCAGAGTCAGGTCACCAATTGATAATGGTTTGGTTGGTGGTGGTTGCAGGTGGTACTACCATCGAAAGCGATCAAGAACGAACGCATCCTGGAGACGCTGATGTTCCAGGCGAACTCTGGAATGTACCGCATCCAGGACAGCTACCTGGAGGCGTGTCAGAAGCGACTGCAGAAGCAGGACTCGAGGTTCAGCGAGTTCGAGTCGTTCGACTACGGAATATAACACCAGGCCAAGGAGACGTTGACATAAACCGACGCCAACCATCCTCTCTTGGCCTACTCTTCTCTCATGGTGACTATACATCATCTTCTCATCTGGAGATCTTTGAGTCTGTTCTTCATTCTGGCCATTGGTTACTGTCCTTGTCTCTGTCTCCTTATTATCTCTTATCCCCGTTCTACTCACCTAACTTCACAATCAAACTATTGTAATTTGCATTTTTTTATACTACTGAAATGGAATTCCATTATCAATAATTGCAATGGTAATATACGACAAGATCGTATTGGATGAAGGAAAGTAGATATTCTATAACATTTCAACGCAAGAGGTCTCTCTTGTTTCAACTTTCGACAGTGTCTCAACATTTCATTCGCATCTGAATCTATATGTTTTTGTTGAATTAATTTGGAAAACTGATAGCATCTAGTCTATATATTTCTAGGATATCCACCTTTGATATGTTAGATAAATAATATATTATGTTTTCTATATTGTAAGTAACTGGATGCAATTTTCCAAAATATGCCCTGATTATAAGATCATTTATAACTTTAAAACGACTCAAATAACGGAATTTTTAGAACGAAATATCTGGTAGATTTGCCGTCAAGAATAAAATAAGTAACACTTCAATGAAGAAAAAGAAGGATCATAGGCCGGCCTAGTCAATGTTTTTAAATTATCATTATTCCAGTCTTTGAATAATCTTCAGAGGATATTGAATAACTTACTATTAGGACGTATGTGTTGCCTCAACCTAGATTATCGCATTCTAAAACGAATCATATATTCATCATTGGTGAATGATGGCGGGAGCTTATTGATATCAAAATAAAATAACTTTATTTTATATATTGAGCTCTATCATTTAGAAATGCACTTCTTTGACTCACTTTTCTTCCAAAAAGGGCGAAGCTGTATGAGAATTAGAAATAAACCTGTTTAACTGTGCAACATACTTTCCAGATACATACTCTCCTGAATCTTTTATTCGAATTCATGCATATCTATAAGCATCATTTGTATTTTTACTTCACTCCCATATTACTTTCCTTCATCATTTCTCTTCCTTTTTTGGAATTTCTCTGTCAGCCTAAAAATATTCTGAATTGATACAGCTAAAATTCAAAACTGATTAGGCAGAATGCAATGAAATGTTGAAATATGTTCAAGAAAATAAGGCATTTAAATAGAAACTATTCACACCATCAGCTAACTTAACAGCTAGTTCAATCTCTATTTTTTTATTAAGATTAGAGTCTATTAACATCAGTATAGGTCTATCTTATTAACAGAAATCAACAGAGAATGGAATATTATTATTTTTATACCGTTGGTATTATTTATAATATGATGTACATACAAAACTATTGTATAGATTTACAAAATGGATAAAACTGTTTTGTAGTGGATTGAGGAATTCGGGTTTTATCGGCAGATGAATTCATTCTAATTTTTGAAAATAAAGTTGATGTTATATAATATATTAGATAGTAACTTGTAATAGAACGTTATTGTGGTAATCGTGACACCAATTTTATTAAATATACTTAACGCTCTATTTTCTTCAAACTTTTCCTAATATAACTCGCACCCTGAATTTTCAGTTTACGGGTTATGATAAAAATAGTTAATTTTAGAGTTCCCTGCCTCTATCAGTTACTAAATATTCACTCTTTCCCAAGAAAAAATATGAGAATAATAATTTCAATTTTCATTGAAACTGAATTGGATTCGTTATAAACCTATAATTTTTATAAGGGCGTTGAAAAACGTGAAATATGATAAATCTCCAGGAAAAATTGTGAAAATGAATTTCTCGAAAACCTTCGTGTTTGTGTTTTGCATTAGTTTTGGTCCTTTCTATTCCTTTACTCTTTGAAACGTTACTTTCTCAGTCTTATTCCTTTATTCTTTTGGGAATGTGGAATTTTCTATTATAACATCTTAGTTAGGTAATATGTTGGAATATTAATAATTGTTTTCCATTTTTGTACTAATAACCGTCATATTAAAGTAATGAGCAAAATGCATCCGAGTACCTAATGAGCTTGCATTCATATCATTGAAATATATTACTTTTCATTGATAATTAATTTATTTCCTCATAAAAATTATCTGATTGTCCAATGTATTTAAAGTTTGTAAAATCGTAACGTCAAACTCAATAAAAAGTCCACCTCCTTGAAGTCTAATAACGCTGGATAGACATTTTTATTATGTTCGAAAATATTTTGATGAAAGAAACATTCGATGCATTTAAAACGTAGCCTTGCTGAAATTGATGTTCAAATCTATTATAATTTATTCCAAGTGTGATACGTTTATTCTTATACCAATGCTTGTACCATTAGTTATTCATGCATACAAATATTATATTTATCCATTTAAATGTATGGAATTTAGACAACATGGAATGAATGGTTTTTGAACTTTCCATGGATACTCATATTGAAATACGTGATGCAATGGAGAAGCATTTCAAATATGCAGTAAGAATATATTTTGAATAATGAATGGAAATACTGTAGCCAGCATGATCAGTACATCAAAAGCAATCCAATACGAATTGGACCATTGAAAATTAATTAAGCTTTACAATATAGAGTATGAAATATGTGTTCGATAAATGTTAATTAGTTGGGATCATTAATTTATGTAGATGTATCCAAGTATGTGACAACCTTCATATATCTTAAGGATATTAAGCTTAGTACTTGCCTATTTGCAAGAATTATGGCCAAAGCTTTTGTGAACTACGATGATGAATATTCTTATTGTTGTGAATAATAACATTGTTCAATATCAGTTTTCTTTGAATTTGTTTATAAATATTTGACAGGGAAATTTTAAATCATTGTAGATTATTATGAATTGTCAAGTCTCAAAAGAGTGATTGAAGTCGCTAGTAAGTTCAACTCTAGAACTTACTTTTCCATTTCTACTAACCTATAAGTTACTCTCAACCCAGTAATCTCTCTTGACTCAAGTGAATTTGTTAAGAAGGTAATCTCGAAAGTTTACAAGGAATTTATTCCTTGATTTTTCCATTAATTTAAATTAAACCTTCATCATCCAAAAGTTCTTCTTTCCAATTTGTCTTGTTTTATTATTCATCTCTGTATCCACGTTCATTGACTTTTATAATAAATTAAAAGCTTTTGTGAATTCATACATTATGTGCATTGTTTCGCCACTAAGAATAGTCTTATTGAAATATCCGACAACTTGCACATAAAAGGATAAAAGTAATTGATGGAAAAAGAGAACCATATTAAATTTGGGATTTATTTTAATAGTTAACTATTACTTATTAACAATTTGTAGTGAAATGTCAATGCTCCTACAGAATTTTCAAGTTTTTTCTATACTTAAAAGTCCCTCAATATATTGAAAGAAAATACTGTTCCAATTGCGTTATTTCCAATTTTAATCAAATATCTGTATATCTAATTATAATTTTTCAATAATGAGTTCAAATTATAATAATTTCTGACATATGAATTTATTTATTTGAAATTCAAAGTTAATGTATGAATTACTTGAGCTAAGAGAGCAAGAAAGAATAATAAATTATGAAGAGCTGACCATCAAATTAATTTACCCTTTTCCATTTCTAGGACTGGTAGGCTTTGCATTTGGGTCAAATGCACAAATACTCTATTCAAATTGTAATAGAGATGATAGAAACAAGTACGTTTGGATATAATCATACGTCTAATATGGTTTAAGAATTTTTATACGTTTATATCTATTGATGGAAATTACTTATCGATGGTTAAAGTATTATGGTAAATGTATCTGTAATCTAAGTCTATCTGAATGAGTATTGTATGAATGTTTGTGTTAAATAAATAGAATGTATATTATAATGGACAAAACATTGTCATTAGTATTTAAATTCATCAAATATTGATCATATAATTGTCGTTGAGTACTCAAATTTCTATAAATTGTTTCAAGTACTCTATATGTTTATTAATCTAATCACTATAAGAAGACTCAAAGTCATAACTGTTGATTGTACTTAGACATTCTATGTGATCCCTTTCTATGGAAAATGCTTGATATTCCCCGCACTCATCCATATTAATGAAGAGGGAAGATTTTCTATATTAACGTTGTTTTAAAATGAATTTAATGTTTGTAAATTTCTTCAATTACTTTCAAGAATCGTTATTCACGTAAAAGTATTGTAATTTGGAAAAGAATCTGGCATCAGATAATTATATTTTCATGTTTTGTGAAACTATTTTTATAAAACTTTGTTTTTCTATTTTTAGTATCTTACCTTTCTAGTTCACAATAATAGAGTCCATGGAATTTTTAATGTAATTTAAGAGAAGGGGCATTTCCTATGAGTATTGAGAGCTAAACTATATGAAAGCTAAACTATATAATTTAACATTTTTAATACCCAGTTGAACTGTTCACTCAACAATAAATAAATTCAACAATATTAATAGAAGTATAAATTATGCCACTTCAAGATCATGAGCTATAAATCTAAAAAGTACGTTGTATCCGATAAAATAGGAACATAAATCTCAAGTTGATAAAAATCCCTTCAGAACCGGCAATCCGTCACATTTGAATTCATTGAAAATTAGTAGTCATCAGAGCAAAATTGGGTGTTGTTGAGGTGTTCAGGGACAAACATTTTAAAAAGTTTGGACAATCATTGTTTTTCAAACAAAAATTACTGTTTTTCCAAACATTTTTAGTGTTTGCTGTAGAACATAAAAAGCTTCAATGCTTACAAATGCTTTGATTGGTGACGCGTCCACACTGGCCACGGGCAAACATTGTTTGTCAAACATAATAAAATTTGCCCAAACTGTGGACACGGCTTTAAGTGAAGAGCTCCAAAATATATTACATATTGGTGTGAACTGACAAACCTTATGTTGAGTGAACTATTGTATAAAATGAAACTAGCAGCCTATATATCAAGTATTCAGTATTTAGAGAAAGACATATTTAACTGAAAATGAACTGGACGGAATTACTGTATTTAGATTTCTTTCTTGCTAGGTACATTTTTCTTCGATCGTTCTCTCTTCTAGATTTTTCGTATTTGAAACCTGTATTTGTAATATCCTCCACACATAATAGTTGTTGTATCTGGACCGTCTTCAATTACTGTGTTAACTTGATGTGTTATCAAAATGTACCCTCAGTACCCCCAAATATGTGTGCATGTTCAATAAAAATAAGTGTAACAACAATTTATGTGATTGTATGTTGAATGTTTGAGAAGAGGGTTTTTATAAAATGTGGAAAAAATTAATATATATATAAAAAATTATATATGTGTGCTTTGTCCTTGTTAAAATCGGAAAATTAGGCAGTCTAAACCTTGTCATTTCCCGATATTGTGTATAACACAAGGAATAAATATGAAAGTTTATTTAGATAATTTTTGAGTTTATTTATACCCTATTACCGTTTTTTTTTAGTTTAATTTGATATTTTGCAGGGAAGAAGGAAGATTTTGGGCTACCAGCCTTCAGCATGGATATTTTTCAACTTTTATAACGTGAGGCTTAACTGAATCATTGTAGATGGTTGGCTGCAATGGAGCGATATCAAAGGTGAATATTCTGGTTGTGGGTTGTTGGTAGTGGTGATTGAGCTGGAGTTTCTATTTAAAATAATAATTTTTAAAATTTTATCGTCTATCATCAACAACTTTCTTGATTCATGATTTTCCGACAGTAAAACTGTGATTCGAACTTGCGGGTGGAACCCATCTCAATGGGGCATGCAACGGTCAAGGGAGAACAATAAATCTGCGAGATGTATCTACCCTTTGGCAGGTACATTTAGCATATTCATGATCCTTGAGTAATGAAGCGTTTGCCTCCATCCGGTTATATTTTAGTGACTTTATTCCACACTTGAAATTTTACTTGGGGATGTCCATTTCCTTGGTCTGTAGAGGTCCATTGGGGTTGCCGCCAACCTGTCTCCTCAACAACTAATCTCCTCACTATTTTGATCACAGGCGTCAGTAAATCCCCTGGCAAAATATACCATTGCCATCAACTAGTCTCCCCGACTAGAACGAAGGAGCTTGGTTGTCGGCGACAACTAAGCTCCTCACACGCTCACGACAACTAAGCTCCCCGACAGTAGATCCCCTGCTGAATATGAGCGGTCTGGTTGTCGTGATCGTACAGAAAAATTCCAATTCAAAAAAACAAATTCATTATTTCAATTCATAGCATATAACTACAGATAAGCATTAAATATGAATTATGTTGCATGAAAAATATCCAAAGAAGTGAAGGAATGAGAATGAGAGAAATAAATTAGAACTTAAAATGTAACAATGATTTACATTTTTCGACACTGCAAATTCTTTAAACTTTCTTGAATGACAACGCAAAATACTAGCAAAAACCAAGCTCCTTGCACGTCGGGGAGACTAGTTAACGCTAAACTAGTCTCCCCGACAGCAAATTCTTTACTGGTTCAGAGGGAATAGTTGACGGGACCGTAGACGACAACCAAGCTCCTCGGACGCTCACGACAACCAAGCTCCTCGTCAGTTAAGCTCCTCTCTCAGGAGCTCACTTGACGCCGTCAATAGATCCCCTCGAAAGCGGTTTTAAAAGGAGCTTTACTGACGGGGAGCTTAGTAGGCGCGTTCCCGGTTCATTGACGTTATTATTTCCAACTATTAGACAGTCTATACTATATACATAGCTCTTGGTGCAACATGGAGTTCCTGCAGAGTTTTTCAAGATCGGACAAATATCTAAACCGTGAAGGCATAAATAAGTTTTTATTGATGTACAATCGAATTGCGAAGCGAAGCATATGCCCTTAGTGTGGTAAATACCAAACTCTGCAATCAAATGTTGATTTGTCTTCTTGTCAATTAATATCACTCAACGTAGTTGTAATAATGAATGTGAGATCAGTTTCATTTTGTCGAGCGTTGGATTTTGTAATAGTTATTGAGAATATTTCTTATTTTACTAGAACTTTTTCGATGAGGGCAGAAGTTGACCTATTGTAACTATTGTCATGGGTTGACAGTTATTGTTTTTCATTTCACTGGCGTTGAAGCAAATGAAGTATTGTTCTCCCTTGACCATTCCATGCCCCATTGATATAGTTTCTACCCAAACTTTCTTATACTATCCTTCTCAGTAATGGTTCGTTTCAAATTAAGAGAGTCAAAGAAAGTCTTTAGTCATATAGATTGTAACTAGTCAACGACTTGAATGCATTATACTATTGTATAATTGTAGTTTTCTAATAGCCAAGTGGCTACCAGAAAGAGTTTAACCAAGAATTTGAATTCGTAGCTGACAAAATAAAACCAAGTTTCGCTAAATAGAGCCATTATAATTCCAATTACATTTGCACAATAAAATTATGTATTTAAAAATGTTTCATCCTGTTTTACACTTGAAGGTGTTTGAATACACAGGTTAAGGTAATGAGTTTTCGATGGTTTTGACAATCATTAATGTACTTTCAGGACAATAACATTTACTTTCAGGAAGGGGAAATAATTATGATCTAATCAGTTATTTTTAGATATATTAGGGCTTGAAGTTTTCAAGGTAGTTGATCTCTTCAGAATAACTTGTCATGATTTTTTTTGAACAACACCTCAGGAACTACAACGATACATTATAAAATCAGATGACTCGTTCACCTTTAGCAAAATGAATTCCAATATGGATAAATTCCTTTTCTAAACGGAAATTATAAACAATTATCAATAGAGCTCTTGAAATTTGCATGTTATTTTTCGAATTTTAATTTGAATGTGAATTAATTTGAGAGTATGAAATGCAATAGGTAACATTTCCTTTGGTAGCTGTTTTATTGCTAAGCAAACTTATTAATGGCATAGTAGAGTACAGTAATTTTTACAATATTCTGATCGGATATTTGAAGCATTACGTTATTGCATATATTTTTCAAGAACATGAACTTTCGACAGACTCATTTTGAGTTTCGCAGTAAACATCGATCCCAGAACTGGTATCGCCATCCTCCTGCGGGTCGACAATGTGACAAAGAAAGAAATCGTTTTCATAGGTCGGGAAGAAGTATCTGAAAAAATGAATTTCATTTACATTTCAATCTAAATGAGCGTTTGAATCGATATATAAATATATTACTTGAATCGATCAGAGTTGATATTCTATCTCAAGTTAGTTGTGATCATTGATCCGAGATCAGAATTAGATCGGCTTATTTGTGAACCACCTTATTGACTAAGAAATGTGAGACTGATTAGAGACTAGGTAAATCTCAGTGTTCAGACTGGTAGATCCCACAGAAGCTATAACAATTACACAATTTGAATTATTTTATTAAACTAACTCCCAAGAACTAGTTTAGGGTGTAATACACAAAGTATAATAAGCAATTATGTAGTTCTGTAGTTCGATTTCCTTTCTAGACCAGTGATTTTTATAGAATGTTCCTATTAAGTTTAATTCAGACGCTTTAAAGTATGAATGGGAATCACTCTCGAAATAAAATTATCAACGTCTTTGTAATCAAACAACAATTTAAAGAAATTTGGATCAATCAAATTATCAAATCAAAACTTTGTCTTCGACATTTCTAAAGACAGATTTAAGAGTTCCAGTGTGGCATAGTAAGAGAATTGATTGTAAAATTAAAAGCTATTTGGGATTACTTTATAAACAAAAACGCCACGATAAAATAGTTTTGAAAATGAACATGAGATTGCAATCCTTCAATCACTATAATAATTTATACCATGATAATTGATTGAACAAAATCACTCAATTTGGACAAAATTTAATTAACCTTTAAGACTTTAGCAATTGCAAAAATATAGACTTAGAGAGAAGCAATAGAGAATATCCAGAAGGGAATTCCATTAACGCTACTATTTGAAATGATTGTCATAGCGAGGAGGATCGATCCCGGCATCTCCTCATAATCGGTCAGATATGATATTTTGCAAATCAGGTACGCTATCTGCAGATCTATTCCCACTTGGACGAATGGTTTTTTATATTAGCGATCATTGATTCTCCTTCTGGCTGATATCTTTATTGGCAATATTTTGAGCTACACAAGCTATTCAATAGCACGTTGATTGAATTATTGTTTAAATGATATATAACAACTGTGATCTGAGAAAAAAATGAAAACTCACTCTGGTTGATCCCAGAGAGATTGCTCAGGCATGAGGTCTTGATGTTCACATAGATGCTCAGTCATTTTGAGATCAGATTCTAGGGATATATCACAGCAAAAACAGTGACCTCTATGCACTTGCCTTCTTATGAAATTGACAAGCTTCACCTGTATAAAGCATAAAACATGAGGAAATCACGTAAATAATGATTGAACTTTCTACAAAAATCATCAATATTCGACATACCATCTATCCAGTGGAATGTATCATAGAATTGACAATAAACATGGATTAATGGTGAATTAATGGATTGAAATTACTGAGATATTGCATTTATTCAAATGCTAATGAATTAATAATTATTATTCAACAAAAATCAAAATTAAGTAATCAACTAGTAGTAGCAGAAGTCTTTGGGGTGATTTACAGCATTGAATTTGGATTTTTGTTTCATAATAATATTATCGATTGTTTATTTCTTGATATAAAACAACAATACAAATTGAGGAACACAATGTATCAATTTTGAGAATGGGTAAATAGAGAGAACATTGAAGTTGGAAATATAGCTGTTGATTTAACAAGACAACTCGATACTGGATTCATTTGAATTTTAACGTTTGGACATTAAAAACCCAATATTAATAACAGCCCATTAATTGCTATGAAATCGACTCTTCAAGTTGAAAAAGAGCTTAATAATTAATCAAATTCTAGGAAAGTTTCAGAACAATACGCAATAGTCTACGAATTTAAACCCATTTATGAGTAAATTGTCTTATTTATGTTTTCAAACAAATATAACAACCTCATATTAATCTGTATAAACTTGATTCATTTCATACTTGGAATTGATCATTTCTCACTAAATATTGAAAATCGCATGAATATTCCCAAACTTGTAAACGATGTATTTGTATATTGTAGAATGTGTCACCAGACATACAGACAGTTATGAGCATCAAGATTTATTCCCGATAGTTTGGAACCCACCTAAAACTAGAGATCAATTCAAAGCTGATCATCATTTCTTCCATTACTCACGCATAAGACTAGGGCATATGTTATAGATATATTTATCATCCTCAGAAAAAATATTCAACTACTAATTGCAGTCACTTTATTGATGTGAAGGTAATTTAGCTGTCTCTTCATTTGACTTATTCCAATTACATGGTGAGATTTACGTTATAGAATCAGCATCTGATTAACATTGATTTGCTAATCTTGTCTTTCATTAGACAAAGTATAAAGCTCTATTTTTTCCAACTCCGCACCGTTGCCAAATCGTTGGTGGGCTACGATGAAATATAAAATTTACTACCAGAATAATCAATCTCAATTACGAAAATGTATTATTAAATCATGAATAAATCATAAGATATATTCTCTTGGTGAACATAATAAGCTAAAAATAGGTATTCGAATCATAATTTATAATTATTAACAAGAATCAACAATTTATTAATATTATATCGGACTTACCGGGATGAATTACAGAGCTATCTGACATAGAAGGCGGTGGAAAAATAAAATTGACAACTAGGCCATCCTATCATTTCTACTAACTTCATAACGTATATCTCACTATGGATAGTGGAATTGGGGCAAAGTGCATTTTTCATGAGATTTATGAGTTACAATAGGTACAAAGAAAAATCACCAATATTACACACAATATGGAGTTAGAACATTGATCCTTTGTAGAGAGTTTCATAAAACAGAATATGGTACCTAGTAGAAATGTTTCATTGGAAAGTTAACAATTATTATTCAAGTTTTTGAAACGGTTTACTTGCCTGCTGATAGAAGCTCAACTCTTTTGTGTTACTGCTATAATCGAATTTATGGTGCAATTTCATGTGGTTGACGGTATCATCAAAAGAGGTGAAGTTGTCTCTGCATAGTAAGCATGTTATGGAGCAGTTGGAATCTTCAATCCAGTCGGACCAGTCCGAGTTGTCGGCTTCAGAGTCGGACGACGCTTTAGATGTACAATCATCCGACGTCTGTCAAATCAAAACAATCACATTTTAAAATAAATTGAAAATTTCAATTGAACCGACTTTTCCAAACTCTATTGCTACTAAATAAAATAGAGAACCAATACGATCAACTCAACTAAACAATACAATAGGAAAGAAAAATTACTATTATCTATTGAAATGAATAGTCATGCTCTAACTCTCTGCTCAACTGATTGAGTGAGATAATAGGAATTATGATTAATAACGAATTGATCTCGAAATTCACGTAGTTCACTATACGAGAATTAAATATAAGTAGCCTAGTTATGAATCGTGGTTATTCCAGTCTGCAATTGTTGAATGGTTTTGGGGTTCTTTCCCATTGTATCATTCTACGAGTAATAATATTATCATCTCACCTCCTATCACATCACTGCATCAGTGCATACTCAAGTTATGCCATTATAAGGGCAATAAGTGAAACATTCATGAATATTGATTTACTTATCTACACTACTAAAATGTAGTTATTGTATTCGGCTATCCATCATGATATATTTATAGATGCATAATCATATCACTAATAATATTAATCTAACTGAATTATTTGAAACTGCAATCCTTAACTATGTGAGAATTCACATCATATCCATTCATGATGTATTGATAACATTATTATTTCAAATCTTTTCTTTAAAGTAATATTGAGATATTTTACAGTATCAATAGAACATGCAATACTACAGCATAGTTATAGAATTAATTTGAATAATTGATTTTGAAATGGATAAATTACCTTTTCAACTTGTCCAGAGCTCAGATAATTCACAATATAGAACTTGTCGTATTCAGAGTTTTTCGGATTGATTCGTTTATGTAGCTTTTTACGCATGTGCTCTTTTAGTACATTTCTATCCTTGAATACTTTTTCACAATAGATACATAATAAGCTGAAATAAACATGAATATATTTCATAATAGCTGCATTGGTAAATAGATTCAGATAGTTCCTATTCCTCAGTCTTTATTAGTCCATGAATTAACATAACGGATGGGAAAATATTATGTGCAATAATGCCAATAATTTTGTAGTCAAAAATTGTTATGCTGGAGTTTTAAGAACATTATCTTTACTTCAACGATGTCATTATTAATCGATACTTACGCCTATATTACCTGTGTCGAGCATTAACCTACTATAAACGTATTAATGACTAGCAGGTAACCCGTGGTCCAATTATAAACTTGACCTTCTGAAATCTTCAATTTTAAATAGGCTTATAACCATCCTCAGTAAATAAAGAATAAATATGACACATTTCAAGTTAATCAGTCCAGTAGTTCAGACGTGATGATGTCATTCGTGAATTTCCTATCCCACGTGTATGAGCAGATTCATTCCTTTATTATCGTATAGATAATCTTACATGACTGTTGTAATTATAATAGTCTCAACTTCATCAAAGTTACAATTGATTGTTTGAATGTAGCATCAGAAATTTGAATTTCTCTTGAATTATGACGTCAGAAAATTCACTTTTTCAGAAAATATACGAAAAGTCTCTTCACAGTCTCATCAAGGGCTATTTCAGGACCTATTTTTTGAGGACAAAAATGAATGTCCAGTTACAGTGAATATTCTGCTCAATGTTAACGTGTTGGAAAACTTTCTTCGACCTCAGTATTAGCTCGTAATCCTGATGCTTTACCAAAACATGCTTTTCCACCAACCTGTCACACTTCACAGATTCAATTACTGCTCCCTTGATGAGATCACACACCAAACTGTGACTTAGACACTGTGGAGTGAACTTTCGTGTATTATCTGTGTATTTTCTGGTGCCAAATACGTGAATGGTAAGACCGGAGCTAAAAGATGGGGTTCCGGTACTGATTATGAACTTGACAAAATACACTCCGATAATACTTATTGTCTTCCGTGAACGCTTAGCGTTTGGATTTTACAAAGCATGTAAGAAATGTTGTAAAAGTTGTATGTGATATTTGTTTATTTCAATTAATTTGCACATCGTTGATATGTAATTAAAAATCAATATTTTTTTAAAAAATTTATTTATTTATTCTCATTTTTTAAATAAATAAATGCTAGAAAGGGTAGGCTAAATTTTACAATTAAAAATCAATATCTTTTTTAAATTTATTCATTTATTCTTTTTTTTTTTTTAAATAGATGAATGCTAGAAAGGGTAGGCTAAATTATACAACTTTTTCAAATTTTCATGTAAATACAAGTAGCCTAGCCATGAGTGAGCATTGATGATAACTATAAAGATGCTTTTACATTGGTATATTAAGAGTTCAAAATATTTCATAAAGAAATTATTCTGCACTAGTTACAGCCTCTGAATAATATAGGTATGTAATATTAGATTGATTACTTATCAACATTCAAACACACCATGAGAAATAATTTGTTGTTTACTTGTACAATTTTGTTATATATTGTAACGATCCATTTTTGTAAACATGAAAATAGTGTCACAGTCGAATTTCCAAACCTAAACTAAAGTTTCAACCCTGCTATCTGCCAACTATCGTAGCAGATAAGGCAGCTCTAGCCGAGCTCTAAGAGATAATAGTTGAAAACAACTCCTCTACCCTTTGGGCTCCTTCACCCTTCCTTACATTCTTTTACTGGCTTGATGATAAGCAAGAAAATGCAAGTGATGAACCAGCAGTGACGAAAAGTACAGTGCAGTCCCGGAAGTTGCCGTGTCGAGCCGTATCGTGTCTAGCATCCCGTGTCGTGTCTCGTGCCGTAAAGACCACGTTTGTCGAAATATGTGAAGTTGGGCTGAGAGAAACGCGTGCACGTAAGCAAATGATTATGAACGTCATCGGTGAGTACAAAGATAAACATTATTTTATTAATCGTTATTGCCAGCTTCAATCCATGCTTCCCAGACCTAATTACTTTCTATCCACGATCATCCAACATAATATCAATTTTCCTTTGTAATATTACATTTTTTCTCACATTGGAATCGAATCTTCAATTCGAGATCTATGAAACTTTATAGTAAATATCAGAGTCATCGATAGACGGACAAACTTTTTGACTGAGAATTTTTTATCGTAAATGATTGTTGCATTGTTCCATGGTGTCACCGAGGCTGGGTTAACAAAATTAATAGATAAATGGTTTATTTAAATAGAGAATATATATAAAAATTTAAAATAATAGTTTCAAAATAAAGTTTTATTGAGAACAAATATAAAATGTGAATTCTAAACTTGTAATTTATAATTTTTTGGTGACGTGTCTGTAACGTTGAAGTGTATAGAAGCTTTTGCTCTCTTCCTGACTTGTAGTTTTTCCTGTGGCTTCTTTCTCTCTGAAACATGGCTGGCTGTTGTGTGTTGTAAATTTTTGCTCTCTGAATAATTTTCGTTTAAGTGAATTTATTAATGTTTTAAATTGAGTTTTAAACACTTTATAGTGTTCTATTTTGTTCGTATATTGCTATTTGTGTATTCAAGCCAATAGCCACTGTTTTTCAACTATAATCTGGATAAGTACCCTTAGCTCGTAGTAACTTTAAATGCTTAGGCTTGTAATATATTGTTCTTTGTGTATTTGTGTATATCTCCAAAATTCTTTTGAAGATTATAAGTTCATTTGCTCTGAAAACTGGATTTCTCATTCATAGGCGATAGATCCATTCATAGTTTATCAAGAATCTATTACGTTGGAGCCGATAAATTTCCTTAGGGTAATAGGTGGAATGCTATTCCAACCGATTAAGGAAAAATTGGTAGCACGGCAAATGTTACCCCTGTGGTGGGACCGAATTACAAAATAAATATGTCCCAAATGGTACACCATGAAATCCCTGGTTATAAAAAATTATTAGTAGGATAGATATCTTGATAGGTTATGAATGGTATACTGCTGAATGGGAGGTCGGTTCAAGAGAGATCAAATTTTAATGAATAGATATCAGTGCATATTACAAAATGGCAAACATTAAAAATGATCTGAATCTTATAGCATTCTTAACACAAAAGTTTGATGAGCAAAATGCTAGGTTTGATGAGCTAAATGCTAAGTTTGATAAGCAAAATGCTAAGATTGATAATTTGAAACAAGATCAAAGTGCTAGGTTTGATGATATGAAGCAAGAATGTACTAGCATTAGACTAGAGCAGGTTAGTATAAACCTTCTATTGAAAAATGCACATGAAACATTGAGTGATAATCATGAAGATGAAAACAAATTGAAGCAGGATAATAGTAGTGTTAAGATACAGGATCAACTCATTCAAGTTTCTGACAATGTAGGCCTAGTTACTGTTGTTGAAAAAGTCAACCTTAATGAGATAGTAGAATTGAGTAAATAAGTAGGTAGGGAGTTGTCTTCACTGAAAGTCAACTATCATGAAAGTAATATTGCTACATTGAAGGTTAGGAAAACTATGAACAAAGTGAATGATTACATGAGACAGGTTTCTGTGGAGGTTAGGAACAATGTAAACAAAATGAATGTTGTTTTGAGTCAAGTTGATGAGTTCAACTTTCAACTGAGAATTGAAAAGGTGTATGCAATGCATTCTCAAGTGAACATGACTAACTTTTGTAAGCAAAATGGCTTTGTTGAAACAAATGAACCCATGAATAAAATTATGTTCTTGAAGAAAACAAAACACAAAGTCACCATTGATGTGTTAGTATTCAAAGGTTGTTTCAAGTTGCTTATTTACAAGATGATGACTGTGAATCACATGATGAAAGGGTATTCCCCAACACACAATGATTAGGAATCCTGTGTTATGCCGGGATTCAGAATAGCATAATCGCTACGCAGTGTATGGTAAGAGTCCATAATTGTGTCTTTTTTCTTTCCTGTAGCCTATTTTTCTTGGCCCTTAATCTTTTCAAATTTCAATTCTTTCCTGTCTTTGTGTAATGTTCAGTAAATTTCTTCTATGATGCATATCTTAACCAATCTTGTCCATAGTCATTTAAATTTGTATTTCTTCTGAAATAATATTAGAAGTTAAAATAGTAGCTTATTTTCCTAATCTTTAAATTGTTGATAAAACTTAACTTTTCTAAAATCTATCCATTGTAGTGTAAATAATTGTTTGCTTGTGGTATATTTTTTCATCATGTATTACATATTTTAATCATGTCTATTTTTTTTCAGGTATCATATTAGGTAATTAGGTTTTTCAGAGCAAATTATGTCCCATTTTCTCATTGTAGTATATTTTTATTAAATATACTTCCTCATGAAAGTTCAGTACTGACATGTAGGATAGGCTCTAATTAATCTTTCTCTTCTTTGTATTGTTTTAGGAAATTTATTTACCCAATTTTCTTTTTCTCTTGTTTGTATTTTTTAGGGAACTTATTTACCCATTATTCATCTTGATCGTCTTTGTATTATAATCTTGAAATGTTTGTACTTATTATACAGTCTTTAAATTTTAAATTATTTTAAAAAATAAATGGTTCAATTTAGAACATGCTGAAATCTATTCTTATGTATAAATTCTTTTGTTATATTAAATAAACTTCAAAATTTGAAAGTATTAATGAATTGTGTAGCCATATATATGTGATGTATTAATGAAAGTTAACTTGAATAATAATGTTTTCATTGAATAAAAACATTTTGTTATATTATTAATTGAAATAAGTTTTTTGTGATTGATATCTTTTTCAAATTTTAAAACTGTTTGTTCTATAAATTTTGATATGATTGATTATCGTTTGAAATGGATGCTGGAGTGTATGTAGAATTTTTAGTGGGGTTTGTTGATTAGAATTTTGCTGGTATGTGATTGTTTTTTGAGATGAAACCCATTATTGCCTAAAGAAGGAATAACAGAGGTTATGACTTAGAGAGGCAGTAATGAGATAATATTTTTTGTGTTGATTACTTATGTTGATTGCCATAGATGCAAAATGATGATTAAGTATGAATATTGATTGCCTTTGAAGCAAAATATTATTGATGTTTTGAATGATTTCTTGTTTAATGATTGATAGTAAAGTTTTGTCATGAAATGTAGTTTGTGTTTAGAACATTGAAAAGTCGAAATAAACTATAGTATCCGACAAACGATGATTAATAATATTAAATAATTTGCTTTTTATACAATTTTGAACACAAAGTTAAAACTAAATAATTTTGAAACCCTGAATGATAAATCATAAATGTGAAATGAACTTGCTATAAATGAAATGTTATACTAAATGATAATGAAATGCAGATATATTATGAAATGATTGTGAATAGAAGACCAATTGTCTGAAATTATTGAAATATGTATTGAAATTATTTTTTGTTGTGATGATCTGATGTTTTTTACAATTTTGATAATGATACAGGGTGTTATGAAATTCTATTTCTATTTTGAAGAATGGATTAAATTTTGATATTTGAACAGTGAATAGATGGAAATGATTTTTTTTTATATTGAAATTTATAATTGATATCTCCATATTTCACAATTTATGTATTGCTGACTGTATAATAAGATGTTAACAAATTTCAATTTTATATTGACTATATACTTAAAAATAATTTTCATGTGTATTAGAGTGTATTGATAGCCTAATCAAGTTTTTCTTCTTAGTTTATAAGCATTTTAAGATAACAGGTACAGCACAGACATTAACATTGAAATAATTATCATGTGAATCTCGAAATCAGCAACAAGTGAACGCCATGAAGAGTGTTAAGAACATTTGGGTGATTTTCGAACTAGTGTGATTCAACTACACCTAAATCTACGCTGATGCCTATACTAATAACTACGCCAATGCCTGCGCCAATATCAATGCCAATAGCTACGCCTATGCCTGCGCCAATGCCAATGCTGATGCCAATGCCAATAGCTACGCCAATGCCTGCGCCAATGCTGATGCCAACACCAATAACTACGCCAATGCCTGCGCCAATGCCAATAGCTACGCCAATGCCAATAGGTACGCCAATGCCTGCGCCAACGCCGATGCCTGCGCCAATGCCAATAGCTACGCCAATGCCTGCGCCAATGCTGATGCCAACACCAATAACTATGCCAATGCCTGCGCCAATGCCAATAGCTACGCCAATGCCTGCACCAACGCCGATGCCTGCGCCAATGCCAATAGCTATGCCAATGCCTGCGCCAATGCTGATGCCAATGCCAAAATCTACGCCGATGCCTGCGCCAATGCTGATGCCAATGCCAATAGCTACGCCAATGCCTGCGCCATGCCAATGCCTGCGCCAATGCTAATGCCAATGCCAATATCAACGCCGATGCCAATGCCGACACCAAAGCATACGCCAATAGCAATGCCAACGCTTATTGCTGACTTTGTATCTCAAACTTCAACACTACTACATTACCTGGAGGTAATTGCCATCCATGTTCACATTTGCAACTTTGAATTCAAAATAACAGTCACAGTATCATGAAAGAATTGATTCAAAAAAATCCTCTCCTAAATTATTCCTGTATGCAGAACTCTAAACCTTGAAAGCTGAAAATATCAAAAAACCAAACCTTACCTAAATTAATCCTCACCTAAATTAATCCTGTATGCAGCGTCTATCTCTTTTCCGAAAAACGAATTACATTGTCATTTCAAGCCTGAAATGTACATTGTATAATTATATGATACAAAATTTACGTGACTCTGTATCGAGTTTGGTATGCAGTCGTCTACTACAAGCATGAGGCAATGCTAACTGAGATGTCACCTGTATCGAGTTTGATATGCATCAGTCGACTACAAGTATCAGCCCAACACTACGTGCATCCAGATCAGCCCAACACTACAAGTATTCGGATCAGCCCAACACTAACGTCATCACATTGGAGTCACACTTAACTGAAAATCATACTGAGTGCCTTAATGGGCTGTTTTCCAAAATGTGCATCAATAAAATCAACCGCGTCAATAGTGAAAGAAATGAACATTTTTTGATTTATTGAAATTTTATGTGAAAATTAAATGTAACAATTCATCAATTCATTTAAAAAAATAATAATAATAATAAATTTTTCATTCAACATACTAATTTTTTTTATGCAATCAAAAATTGAATTTTTCTATCTATTAAATTTATTTGCAATTTCAAAAAAAAAAAAAAACTATTCTTTACATATTAAACTTTCTGTTGAGATATTTTCCTTTAAATTATAAAGCTAAATAAAAGTAATTTTGATATTCTATACTTTGAAATATTGTTTGGAAACATATAACAAATGCTATTGATGAATTTTTATAATAATTTTCAATTATAGTTGACATGTAATGTTTTTATAAAAAAAAAAAATTGTTACTGTTCTCGAATTTACAATTCAAAATTTTCATTAGGTTCAATGTAATTTTTTTTCTTTAAATTTTCAAACAGTAAAATTTTTTTTATGTCAAGAGGGGGTATTTGTAATATTACATTTTTTCTCACATTGGAATCGAATCTTCAATTCGAGATCTATGAAACTTTATAGTAAATATCAGAGTCATCGATAGACGGACAAACTTTTTGACTGAGAATTTTTCATCGTAAATGATTGTTGCATTGTTCCATGGTGTCACCGAGGCTGGGTTAACAAAATTAATAGATAAATGGTTTATTTAAATAGAGAATATATATAAAAATTTAAAATAATAGTTTCAAAATAAAGTTTTATTGAGAACAAATATAAAATGTGAATTCTAAACTTGTAATTTATAATTTTTTGGTGACGTGTCTGTAACGTTGAAGTGTATAGAAGCTTTTGCTCTCTTCCTGACTTGTAGTTTTTCCTGTGGCTTCTTTCTCTCTGAAACATGGCTGGCTGTTGTGTGTTGTAAATTTTTGCTCTCTGAATAATTTTCGTTTAAGTGAATTTATTAATGTTTTAAATTGAGTTTTAAACACTTTATAGTGTTCTATTTTGTTCGTATATTGCTATTTGTGTATTCAAGCCAATAGCCACTGTTTTTCAACTATAATCTGGATAAGTACCCTTAGCTCGTAGTAACTTTAAATGCTTAGGCTTGTAATATATTGTTCTTTGTGTATTTGTGTATATCTCCAAAATTCTTTTGAAGATTATAAGTTCATTTGCTCTGAAAACTGGATTTCTCATTCATAGGCGATAGATCCATTCATAGTTTATCAAGAATCTATTACGTTGGAGCCGATAAATTTCCTTAGGGTAATAGGTGGAATGCTATTCCAACCGATTAAGGAAAAATTGGTAGCACAGCACCTTATTAGATTTTCCTGTATTTTAAAAAATAAATTCAATTCCGGCAATCATAACCTCCTTTTAAAAAGTTTGCAAATTATTGTTTTTGACCTTTAATTAAGACCATTTCACCTAGCATTCCCGAAAAGGGAAGGTATATAAAAAAACCCTTACAACATGGCGTTCCCGAACAGAAACGATGATTATAAATCATTATAGAAGCCTAATGTCTACCAAAATTTTTATTTTTTATCCAATAGCTTTTATTTGGTTGAAAATTTATTATAGAGCTGGGGAAGTAATAGAAAAG
Organism: Nilaparvata lugens; assembly: GCF_014356525.2. Taxonomy (NCBI): domain Eukaryota; kingdom Metazoa; phylum Arthropoda; class Insecta; order Hemiptera; family Delphacidae; genus Nilaparvata; species Nilaparvata lugens. The sequence goes on along the minus strand of NC_052514.1, from coordinate 20,912,228 downwards.
TCACGTTTCAATATAACCTAGTATATGCTACAAGATAAAGTTTGTAAGACTGCATAAATTATATAAGTGTAACTGTGATACTATTCGGCAAAGATTTAAACTTGTTTATCTTTTGAAAACAATAGATAATTATGCTTAGCACAATAATAAGAGGATATATTTAATAAAGTTATCATTAATTTATTGTACCAGAACCAGATGGCAAGAGCAGATTTTTAGTATTAGGGATAGGGTTGGGGACTTTTGATATGTTCACCCCCTAACTGGTCCCAACAAAGCTGTAAAGTCAAAAATTGTGTTCAAAACATTCTCTCCTAATTCCTTTGTCAATAAATTGGTCTATTTTTGCTTAACTGAAAATCTCACACTCAACACTGAAGCTGCTGCAACAGTCGTGGGGATGTGCGTAAACTTGTGAAATTATACATCAAATTGAAGAGAATTTGATGCTCTATAAGCTCATGATCAGCATGGATCCCATCGATATTTAAAAAGTTATAAGAGCAAAAATAGCAAAAAATTTAGGGAAAATGTGTTTTTTCAAAAATCTCACATCTTTTAGAGTGATATCTCGAAAAGTGAAAGAGATATATAAAAAATTGTTAGATCAATATTATGGGAAATTATGTGACCTTTAATTTCTTATAGAATAGTCATGTCTGTAAAATGCATAGTTTTCGAGTTATATGCGAGAAACCAAAAAATGGTACCTTTGAACCACCCCCACCCCCTTAGCACAGGAGGTAGGGATGGGGACTTTTGATATGTTTACCTCCTCACTACCCTAAACAGAACTGCGGGATCAAAAATTGTCTTCCAAACTTTTCCCCCTATACCCTTTTTTGAGCATTCGTTGCCTGAACTATCAAATAAACAGTGAAGAAGAATGAACAACAAAAAGACGAAGATACAAAAACCCAACCTCAAAAATTTTGCTTGAAGCCTTTTGCTGTGATGACGCAAAAATTGATGATAATATGTGTATCATGCATGTTTACCATGCATGTACTACCGTTAGTAGTCAGCCTTAGACATCAGATGCAAACTCATATCCTGATGGAGTCCTAAAATAACACTTATCGACTTAGCCCAATAAAAATATTGTCATTCTTAATTTATTTATATTGATATAATTGAAGTGTGAATAGGCCTACCTATCCATCTTTGCTTGTATGGTGTTGATCAACTGATCGACGTAGACCAGATTGTCAGGCCTGCCGAGCTGCAGGTTGTGCTTGGCCCACAGATGTGACACATAGTCAGCCACGTTGCCGCGCACATGCGTGTGACAGAAGAGACAATCCCGCGCGTACGAGTTCGCCTCTCTCTCTTGTCTTTGCTTCTCTAGAGCTAGTTCCTGAACAACAAAATAGGTATTTGTATATCTAGAGTGTAAAATACAGCTTTTTCTCACTGAGGGGAGATTTTTATTTCCCAACAATCTCCCTGAGGGAGAGAAATCATTTTTCACTCGTGATGTACTCGACATTTTTCCTCCACCTACATTTATAAAAACTGCAAATAAAATAATTTCGATAACTTATGTGACCCATAGCAATATGTTACAATATAACCTAAAAAGTAATCAATTCTGGTGGTTCTGAGTTCTGACAGAGTTCACTTCCGACACTGCTATCTGTGGGCAAAAGTTGTAACAATGGAGTGATTCAAAACAATAATGGCCGACTTCATGTTTCAGATTTTATAAGCTGGTGAGAAATATTTTTTTGGCTGGTATTTTGGATAACATGAACTAATTATAATTTTTTGTAGTCTACTAATTGAACGAGCGAAGTGAGGTCTAAGATTCAAGTCGACGGTTTTGCATTTCTCTTTATGTTTATATTTATTTATGTTCCGCATTTACGGCGAAATAGATTTTCATGAAATTTGACAGGTATGTTCTTTTTTGAATTTCGTGTCGACGTATATAAAAGGTGTTTTGAAATTTTACATTTTATGTATAATACAAAAGGAAAAGAGTCTCCTTTGAACGCCAATATTACCTTAAAAATCAGACTTTAGAATTATTCATCATAAATCAGCTGTCGAGTGGATTATAAATTGCATGCAATGACGCATGCAATTCAATATCTCAATGTAATTTGGTAAACTTCAGCTGTCGTGTGGACTATTAATTGCATGCAATTAATAACTAAAATAATATTTTTCTCTCGACCTTTCTCTGCTTTCAACTCGGGCTGACCTGTTGCCAGTATGTCTTGAAGAAGATTAGCTTTATTTGATGTTAGCATTTTTGATAAGTCAACCCCAACAGCCATTAGCCGTACATCGATATCTCGCCGACACGACATACAGGCAGGATTTACTCTGATGAATAGTATAAGAGGAGGCTGTGGTTTATAACTGTGCGAGGTCTACTGATCACAGAACTACTAGTATCAAGAATGTAATAAGTTTAGCATAAAAACATATTCGTGGGCATACAAGGAAAATCCACTAAGTACATGAAAGTAGATTTTTCAATTTCTTTTCATTTTTTTCAATTTCTAATGAATCTTAATTCCCTTATAGTGATTTTTCACAAAATAATTTCATACTACAAGAAATTAGATATGCATCATTTGTTTGATAATTAATTATTCAACATTCATAGTTTATAGAATATATTGAAAACTGATACAAAATCAAAGTTTGGAAAAATTGGACTTGCTACATTTTCCTTGTACAGTATTTCATAAGTTGATCAAATTTCTGGTTCAGTTCATGAATTTAGTTGGCACAATGACAACACTATAATATGCTTCCTCATCTGAGCTTCGACCTTCTAACCTATTTCCAAAGTAAGTTTTTGAAATAGAGTTGCTTCCCATGTTATTTAAATTAAGTTATTTTTACTCCCCTTGGGAGTTTTTCTGTTTTTTTAGACTCAAGGGTGAAGAATTGACATTTTACTATTATGTGTGATGGGTAGATCGAGTCATACAAAATAGGGCATTTTTACATCTATATAATAAGAGAGAGTAGGGTTGTGTGTGTTCGTTTGTTCACATCAAAACATGTCAACTTGTGGATTGCATACCGGAGAAACGGGAATGATTTAGATCTCCAAATTTTGAACATAGATTCTAAAAATATCAATCTCGTGCACCTGGAAGCCCAAATTTCAATTTTCCTTCTAGATTTTTCAGAATTAATGTTCAAATTCATTTATGCTACCGTATATGAAGCTACATTGTTGCAGCCCAAAGTGTGTTTTTTTATGAGGAGGTTATAATGCTGTTACAAGACTATCATTTTCGAACGGCCATGTAGAGCAACGGTAAAACGCTAGCTTACGGAGCGATGGTTCCTCGGTTCGAATCTCAGTGCTTCCCAATTTTTTTGTTCTTAATTTTTTCCCTCAAAACGTATTATTATCAATTATTTTTTGAAGGAATTTGTTTCCATTACAATTGAACTTGGATTTTATCAAATAATTATTTTTAATGTAAAATTTTGCCACCAGTACAAATGAATTGGACATAGTCTTCATGCTGTAGGCCTATCATTGAATTTCATAAGAAAAACATGAATAGATCACAATAAAATAATTAATAATTTATATTTTTCAGTTATAATGTACTATCAGACACGAATTCCCAGTGAAATAAGTATTTTAGGTATTTTGTTTGGAATTGGGAAAACAAAAGGCTGCCTGATTCAAATTGAGGAGGATCCTAATCGAACTAAATTATTTATTGATGTATTGGAAAAATCAATATGATTCTGTGAGGTTTCCAAGTACATGTATTATGTATTCTTCAGTTTTCTATACTATAATAAAGAACTGGCTTATACACGTAAGGAATAGGGAATTATGTTTGACGCATCATCACGTCTGAAATATACTCAACTGATTAATTTGAAATTTTGCAAATAGATTCTTAATTAACCGAGGATGGTTATTTATGCCTATTTTCAGTTCTTCAAGATTTCATTACGTCAAGTTTTCAATTTGTCATGCTTCCAGTTGTTGTATAGAAGCAGCTGAACATTTCTTTTAAATGGACACTAGATGATAGGTATGATTGGGGATCCTATTCGAGTAAAAATAACTGATTTTCTGTCGCATGAAAACCGCACCGATTTCTCAAACCGTTCAAAAGTTATTGTCATTCAAAGATACTGATAAATCATCCATCTATCCATCATCTTTACTATAATAATGGAAAGAGCTGGCTCATACACGAACGTGATGTTGGAAAATTATGTTTGACACATCATAACGTCTGAACTACTGGACTGATTGATTTGAAATTTTGCATAAAGATTCTTCATTAACCGAGGATGGTTATAGGCCTATTTTCAAATTTAGAATTTTTCATTACGTCAAGTTTTCGTTTTGCAGTTCTAAAATAGACCCTTGCGAAGCACGGGTTACCTACTAGTAAATAATAAAATGGTCAAACAGACCAAACACTATAGAAGACTACAATGGCAGTGCCGCAGATCGTAAGGTCTCTTTCACACGATAGGAGACGTGCAACTTGAACACTGAACAGTGTTCAAGTTTTTTTTGTCGAAGTACATTGAGTCCAATCGTGTCTTTCACATGGTGATGCCAAGCCAGGAACCTCCTTTTGTCACGTCTTTTCCCCTCGAGGCAAGCAGAAACCTGATTTGATCGAGATACTAGCGGACAAATCGCCGCTTTCACATGGTGATCCTACGTCTCTCCGGTCATCACTTTTTCTCAAAAACTATCTTTCTTGGAAATGAAGATAGAAAGATTCTGATTTCGGATTTGGATTCAGCGACCCCTAATTCTTTAACGCGTAAGTCCCGTTTTCTAAAATATCCGAAAACAAGGAAGTTATGACTGTTTTTAATAAAGCTTTCTATTATCATATAATTATACGGTAAAAACGACACAGATACTGTATATTATACAGTATACGTATGTTCAGTAGCTATTATAATATAACTTACACGGTATCCTTTTAGGAAATTTGGTGGGATATTTATCTTGATTTCTGCAAATACCAAAAAATAAGGGAGTAAGATAACTTTGAAAAACCAACGTTTTCCTGCCGATTGACAAAGCAGATGAAAAATTAGTCCAAGACATTATTATGTCTTAGACTAAAAACGTGTAATAAATATCAGATTAATATTCAAGCTATCAAGCTTTTCATAAATTTATTGTTTCCCCATGGCAGTAGGTTTGCGCCCAACGTTTTCACTTGAACATTTCTGTGATAAGCATTAAATTGTGATAGAACACATTATCGTATTGATCTTCTAAATCCAGTTACATGTACATCGATTTTTGTAAAATTGATTTTTTACCGTTCCTATGAATTCTACCAGGTTCAGCACAACTTCTTAAATAGCATTATGTTTTATTCAACAGAATTCATAAGGACGGCAAAACATCGAACGACAAAAAAACGCTTTCTGAGTAACTGGCCTTAACAAAACATGGCTTCACGAAATACAGTACGATAATTTAGAATAGTTGATACGATAGTTATGCTTTTCGCATAATGGCAACACTGTGCTTGCTCACTCACTTCTCCAGTTGACACTTGTCAGTTGTTTACTTGACTTGACTTTGACACCTTGATAGCTTGATTATATACAAATCGAAAAACTTTGAAAAATATCACCAGTAGAAAGTTTATTTTTAGCCTTTGCACAGCCTTCATTTTTATTTAGTTTATTTTTAGCCAAGACGTAGACTGCAAGAGAGTATTAGGCCTACTTAACTTGCTAAGCAATTAAAACTACAATTTCTACAACACAAGTTTGTTCAACACATCTGTTTAATTAAGTAGAACTCGTCTGACCTTTGCATGGGAAAATTCCTTCATTAATATTCTTCAAGATCTAGGGACTGATCTATTTTATGTTCGCTAGACCACTCAGATGTTCCTGGGACAGTGTTGTTCTTAGGAAAGTCTTCATTATCTCTCACCGAATTTGAAATGATCTAGCCCAAAAATAAAAACTTTAACCGCTCATATCCCAAAAAGTAATTGACGCAAAAAAATGTTCCCTGAGAAAACGTATCCATTTTGATAGCTTGATAATATACAAATCGAAAAATATCACAAGTGAAGAATTGTTTAGCCAGTTGCACAGCCTTGAACATAGAAGATTTGAAGACATTGACTGGGCGCACCCTTACTTGCCTCATTGACTCTTTCAAGTGGTTTTACATGATCAGCGCCAGCACAGGGAAACACTCTCTCACATTTGACAAACTACAGCGTTCCATGTCTAATTTTGTTGTTCTCAAAGTCAGTATGCACTTGCTGTCTTTGAAAAGTAGCACCACACTCCACACATATTGCTAGTCAGTATGGTGGATAGCCCCAGATCAGGATGCAGCTACCAAAAGCTGCATGGTATAAAATGAACAAGTTCTCAATTCTCAGCAGCCCTCTTTTTTAACAGTATAGTACGAGGACATAATCAACGAAGAGATTGAGACATTTGTCATATCTGTGGGCTCGCTGTAGTGCGAGAGCTGCGCTGTCGCCTACAGCACATGCCCGCTTTCTTCTACCCGCGTAGCGCCTGTACGGAGCGATTGATTGATTGATTGAGTACTTTATATAGGTAGATAAGATCAAATAATTGATTAATAAAATGAAGTAGGCTGAAAGTAGATCAGAGTTATCAAATTTCAGTAATATACAGCAGTATGCAGTGGATAATTGAAATAACATGAGTTTATATAATATAAATATAAATATAAATATAAATATATATATATATATATATATATATATATATATATATATATATACAATTCGTTTTATAACATGGTTTAAAAGTTTATATTGGTGGAATGGGTGAGGGATGGTTGTCATGTGATCGTTCTAGGGCCGGACAGTTTCAGTCATTTGTTCCAAAATATGTTTTTTTTAAAGTCAGGTTGAAGCTCGCTCGGCTCTCGATAGACCTGATAGAAACAGGAAGTGTATTCCATGCACGACAGGCACTGACTAAGAAGGATTTTGTGAGCGATCGGAGGTTGAAAAAAAAACTGCCCTCGTATAAACAATTTCAACAATGAACTATGATTAGACCTAAATTGAGTTCAGTCTTCCATTCTATCAAATCCATTTTATGAGGATAAATACAATTATTTTCCAATTTAGAGTCAATAACACTAATAATGTGTCAGGCATATTCAGAACAATTTTAACAATATGAATAAAACCATTATTTTCCAATAAAGAACTCCTTAATAACACCAATGTCAGGCATATTCAAATCAATTCAAACAACAATATGAATAAGACCATTATTTTCTAATAAAGAACTCCTTGTAACGCTTGCGTATTATTACAGAGAAAAATGCTAACTTTATTCTATTCAGCCTACTTTGTCAAAAGAAAATGCATACCAGTTTTTCAGCTCGCAACTGCTCCCTTAGTAATTTATCTTCTTCTAATTGGTCAGATAGAGTATGATATTCTTTATCTGTACTGCCTAGTAGTTCTTCTTTTGTGATGATTGAAAACCTGCCCTTCCAGTATGTAAGATACCTGAAAAAAGTTAGAAGTTAACACTTTATAATCTGCAATAACAGTTAAGATGTTGCTACTGTATATTGATAGTAGCATTACTGTTGATAGTACTGTCCTAATAGCATTTACAAAAGCACAAACTTGACTATGATGACACGAACTGTGAAAAATACTCTAAAACGCAGATGCAGCAAAATCTCAACATTCAGAAGGGTTGATTGACGAAGGAGGCATTGATAAACAATTTTTCTAAATCAGGCCATTCATTATTAGTTGTCAAACTTGTTAGACCACTACACTGATCGATCCACTAAACTTCTTAATGAGCAATTCCTTAGCGACGTCTCGAGACCGCGGCTATAAGGAGGCTCTCGAGACGCTTGGTTAGAGTCGTTGTGGCTAGAGCACATAACCTATAAATCAATTGGAATCTATGATTTATTAGATGATATGGATCGTTCATTCACTTCAAATTTATCTGCCACCATTTAAGTTCATACAACTTTAAAATCCAATGTGGAGGTTCTGGGAACACGTTAAATTGTGACTAGCGGTAAACGTTCCGCGTCCCATGGGAACCATGATGGATTTTTGACAGTAAATGTTCCAAAATCCAGTTACCGTTCAATTCGTCCTGCATTGCACTCTGACCGCGGTGCCAAAGATTGTACCACAATCGAAGAGCTGTCATTGGTCGAATAAAGGACCGTCTGCACAATCATGCGGTAATAGCTTGTTGATCTACCTTAATAGCAAAGCCACAGAATACATAACCAACAAAATTATGTTTAATAAACATTCATTAAATTATTTATTCTCTAGAATATTTGAGAGTAATTTTTCTCAAATCAAAAACAATATGTTGAGATAAACCATCAAAAGCAAACCAGCATTATAAGCTACAAATAGGCTACTCCCTAAGAACAGTCTATAAAGGTGTACCACAAGGGTCAGTTGTGGGGCCACTGCTGATTTACATTAATGACTTTTCCACAGAAATGGGTCATAATAAGAACTATATCCTTTTTGAAAACGACACCACTATCCTAATACCAAGTGAAAACATGAAAACACAGAGGTAGTGTTCAAACCACTTAATAAAGCGAATCAGATATGCAACAGACTACATTTAACCATGAATAACAATAAAACCGTTCACATTCGCTTCAACCAAAAAACAGAAACATGGCGAATCAGATAAGCATTGAAACACCAGCACAGACCTGTTCTAGATTCCTGGGCGTACTGATTGACAGTCACCTCACTTAGCCATATCACATCGAACTGCAGGGCAAAAAACTCTCATCAGCCATATTTGTTATCGAAGAATTCGAAATATTTGTTGAAGAAGAATTCGAAATATTACTGAGGATTCAAAACAGCATTCATGGCGTATCATTCATTATTTGCTTCCAACCTAAAGTATGGCATAGTGGTATGAGGATCAGCAGCTCAGGTAAGTATGGACAGAGTTCTGCGAATTCAAAACGGACACATAGAAAAATACTGAGATATGATGGAACACTTCAGGGCACTTTTCATTCAGCCTAAAATACTCACAGTTGTCTCACTCTCACCATACATATATGAGGTAAAAAATTGCGAACAAGAGGACAAGACCAAAATTGAGGGGTGATGGACATGACCATAACACCAAAAATAGAACCCGACATTGATCTCCAGCAGCACAGACTTGGTAAATTAAATTCATCAAATCGTTAGCCTATTCAGGGGGCCGACTTACTTCATACTTACGTAGTCCTCGCCTACAGTCATAGGGTTGCAGGAGTCGTCATCCATCTTCCCTTCCATGGGGGGTTTGCGGTGAGCTCCTGTCTCATATGTACATGTGTGTGCTCCTAAATTGTAGTTAGTTGTATTGTAGTCGTTTGTAGTATAGTATGGTCTAGCTGTGAGCCTGTGAGGTAGACTTTCAAGGCACTATTAAACTTCCTCTAATTAGTGACCGTTTTCATGCTAACAGACAGCAGGTTGTATAGTATCTATATTTTATATAGATAAGACATGCAGAGGTGATCTGCTGAATTTATCCAGTCTGTGTTGAGGCAGGTCTATGTCTTTGTTGTTTCTGATATTGTAATTGTCTTAATTAGTTTTAGCAAGAGGTTGAATTTTTCAGCCTGTACTATGGATTAGAAAATGTAAAGTGTAAACTGTAAAATGTAAATGTAAACTTTGAGAATTCTGTATTTTCTGTAAAGGTCTTTGCTGTGTTCTATCCTGGTTTTACACTCTTAATATTGTTCTTAATGCTTTTTTTGGATTCTTAATATTTTTTCTTAACTTTTTTGAGCTGCCGACCCCAGGCGGCAATGCCATCCATAGCGCAGATGAGAAGTAAAGAGAATGGTATGCAACGGAAGCTGTGTCTTCATCCGAAATGCTGCGTATCCTGCGAATGAGAAAAACTGCAGATGATAGCTTTTTGCCAAGATATTCTAGGTGGGGATGCCAAGTTGAGTGTGAACACTCTTCCAAGTGTTGAGGACTCTTCAAACATCTGACAAAGGAGCTGAAGCCAGTACAGGACAACGGTATCTTCGCCAGAAATCTGAAAAACTACCTAACTATGAGGCCCTACTATACCTTGGCAGAATACATAGATGACCACACATACCAACACCGCAAACCATGAATTCCCATTGATTGGGAAGAAAATCTGACGATTCCCGTGTGAATTACCATGGAGAAGACTACAAGTAAAGTGGAAGAAGTACACACTCCTCTGGACGGTAGCTTTGTAAAGCAGACTATGTTAATTTACGCAGCTAGTGAACGACAAACCTTGGTGGAAATCAACTTCATAAGTGTTTGCCAGAAGCTTGAAACAAAGATTTTGAAGTGGTGTTCCTTGGGAACAAGTAGTTTTCACTACTCTAGTTTTCCCTATTGGGAACTGTATTCACCAATTTTCGTATTCCCAGATCGAACCCAATGATTCAGCAAATCTAATGAATTTATAGGTTATGTGCTCTTGTCTGAGACGCGTTTCAAGGCCCTGCTCGAAGGTGTGTTTATGTTTGTGCGGATCCGCGTTTGGCTGCGTATGCGTCAAGTCAATAGCAACTATCCAAAACAATATATTGAATTGACAATAATATGTTCTGACAATAAATGTTCTTGAATCATATCCATTCAGTTGATATTGTATTTAGTATTAAAATCACTGATATATTAAATGAAATAGCTTACGATATCAACTGAGTGAATACAATACAAATTATAGTATTTTGTCTAATTTTGCTTACGCAGCTGAACGTGTATACGGACAAACCAAAACCCACCTTAGGTGGGGCGTCCACTGGAACCGATTTTGTCAAAACTAGCATCGGCCAAAAACTACCGAACTTGTCCGAACGATCCCCCAACAAAGAAAGGAATAGATGCTCGTCCATTGCAACAGGTTCATATGAAATTCTACAATCAAATCAATGTGTATAATTATGTAGGGGGCTCCAAAAGATTATTCATTGATATGAAGGCTAGGAAAAATCAAAAAGTTATTTACTGATATGAAGGCTATTAGGCTATTTGTAACCTGTGGCACTTGAGAAATGTCTTACAATCTTTAATTAGCTACTGTCAACTTATTGTTAAAAGAGATTTAACAAGGACTTACTTTTCCAAAATTGCAACTTGTTCAATAGAATCAATGAACAGCTTATGAGATTTGAAAATATGATCTGATAACATTTTTGTTTCTGTTGGTAGTTTGAACTTCTTGTCACAAAATACACAGTCAATCTCGTGGCCATCGTATGATATTTGGGTTGTTTTGAAATGCAACGGGCCAAACATTACCTGCACATTTAATATTCAATCACAAATAAAACCTTATGTAGAAAACTATTATTTAAATTAAGTTGTTATTATTATTGTAAGAACACTTTGTGCTACAAAACGAAACATAACCTTGTTTTTGGATTTTTGACAAGTTTGTATCAGAGGCACAGAATAGGTACAGAATGGAAACTTGTAATCAAACGCCTATCTTACCAATGCTTTTTACATGACGCAAATACTAGACACGTCACGTGACCTTAGGAAGTTCCAATCCTGGTCTTCTGATTGGCTCTTGGCAGTGAACGAGATCAATTGATTCGGTTCATTGAAGTGATCCGAACCTTTCATCAATACTATAGTAAGGTCCACGTTATAATGACAGTATTTGATCAACTTTGGTTTTGCTATCCTTGTCTATCATTAGACAAAGCCGGTGGTACTACCTTTTTCTAGGTCCACAACGATGCCAATTATGTTTTTGACGGTGTAGAAATATAATGAATTAATGCAGAGAATCAGCATCGCTATTCTTTTATCTTTATCCACTGCCATTATAACGTGGACCTCACTATATTACAATGCGGCGCTTCCTAACAAGATGGCAGATTTTTGCGTCAGGGTACTAGCCAAGTTTCCATACTGTATGTATACTGTGTCAGAGCAGCTTCTCCTTGTAGATACAGAGTAACGGCAAGCAATGAAGGAGAGGCCCTAGAGTCTTAACTCCGCCATTAATAAAATAAAGGCAATCATTCAATTTTATATTCATACTACCTATTTCAAATTTGTTTGTTTTCTTGGTTTTGTGTTGTGAATTATTCTTTTTTTTTAAATGTGACTCTCATAACCTATTTTTTAGGCTGTGCCTTGTTTACATTGGAATTGGAACAGTTTGGGCTTCAACCTGTTGATCTTTTCTGAATGTAATCATTGTAATAAATGAATAAATATCCATTCAAACTGTAGCATAAATGTAGTTGTATGTGGAAACTTAAGAAATTATATAAAAGCGAAATGGTACTCACTCACTGACTGACTCACTCACTCGCATAACTAAAAATCTACCAGATTAAAAACGTTCAAATTTGGTAGGTACGTTCAGTTGGCCCTTTAGAGGCGCACTAAGAAATCTTTTGGCAATATTTTAACTCTAAGGGTGGTTTTTAAGGGTTTAAAGTTCGTCTTTTAGCATGTATATTCTTCTTCTCCCAATCTCTTAATTATAATTGAAATTTCCATATCATATGTTACTATAGAACTATAATCTAGATAGAGTACCTCTTCGAAACAGTTGTTAACTGGCAACTAAATTAATAATTTTGTCAGGTTGGCATTAAGTTGAGTTGACTTTGTTAGGTTGGAACCAAGTTGAAGATTTAAATGTATTTATCGCGGAAAAATTGATTGGGCACTGCTACTTTAATCCTGGGAATATGATGTCAGGCTCGCTTCGCTCGCCATATCCGTTTAGCCAGCCGTTTAGTCTGGACCCCCGACTGGATTGTCCTAACATATGATAAAAATGCCCAAATGAAAATGCAGGCGAGCGAAGCGAGCCTGCTGATCTCATTCTTGGACGATCCTGTCGGGGGTCCAGGGGGCGTAGCCCCCTGGCTAGACGGATATGGCGAGCGAAGTGAGCCTGACGGCTAGTGAGTTTATATAACTTGGATGCTTGAAAATGTTGGAATGTGTTTGGAATTATATTTACTAATAAGTTATTGAAAAATGAGTGCGATTTCATCGTAAATATAAAGACTTATTGAGTAATATATAATATATTATATTTTAAGCTATGAAGAAGTCTGAAATTTAGTTTTTATGTCACCAATAATTGTTGCTCTTTTGAAACTTGTCAATACACTCAAACATCTAGCCTTATGACAATAATAATATAATTTTTAGATTTTTCTGATACATATATTACTGTTGTGTACATTTTTAAATAATATAATAAATTTAATATAGTTTAAATTTAAATTTAAACTATATAATAAATTTAATTTATTTATTTCAATCAATTTGTACATAGTTTTTACGAGCTATACAAATAAGTTGCTTTTACTGAATTTCTAGAAATTTCAAGTATTGAATATATTTTATAAATAATTCTAATTCTTCAATAATAACAGAATAATTGCAAACAACAATAACAATTTTCTGCCAATCATCTTCCGAACAATGCTATTGTAGCTCTTCAATAATAATATTATATTATTGATATTGATATTAATAATAATATTATTATTATAAATATGTATGATTGTTAACAGCAATTATAATAATTTTCTGCAGTATTTTCAAAACAATAATAATTACAAAATTATAGGTTACTACCAACTATAGGCAGAATACAATATTCTTTGTATATTCTGCTATATTCTGTGCTATATAATAACCCTCTCTATCATCCTTCAACAATACAAAATTCTAGCCTCATATATTCTATTTACTTGAACAGTTGCTTTCTATAAAATTTATTAATTCATAACCGCACCTCAAAAATATTGCTTCACCAATAATACAACAATATTAAACTAACTACTGTACATAGAATTTTTAATATTAGGAAACATCAATGGTGAAAATTTTCTACAAAACAATAATGTCAATATTGTAACAATCATCTCAGGCCTTGGTTTTCTACAGCTACAAGCCAGGCCAAGATAGTTTTCGACTTGCAACTTTCTGCCTTAAAACGTACAAAAGGAACCAGCTTATGGCAAAGGGGGTAGAGGTTGAAACAATGATGGTCAAAAGTCTAACGGTGAAATAACCGACGCTGACCAGTGACAAAAGGGTGGCAGCCAGACGCCAGGCGTGAGTGGAGTGCCATCAGATAGGGGGCAGCACCAACTGGGCAGTGATCCAAGAAGGAACAATGGTTCGAGGGTTGGCGAGCACGTGGAGTTGGGAACATGAGCACACTTTTCGGTGAACCACGGCCAGAATAAGATGTCTGAGGAGTGAGCAGCGTGCAGCCCGCAGCCTTAGACCTAGCTCCGCAGTGCAGGCTGGTTGCTTGGTTGAATCGGACTAGGCGCTGAGACAGCAAATAATAGCAGCATTGGTGGGAATGCGAGCGGCCGCAGTAACATCTTCCACCCAGCAATGGTCGGCGTAGTTCCGCCTAGCGGACAGACGAAAGATCAAACCAGTCGGTTATTTGATCCCTCCAGCCAGGCTCAGCCAAGCAGCCGGGACAATAGAACAATGGAGTGGCGGTCTTATTCGCGTTCATCAGCAGTTTTCTTTCTCACAATTATTTTGATTTTTGTGTGTCCTTTAATAACTCCAGTCACCAGTAAAAAGTTACCAGAAACGTGGTATACTACCATATTAGCCTAATGACTTTTCATGATGATTTTAATTATTTAAAAATATTGTTGACATTCTGAGCCTTTAGGCTAAACTTGGGGTCGCTGAGAACGAATCTGCGATCAGAATTTCTCTATCAGGAAAAATAACGAAAAAAACCCAGCTGTTGATCTTCTGGCAACTGTTAACAGTCATCCTGCAATGCGGCCGAAACACTTCCAAGCCAGACACCCATCTTGAATGACAACAACGCCAAGCTGTAAACCTAGCGCCGCAGTGCAGGATGGTTTCTCACAGCTTGGCGTTGTTGTCATTTGAGATGGGTGTCTGGCTTGGAAGTGTTTCGGCCGCATTGCAGGATGACTGTTAACCGTTGCCGGAAGATCAACAGCTGGGTTTTTTTCGTTATTTTTCCTGATAGAGAAATTCTGATTGCAGATTCGTTCTCAGCGACCACAAGTTTAGCCTGAAGGCTCAGAATGTCAACAATATTTTTAAATAATTAAAAATCATCATGAAAAGTCATTAATATGGTAGTACACAACGTTTCTGGTAACTTTTTACTGGTGACTGGAGTTATTAAAGGACACACAAAAATCAAAATAATTGTGAGAAAGAAAACTGCTGATGAACGCGAATAAGACCGCCACTCCATTGTTCTATTGTCCCGGCTGCTTGGCTGAGCCTGGCTGGAGGGATCAAATAACCGACTGGTTTGATCTTTCGTCTGTCCGCTAGGCGGAACTACGCCGACCATTGCTGGGTGGAAGAGCTTACTGCGGCCGCTCGCATTCCCACCAACGCTGCTATTATTCGCTGTCTCAGCGCCTAGTCCGAGTCAGACAAGCATCCAGCCTGCACTGCGGAGCTAGGTTTAGAAACCATCCTGCACTGCGGCGCTAGGTTAGGGGCTGAAATGGAGTCCTGTTTCCGGAAAACCACCACCACATCAACACCACCACATCAAAACCACCATTAAAGAAAAATAATTAAAATTCATAATTTGTAATGTATAGTGAGCAGTTTAAAAGTCCCCAAAAATGCCATGGTCCGCGGGGTATACAACATATAAGGTTAGTGTAATTTTAAGTTGTTGTTTGTTTGCCACACTGGTTATTTTCTTGTATTCTTGTTGTTTAAATGGGGTTTGTTTTCTTTTCTATTTGTCGTATATAATGTGCATTATTTGAGATTCTCAAAAAACATTATTATTAAAATTATATTCCATATTTCGGTGTTCTGCTTAACAGACTTATTACTAAAATTTCAAATGACATTTGATATATTTAATCAACATTGAAAATCTCGTTTGTTTCTTTGTAAAGTGTCAATTTCAATTTGCCTTTTGCTTATTTTCATTATAATTATCTAATGATTCTAAATTGTCTTGTGTTGTTATTTCACAAGTATCATTAGATCCCCTCCCTTCTTTATTGTTTAAATCATGTAGTGTAGCAATATAGTTGGGAAAGATGTGTAGTTCTACATTTATTGATTGCTGGACTGCGTCTTTATTTAAGTAATGTACATTGTTTTTATATAGTTCAAATAAATTCATGTCTCTGCTAAAGAGTTATGCTGTGGTAGTTGTTTATTCAAATTTCGAGGGTCGTTCCCTAATAAATAACGTGGCTCCTGGGTTATAAATTTTCAAATGTTATATTATCAAATTTTCATGTTACTATTTAAATTTCAAATTCACCATATATTAAGCAATCAGTAAGTGTAGATCTAGACAATATCCATAAGACCACGGTATATAGAAGAAGATAGAAGATTTTCATCTAAATACCGTGCATAAGACAACCGCAGTTGCATTCACCTAGAAAAATATGTATACACCGTATCACATAATATAATATCCCTGTTCAAGCAGTGGTCAAGTTCCTCTCTATTATTTTATTTCTTCCATTAAGAGAGTTAATTTAGTACAGATAAACCTGCCATATACTTTCGCACAACCACGGTATTTAGAAAAAAATATTCTAAAAATCTTTTTCTAAATACCCTGCGCACAACTAAGGTTTGCCAACAATAACAGGACTTGACTGGATTCATCTAAAAAGTTTCTAATTTTGCATTGATGCAGATACAGAATTTGGAAATCTTTCTAAATGTACTTTGATTTCTCATGGTTTCTCAAAACGTTCAATGAGCACTATAATGTTTAAATATCCTCGTGTTCTCCTAATAGTTAACATGTGGTTTTTAATTGAAAAATGTTGCATGATTTATTTACAGCAATGAGCAGCCAAGCAAAGTCAAAACATTTATCTTGGATCTTCTATGCCCACTCATTAATGAATCCCATGTTATAAGCAAAAAGCTTTTGGGTATCATTTTGGCGAAAATTGTGAATCAGTACAAGTCACAAAGAAATAACGCCTATCATCTAGCTAAGAATTTAGTCATTCGGTGTTCCAACACTCTTGAGCCCTACATTGAAGCAGTAAGTTTTAAAAATTTGTCCATTCCTATTATCAACTTAACCACACTTGAATGAACAATGAACTATTGTAAAATAAAAACCATATTAAATTACATGGCATCATAGATTTACTTCTATTTTTTACATGAGGGTGAAAATGCTATTTTGTTGTATGTAATGCTATTTGTAGTTCACATGGCCAAGGATCTACTAAGTTATCATTGCCATTTATCTCTTTTTTGTATAGGGCTACTTGTAATATAAATATAAAGAAAAAAAAATCTCAGTTCCCTTTTTGAAATAATTTATCACAACATGTGTCAGACATTTATGCCATTTTCAAGTGATATGAAGTAAATAAATAAATAAAATACTGCTGGAAGATTCTTATTTTGATCATATGTTAGTGTATTCATATGTTTTTATGAACTAGGACTGTAAATTTTGGGTTTAAATTCACATGATTCTATCAAAAATGGGGTTATTGGTGTCTAATTGGATTAAGTTTATTATTTTATCTCCGTTTAATTTTGCTGCTTTATAAATATGAAATTCTTCTTTGACATTCAGTTTTCCACTTTTATTATCATAATTTAGTATTTTAATTTTGAAATTTATATCTGTAAAATTATGGCCTGAATCTATCCAGTGTTCAGCAAATGACGACTTTTGTGTATAATTTTTAGATTTTAGTGCTTGGATATGTTCTCTGGAAATTTCTACCTGTTTGTCCGATATAGAATTCGTCGCAATCACTACATTTAAGTTCATAGAATCCAGATTTTTTAAACTTATCTTGCTGTACATTTAAATTTGATTTCTTTTTTATCAGTTCGAATGCATTATTTGTTGTCCTATAACCTAGAATGAATTTATTTTTTGTAAAGGTTTTTCTTATAGCTTTATTAAATATTGTGTTATATGGAACACAAATATATTCTTTATTTCCTACATTTTCTTGATTATTTTGAGTTCTATTCTGTATTAATTTTTCTTTTTGTTTATAAATCATTCTATAAATAGTTTTGGTATTATATCCATTTGTTATTGCCATATATTTTATTATTTTCTTCTCTTTTCTGTAATTATCTTTTGTACGAAGTTCGCCGGGCAAGCTAGTACGAAATATAGATGGTTCAATATTTTTTTATCAATTAGAAATATAGTAGTCCAGTAAACGACAGATTATCGCAGGAAAAGTTTGAAACACAATTTTTGACCCCGCAGCTCTTTTAAGGATAGTAAGGGGGTAAACATACCAAAAGTCCTTACTCCTACCATCTTTGCTAAGTGGATGGGTGTGGTTTAAAAGTACCATATTTTGGTTTTTTACACATATCTCAAGCAATATGTGTATCTGTCGGAAATTTTTGTCAAATACAAAATTGAAGCTCACAAATTAGCCTACAAGTTTCATCTGTAACATCTGTCCATATCTTTTTTAGTATTCTCGGTATGAACTCTCAAAGGTGTCACATTTTGAAGAAATTTCTTCCGGTTCCGATTTTTTCATCTTTTTGGCCTTATAACTTTTAAACGATTGATTGAGAAAATCCGGGCTAAATCATGAGCTCATAGAGCATCATATTCTCTCCAATTTCATGTATTATTTTATTATATTAAGCATCTCCCTACGATTGTTGCAGCCGTTATAGTGTTGAGTGTAAAATCTTCAGTTTAACATAACAATAGATTAATTGACAGGGAAATTTGGAGGGAACGTTTGGAACACGATATTTGACTCTGCAGAATTGTTTGGACTAGTTGGAAGGGATCGGTGCGCTGCGCAAGTTGGAAGAGTAACTCTGGTTGTAGCTCTACATATTTCAAAGTTTTATGTTATTTGGTGAATTGTTGAAGAGTTATATTCGTGTTGATACGTACTGCGTAGTGGTGGTGTATTGAAATAGTCAAGTGAATTCCTTGTGAGTGGTGAGTAGCATAAGCAACGGAAAAATAGGTTTTGCCTGTGAGTTTAACCTAACTTTTAGCCGGTTGTACTTATTAGTTTCGACTGAAATAGTGTCAGTGCACGCTTACTGGTACTGTATACATCAAAATATAAACTGGACATAGTGTAGCTGGTCTAAGGACTGTTTGTTATCGGTTTCCGTGCCGTGTTAACTGATTTGAGGGCTTGTTTCTCTTGCAACTGTAAACTGTAGTCGGTGCATACTCAAGATTAGTAGTAGAATCTTTTGTTTTATCGCTCAGATAAACGTTCTGCCTACAACTGTTTATATAGATATTGTTGTTCGTTGCTTATTATTGGGTATATTCGTTGCATTGTGGCATCTCTGGTTCCCATGACAACGGAGCGGGTAGAGATAGCAATAGATTTGAAAAGTTGTTTTTGAGGCACGGAGTAGGCGGTTCTCAGTTAAAATATTTTATTGCGGCATGTGTTTTCATTTTCTTTGCATGTGTGACAGTCGACTCCTGTAATTCTTCTCTTCTTGTTCCTTTCCTCTATTCCATTAACCCACGATATCAAACTAATTGTCATAGCGTGCCGTACTGAGTTTTGGATTGATGAGCAATACAGTGGATAGGTATTTTACATCGAGCGGAAGACGAGAAAATAACGAAACTGAGAAGCAGCAAAAGAAAAAACCAACATCTAAAATGGTGGGAAATTCATCCACAGAAATAGTAACTCAGGATCAGTCTCAGAACATCGAGCAGGTTTTGAGCAGGTTACTTGATCAAAAACTTGATAACTTGGCTTCTAAAACTGATATTTGTGATTTGAAAAAGTGCCTAAAAGATATGTGCGAGGAAAATACGAAACTGAAAGAAGAACTTCACGTTATAAAAAATCAGAACATTCAGTTGAAAAACAGAGTTATAAATCTAGAAGATAGATCGAGAAGAAATAATCTCATCTTTAAAGGGCTGAAATATGGAAGGGAGGAGGACTGCAATGAGGTTGTAAAGAATTTTTGTGCGAACGTTCTGAAGTGTGGAAAACAAATAAACGTGAATCGTGCGCATCCCTTAGGACCTAAAAGAGAGGGTGCACCGATTATCGCCCATCTGCCGGCTGACACTGATCTAGAACTCATACTTAAGATTACAAATAAGCTTAGAAATACTCGCTTCGTCGTCCACGAAGATTTCAGCTATGAAACACGGAAGAAACGTTCTATTTTACTGGCTGTCAGAAGAGAGGTCATCAAGGCTGTTGGTGACTCAAGGATTCATCTAAACGTTGATCGGCTGTATGTGGAAGGGCAAGTCTTCACGTATTCCGAAGAAAATGGACTGAGAGCTGGGAGAGAAGATGGACTTTGTAAGCTGAGGGATATATTGCATGTGGATTTGACGGACAGTCTCCGGAGGATAATGACAGGAGGACGTGACGAGACCAGCGCAGGTGAGGGCATCACGGGCGAACAGGTGACTGTAACTGGATAGGGAAGTGTCTGCCACGAGTTTACTGCTAATAGTTCTGATAGGAGTGTAGAGAGTCGAAATATAAAAATACTGGCTTATAATATAGCTGGAGTGAAAGGTAAAATAAAGGAATCAGACTTTGTATCATTTATTAAATCGTATGATATTTTTTGTATATGTGAAACATTTTCGGAACAGGCGGATAATATTGTTTTTGAAAGGAATTTCTCTGAGTTTGATTTACGTTTTGTAGCTGCGGCTAGAAGTAGTGTATTTGGTAGGGCTAGTTGAGGTATAGTATACGGGTACAAAACACAAAAATTACAAGGTAGAGCTAGATTTGAAATGTGTGGGGATATTGAAGGTTTAGTACTTGAAAACGGTAATAAAAGCGCTGTCATAATGCCTGTCTATTTAAATTGTTCGGAAGGAAGGTGGGTCCTGATGTGAATTCATACATATTATAAATGAATTATCGATAGATTCACATTATTTAATTCATATTCTATTAAAATCATCTATCAAACATACATCAACTCCATGTTTCACGTTACAGTAACGTACAGTATTTGAAAACATTACAGTATCATTCCCACATTGATTCTTGTAAGCTACAACTAATTGTGTACTATATTAGATAATGTGTGCGTCAAATTCAACTTGAAACCTTTTCCATGATTCATTCACTTCTATGGTAAATTATCACACTAATTGAAAGAATTTCTCCGATTATAAATTGTACAGAATTTGAATGTCAAAGGTCCGTCAGTTATCAGGAGGGTTGGACAAACATATAACGTTTCTCATTAATATTTACGTAGACAATGTAAAGAGCAGATAGTAAAGGCTCGTTGAAAAACTAATATTATCAGTATTGTTATTCTCGTGTCATTTTTTATCTTATTTGGGAAAGTATTCAGTTCCAATCCAATGAATGGGATACTTGTGTGTGAATGACACAGCTTTACATCTAAAAAATCAGTAGAATTTCATCAATAAGTGATCAAAGCTTTTAAGCGAAAATATGTTGAAAACAATTCATCAGTTAGTATTTTTGCTTATGATGTGTATCATATTATTGGCTGCAGGTAAGTCGGAATAGGATACAATCCTAATTTGTATAAGCTATCGATAAAAAGTACCTCTTAAGTGCACACTATTTTCTGTTTCAATTTTAATTTATTCATTCCATATACAATTTCAATAGAAAAGGAACAGTATAGGCCTACAGAATATCTTGTGAAATCATTCTAGCTATTGTTTAGTCATTTGGAAGATATTGAAAAAATACATCCAGAATTATTACTAAAATATAGCGTATTACCAACAAACATATATATATATATAAGTTACATAATAACTTATAACAAAATATATAATCTTTATCCTATATTACTATCGGATGATTGAACATAAATTTGCATAGCTTTATTATTATATTTTACTACGCCGGTCTGACTGAACAATTGTGGGCTTGCTTATTTACTCTGAAATCCAACACTCCGTCTCATTAATTAATTATTGGCATACAGAATAATTCCAATTTTGTTTCAATCACACTCCTTTGCAAATTACCGTTTAAGAAGTTCAAATTGAATTCAAGAGATAATGCCTCCAAGATAATTCTACAGTATGGAGCTCTTTTGTCATAGTTATTGTTCAAATACACAGTATGCCTACTGATCTGATTAGTAACGTATACTGTCTCAGTCTTGTATTGAATCGGTTTTCAAGTGAAATTTTTATCTCCTCTATTCAAGAAGTAGAAGGCCGTTTGGGGATTTAAATCCAAACAAGCTGAATTTTTCGTGTTATGATTCTGGATTATTGTATAACTTGGAAACAAAGAGTTTGAGTTCTATCCCTGAAGCATTTTACAGGGTAGTCAAAAAACCTCGGATTTTTGTTCCTTTTCCAGTTTTCTGAGATTTTCGCCAAATCGAGCCATTGGACAGGAAAACTCACCCTCACCTCTTTTTTTAGATCATAGAATATCAAATAAATGAGAATATTCGGAGCTCTCTATCTTCATCAAGTGCTGCGTTACAATTCAACAAGTCAAATTTCAATCAGGATCTGTTCCATCTCAGATTTCCAGGATCATCTCATGACTAATTTCCTTGCATTTAACGTGTTGCTTTCAGGTTTAATGTTTTAATTGATCGATTAATGTGACACGTTATTTCTGTCAATAACGAGTTGCCCTGCTTGGCTGCAGTCGGTAGAGCATGAATAGCAAAATATATAACCCTTATTGTGGTTCTCAGGATAATAATAATACCATTTTCTTACTGGCTCGCCCAGGAGCTCCCGCAGTTCTCTGCTCTTGCCGGTTACTGACGTCGGCTGCTCCAATAGTTCACAATTCCTGTGACTGATTTGTCGAATTCCGCAAGTACAGATGCGAGAATTTGCGCTGCTACAACTTAATGCTATAATTTTGAGATTCTTCAAATCGTATTTAATGATACTGGATAATTTATATAAATCTCTGGAACGTATTATTTCCAAAGATTTGATAATCAATGCTGTATATCGCTGTCTTAACCAACTTATTCGGTGAAGAATATAGTCGGATGGTAATCTTACTAATATTTCAATACTGGTAACTAAATAGATTATAACGAGATTGGTCATGCATGGAGATAGGGAAACAAATAAAGGATACACCATAAAAATTGATACAAATATATTACACAAAATATCAACGAATAAATGAATATATATAGAGCAACAAGTAAAAGAGTAAAAATGAGAACAAATATATATATTAAAAAATATCACAGATTAGCTCACTTTTTGGGTCTTTGCTTTTAGCACGAAAAATTACCATGTGCTTCTTAAATCATCAATCATATGCATTTAGATTATGCAGCTCAGTTATCGACTTGCTGTTGCTTGTCGAATAAAATCTCATATACCTTCTTTCCAAATTAACATAAATAATTAATTAATAAATTATAAATCTAAATACAGAGTATATATATATCAGGGCAAAAGGTTCGGCCTATGATGGATATTAGATAAATCAATTTATCCAGTGAACATGAGCTTCATTTATATCTTTATAATTTACTAATAGAATTAATGATCAAGTGAGCATATATATTATAACTTTAAATTTAAATATTTATTTCATCTGTGCATACTTAGACATGTAAATCTGATATAGTTCTCAATTAGAAAAATCTGGTGTGGTACACTCACACAACTTTCCTTGCTCATATTCGAAACTACGATCAGACTTTTGTATATGTGTATATATAATTGTTTTCAGAGTACTTTTTCCTTTGTGTAAATTGTGAAATTCAATGATTTTTTTAGTCGTCAAAACAGCTGTTCTACAGATGAAATATCTCGATTATGTGTTCTTTTTATGAACTGCTCTACCTACCTACCTCATGCACGAGAAGGAGGTTACAAAGTCCATTTCTCAAGGATGGGGTGGACCCCCCATTAGTTTCCCAGAAAGGAGACTCATGCCAGTTAATAGAGCTGATAAATAACTATACAGAGTATGAATTTGAAAAAAATCGGTCAAGTTATTTTGAAAAAATCGTGAAAAACATGGTTTTTTAGTAATTATCCGCCATTTTTCTCAAGAATATTACGGAGATCCTGCAATTTTCCAAGGAAAAAACTCATGTCATTTGATAGGACTTATGAATAGCTACCCATGGCTTGAATTTGAAGAAAATCGTTAGAGCCGTTTTCGAGAAAACCGTGAAAAACCTGGTTTTTGGTCATTATCCGCCATTTTTCTCAAGAATATTACGGAGCTCATGGAATTTTCCCAGAAATGAGACTCATGCCAGTTGATAGTGCTTATGAATATCTATCCATGGTATGAATTTGAAGTAAATCGTTAGAGCAGTTTTCGAGAAAACGGTGAAAAACATGGATTTTTAGTCAATATCCGCCATTTTTCTCAAGAATATTACGGAGCTCCTGAAATTTTCCCAGAAATGAAACTTATGCCAGTTGATAGGGCTTAAAAATAGCTATCCATGGTATGAATTTAAAGAAAATCGTTGGAGTCGTTTTCGAGAAAACCGTGAAAAACATGGTTTTTTAGTCATTTTCCGCCATTTTTCTCAAGAATATTACGGAGCTCCTGAAATTTTCCCAGAAATGAGACTCATGCTAGTTGATAGGGCTTATAAATAGCTATCCATGATATAAATTTGAAGAAAATCGTTAGAGCCATTTTCGAGAAAAACGTGAAAAACATGTTTTTTTAGTAATTATCCGCCATTTTTTCCGCCATCTTGAATTGAATTTTATTGAATTTCTTATTGTCGGGTCCTCATGGTATAGGGACCTTAAGTTTAAAATTTCAAGTCGATCGGTTGATTGGGAATGGAGTTATCGTGTTCACAGACATACACACACACATACACACACACACACACACACACACACACACAACACACACACACACACACACACACATACACACACACACACACACACACATACACACACACAGACCAATACCCAAAAATCATGTTTTTGGACTCAGGGGACCTTGAAACGTATAGAAAACTTGAAATTGGGGTACCTTTATTTTTTTTGGAAAGCAATACTTTCCTTACCTATGGTAGTAGGGCAAGGAAAGTAAAAATCGTTTTTTGTATGTCTCAAGACTTGCCCAAGTTTGATATTAATTTCAATATTTGTATACCCTTTCGACGAGCTAGCTTTTTAAAATCTTGTTTCACTCGAAGCACTGAGGGCGCCCTAGATTTATATATTTCTTGTTAACTATCACTCACGTGCCAAAATTCATAAGATGATGATGGCGATCCGTATTTCCTGTCGTCTTGAGTTTTCTGGTGGCCGAAGTCGTCCTCTCCAAGGGAATAAATAAATATCTGAATGACTTACTCCTTAATACTTTACTTACTAAGTCTTATGAAAATTAATTATTGAATTTAAACTTAAATCCTTCAAACGTACAATTTTACAAAAAAGGGACTTGTGCTCTATAAAATTAGCTGCGATCCATGGTGGCATCTGGCAAGCAAGTGGGCTGATCTACCCCTATTCTCTCATATTATTTAAATATTCAACTACTACCCATTGTATAATCAAATAGTCCGTGTTAATCTGCTAGGCTATTACCTATATCTTATGTGCCATATTTTATAATTACTCAGATTACATCCGATACATGAACTGAGTAGTGATAACTTACAAATTCTTATCATTTATATAAATACGGAGTGTTATTTTTGAATTGACTCGTTATTACCGCCAATCAGCCACTGTAATTTGATTGGCTCATCTAAAAATTACAAATGTATCCATGCGCCTGATAGAATATACATACTTCCTCAATATTTTTATTTATTCTATGTATTTTATACATGCTCATTTTATACAATAATTTTTTTTGAGTTTATTAAGTTGTTCTTCCATTTACAATAACATGCCATGTGGTTACCAATCCTCTGGTTGAATGCTATTTGTTTACAACAAAAATTTGTCAAAGGTGTCTGGCTAAATTTCAAATTATACGGCTTGATCGATTATTTAGGTTGCGATCAGTAAGTATTATAGCCTAACCTCAAAATTTCATTATTTTATATAATTCAATGAATAGCAATAAATACCTAATCTCTCACTTGTTGATATCGCACCCGGCGATAACAGAGCAGCTGTTTGCTAGAGACCTATAAAATCTTTTCATTAAGCGATTTTGCTTGCTATTCAAGATAATTTGTTATCAATGTTATAGTAATGAATTATAGTGAATAAATATATATTTATTATTACTATACTTTTAATTAATCAAAACATATAAACAGAAATTGTTAATTTAATAGTACAGGATGATTAAACATCTACGAAAATCAGAAGATATAGGTAGTCCATAAAAAACATAAATTCCTCTAAATTTCTATATTTCTGAAAATTTAACAAAAATTTGTTTTGAAAAATGGTAACTCAACACTTAATGAAGATAGAGAGCTCAGAAATTCATTTAATTTGTAATTTTATTATCTAAAAAAGGTGGGAGTGGTTTTTTTCATCCAATGACTCAATTTGGCGAAAATTACAGAAAACGTAAAAAGAACAAAACATTCGAGGTTTTGGATACTCTGTAATAAGTTCCAGGCTAGAAGGTAAACTTTTTGTATTTAATTAAGTTGCCCAAGTTTGATATTAATTTCAATATTTTCTGAGTAGATTTTTGCCCACACCTGTCTCTATCAGAGTTCCCAGTGTCGCTCTGGGCCGGCTAAACTCAGTCGGCGACTGGGGAGGGCCGCGGCAGGGGACGGGAGTCTTGGTGGGGCGTCCGTCAACCGCCCTCGCTCGGGTTGGGGGTTGAAACAGGGTTTTGAGTGCTTTGGAGGAATGTTTCCCTCTTTTAGGAAAGAGGGGCTGTGCTTTCGCACTGCCAAACAGGGTTGGTCGCGGAAAGAAGGGAACAGGAACCTTACGGGGTAGTCGTGAGAAAGGGTTTCGTGTCGGGACTAAGTCCTAGTCCTTGGGCAACGGGTGTCTTCCCGGGGTCCGGGTTGGTTGCGGAGCTCTGGTAAAGGCTTTCCCTGGCCTTCCCAGAAGTCCTCTTCCGGTTCCGCACTGGATCAGTGCGCTGCGGCGGCCAGCACTCTGGACTTTCCTAAGTCCTACTTGCCGGGCACCAGCTGTCCTCTGGGGTCCGGATCGGCCGCGGAGTTGCGGGAAAGGCTTTTCCACACCTTCCAGATGTCCTCTTGCGATCCCGCGTGGATCAGTGCGCTGCGGCGGCCAGCACTCTGGACTTTCCTAAGTCCTACTTGCGGGCACCAGCTGTCTCCTGGGGTCCGGATCGGCCGCGGAGTTGCGGGAAAGGCTTTTCCACACCTTCCCAGATGTCCTCTTGCGATCCCGCACTGGATCAGTGCGCTGCGGCGGCCAGCACTCTGGACTTTCCTAAGTCCTACTTGCCGGGCACCAGCTGTCCTCCTGGGGTCCGGATCGGCCGCGGAGTGGCGGGAAAGGCTTTTCCACACCTTCCCAGATGTCCTCTTGCGATCCCGCACTGGACTAGTGCGCTGCGGCGGCCAGCACTCTGGACTTTCCTAAGTCCTACTTGCGGGCACCAGCTGTCCTCCGGGGTCCGGATCGGCCGCGGAGTTGCGGGAAAGGCTTTTCCACACTTCCCGGATGTCCTCTTGCGATCCCGCACTGGACTAGTGCGCTGCGGCGGCCAGCACTCTGGACTTTCCTAAGTCCTACTTGCCGGGCACCAGCTGTCCTCCTGGGGTCCGGATCGGCCGCGGAGTTGCGGGAAAGGCTTTTCCACACCTTCCCAGATGTCCTCTTGCGATCCCGCACTGGATCAGTGCGCTGCGGCGGCCAGCACTCAGGACTTTCCTAAGTCCTACTTGCCGGCACCAGCTGTCTCCTGGGGTCCGGATCGGCCGCGGAGTGGCGGGAAAGGCTTTTCCACACCTTCCCAGATGTCCTCTTGCGATCCCGCACTGGACTAGTGCGCTGCGGCGGCCAGCACTCGGACTTTCCTAAGTCTACTTGCCGGGCACCAGCTGTCCTCCTGGGGTCCGGATCGGCCGCGGAGTTGCGGGAAAGGCTTTTCACACCTTCCCGGATGTCCTCTTGCGATCCCGCACTGGACTAGTGCGCTGCGGCGGCCAGCACTCTGGACTTTCCTAAGTCCTACTTGCCGGGCACCAGCTGTCCTCCTGGGGTCCGGATCGGCCGCGGAGTTGCGGGAAAGGCTTTTCCAACCTTCCCGGATGTCCTCTTGCGATCCCGCACTGGACTAGTGCGCTGCGGCGGCCAGCACTCTGGACTTCCTAAGTCCTACTTGCCGGGCACCAGCTGTCCTCCTGGGGTCCGGATCGGCCGCGGAGTTGCGGGAAAGGCTTTTCCACACCTTCCCGGATATCCTCTTGCGATCCCGCACTGGACTAGTGCGCTGCGGCGGCCAGCACTCTGGACTTTCCTAAGTCCTACTTGCCGGGCACCAGCTGTCCTCCTGGGGTCCGGATCGGCCGCGGAGTTGCGGGAAAGGCTTTTCCACACCTTCCGGACGTCCTCTTGCGATCCCGCACTGGACTAGTGCGCTGCGGCGGCCAGCACTCTGGACTTTCCTAAGTCCTACTTGCGGGCACCAGCTGTCCTCCTGGGGTCCGGATCGGCCGCGGAGTTGCGGAAAGGCTTTTCCACACCTTCCCGGACGTCCTCTTGCGATCCCGCACTGGACTAGTGCGCTGCGGCGGCCAGCACTCTGGACTTTCCTAAGTCTACTTGCCGGGCACCAGCTGTCCTCCTGGGGTCCGGATCGGCCGCGGAGTTGCGGGAAAGGCTTTTCCACACCTTCCCGGACGTCCTCTTGCGACCCGCACTGGACTAGTGCGCTGCGGCGGCCAGCACTCTGGACTTTCTAAGTCCTACTTGCCGGGCACCAGCTGTCCTCTGGGGTCCGGATCGGCTGCGTAGTTGTGGGAAAGGCTTTTCCACACCTTCCCGGACGTCCTCTTGCGATCCGCACTGGACTAGTGCGCTGCGGCGGCCAGCACTCTGGACTTTCCTAAGTCCTACTTGCGGGCACCAGCTGTCCTCCTGGGGTCCGGATCGGCCGCGGAGTTGCGGGAAAGGCTTTCCACACCTTCCCGGATGTCCTCTTGCGCCTCGATGTCCCACTGGTGGCCTACCAATGGGGAGTCAGGTTTCGACCAAACCTGACGTGTTGTCGTTGGTCGAAACTGGCAACCCGTCGTCTAAACAGGTTAAACGTCGTTCAACACTCGCCCAAACGAGTGTAGAGCAGTGGAGTTCACTGTGTGAGAGGCTAATCGACTTTAGCCTCGACACAACTCCCGGTCGCTGAAGAAATCGGAGTTCACTTAGTACAAGGCGTACTGTGACGTTGCTAGCTGCTCGCTGCTTCCTTCTCACCTCTCTCGACTGCTCGACTTTGCTCTCCGAACTCGACTGCCTCCTGCTGGCCTTTCTCGAGCCTCCCTCAGTGACCGAGAGGGAGGGGAGAGAGGATGCGCAGCATCGCTGAGCAGTAGGCCAGTGGCTGGCTTGAACGTTGACCCCTCAGATTCTATGAAAGATAGCTGAGCGTCGAATAAATGAGCCCTAAATTCAATTCCTTTCTCTAGTTACGATATACATCGTGACACACTGTTCCTACTAAGGGAAGGGGGGGAAAAGAGAGGGGAAGGAGAGGGGGGGGGGGTGAGGATGGAAGGGGTAAACGGCAGACAGAATGTCCCAAATGCCTGAGTACATTCTGCCGCCTCTCCGCCGGTCAACATAGACCGAACATATACTGGGCGCCAGGTTGGTCTCTCGCCAACCGGTGGTGATGCGTTGGCACCATCCGAAGAAATGAGCAAGCTACCCGGCCAGATCCTAGGCCTAGCTTCAGAAAAGATCTTGAAGATCTGTGCCGTGTTCGCACACTGCAAGAGACCGCTGTGCTTCCGCACTGCGATGGGGGACGCCGTGCTTTCGCACTGCAAGAAGCGCCGTGCTTTCGCACTGCAAAGGACCGCCGTGCTTCCGCACTGCAATGGGGGACGCCGTGTTTGCACACTGCAAGAGGACGCTGTGCTTCCGCACTGCGATGGGGGACGCCGTGTTTGCACACTGCAAGAGGCCGCCGTGCTTCCGCACTGCGATGGGGGACGCCGTGCTTTCGCACTGCAAGAAGCGCCGTGCTTTCGCACTGCAAAAATAAGGACGTGGTGCTTTCGCACTGCAAGAAGCGCCGTGCTTTCGCACTGCAAAAGAACGCCGTGCTTCCGCACTGCAATGGGGGACGCCGTGTTTGCACACTGCAAGAGGCCGCCGTGCTTCCGCACTGCGATGGGGGACGCCGTGCTTTCGCACTGCAAGAAGCGCCGTGCTTTCGCACTGCAAAAATAAGGACGTGGTGCTTTCGCACTGCAAAAGGAATGCCGTGCTTTCGCACTGCCCGGGGCACCGTGCTTCCGCACTGCCAGGAACGCCATGCTTTCGCATCGCGAAAAGGATGCCGTGCTCCCGCACTGCAGAGTTGCCGTGTTTCCACACTGCCGAGGACGCCGTGCTTCCGCACTGCAGATGAGAGCGCCGTGCTCTCGCACTGCCAGGAGGGGCGGGTAACACAAAAAACGAGGTGAACAACACCTCAGACAGGTTCTGAGAACCTAAGTAGCATTGCAAGGGAAACGCCGTGCTTCCGCACTGCAAAGAGTCGCCGTGCTCTCGCACTGCAAAAATAAGGACGTGGTGCTTTCGCACTGCAAGAAGCGCCGTGCTTTCGCACTGCAAAGGACCGCCGTGCTTCCGCACTGCAATGGGGGACGCCGTGTTTGCACACTGCAAGAGGCCGCCGTGCTTCCGCACTGCGATGGGGGACGCCGTGCTTTCGCACTGCAAGAAGCGCCGTGCTTTCGCACTGCAAAAATAAGGACGTGGTGCTTTCGCACTGCAAAAGGAATGCCGTGCTTTCGCACTGCCCGGGGCACCGTGCTTCCGCACTGCCAGGAACGCCATGCTTTCGCATCGCGAAAAGGATGCCGTGCTCCCGCACTGCAGAGTTGCGTGTTTCCACACTGCCGAGGACCCGTGCTTCCGCACTGCAGATGAGAGCGCCGTGCTCTCGCACTGCCAGGAAGGGCGGGTAACACAAAAAACGAGGTGAACAACACCTCAGACAGGTTCTGAGAACCTAAGTAGCATTGCAAGGGAAACGCCGTGCTTCCGCACTGCAAAGAGTCGCCGTGCTCTCGCACTGCAAAAATAAGGACGCGGTGCTTTCGCACTGCCGAGTCGCCGTGCTTCCGCACTGCCAGGACGCAGTGCTTCCGCACTGCAGGTGAGAGCGCCGTGCTTTCGCACTGCCGGGGAGCGCCGTGTCACACTTGCAGGACACTGCCGGGAAGTGTCGTGCTTCGCACTGTACATAAATGGACGCCGTGCTTTCACACTGCCGAGTCGCCGTGTTTTCACACTGCAAAAGGACGCCGTGCTTTCGCACTGCAGGTAAGAGTCGCGGTGCTCTCGCACTGCCAGGAGGGACAACACAGGGCACACAAAACACACAATAAAAACACAAAACACAAAAAAACACAGAAACACAAAAACACAGAAACACACAAACACAGAAACAAATCGCCGGGCTTTCGCCCTGCAGGCCGTGCTTGCGCACTGCGTGCCGTGTTTTCACACTGCCGCGGTGTTCCCACACCGTGAAGGTGTGCGTCCGCGTAATGACAATCCAGACACTCACTGACCGATGTGTCATGCTTGCGCACGACGTTCGGACGAGCTCGCAATCTGGCTGCAGTGTTCCCACACTGCCTTGGTCAAGCTCGCGCACTACCTTTGCCGGGCTTTCGCCCTGCGGGCCGGGCTTTCACCCTGCATGCCGTGCTTGCGCACTGTGATGGGGGATGCCGTGCTTTCGCACTGCAAGAAGCGCCATGCTTTGCACTGCAAAAATAAGGACGTGGTGCTTTCGCACTGCCAAAGGAATGCCGTGCTTTCGCACTGCCTGGAGCGCCGTGCTTCCGCACTGCCAGGAACGCTATGCTTTCGCATTGCGAAAAAGGACGCCGTGCTCCCGCACTGCAGAGTTGCCATGTTTCCACACTGCCGAGGACGCCGTGCTTCCGCACTGCAGATGAGAGTCGCGGTGCTCTCGCACTGCCAGGAGGGGCGGGTGACACAAAAAACGAGGTGAACAACACCTCAGACAGGTTCTGGGAACCTAAATAACATTGCAAGGGAAACGCCGTGCTTCCGCACTGCAATGAGTCGCCGTGCTCTCGCACTGCAAAAATAAGGACGCGGTGCTTGCGCACTGCAAAAGGAACGCCGTGCTTTCGCACTGCCCGGGGCGCCGTGCTTCCGCACTGCCAGGAACGCTAAGCTTTCGCATCACGAAAAAGGACGCCGTGCTTCCGCACTGCAGAGTTGCCGTGTTTCCACACTGCCGAGGACGCCGTGCTTCCGCACTGCAGATGAGAGTCGCGGTGCTCTCGCACTGCCAGGAGGGGCGGGTAACACAAAAAACGAGGTGAACAATACCTCAGACAGGTTCTGAGAACCTAAATAACATTGCAAGGGAAACGCCGTGCTTCCGCACTACAATGAGTCGCCGTGCTCTGCAAAAGGAACGCCGTGCTTGCGCACTGCGTGCCGTGTTTTCACACTGCCAGGTGAAACCGCGAAGGTGTGCGTCCGCGTAATGACAATCCAGACACTCACTGACCGATGTGTCATGCTTGCCACGACGTTCGGACGATTCCCAATCTGGCTGCAGTGTTCCCACACTGCCTTGGTCAAGCTCGCGCACTACCTTTGCCGGGCTTTCGCCCTGCGGGCCGGGCTTTCGCCCTGCATGGCGTGCTTGCGCACTGCGTGCCGTGCTTGCGCACTGCGTGCCATGCTCACGCACTGCGTGCCGTGCTTGCGCACTGCGTGCCGTGTTTTCACACTGCGTGCCGTGCTTGCGCACTGCGTGCCGTTTTTTCACACTGCGTGCCGTGTTTTCACACTGTGTGCCGTGCTTGCGCACTGCGTGCCGTGTTTTCACACTGCGGGCCGTGCTTGCGCACTGCATGCCGTGCTCACGCACTGCGTGCCGTGCTTGCGCACTGCGTGCCGTGTTTTCACACTGCGTGCCGTGCTTGCGCACTGCGTGCCGTGCTTGCGCACTGCGTGCCGTGCTTGCGCACTGCGTGCCGTGCTCGCGCACTGCGTGCCGTGCTTGCGCACTGCGTGTGCCGGGCTTTCGCCCTGCATGGCCGTGTTTTCACACTGCCTTGTTTCGCCGTGCTTGCGCACTGCTTGTGCCGGGCTTTCGCCCTGCATGGCCGTGTTTTCACACTGCCTTGCTTCGCCGTGCTTGCGCACTGCATGTGCCGGGCTTTCGCCCTGCATGGCCGTGTTCTCACACTGCCTTGCTTCGCCGTGCTTGCGCACTGCATGTGCCGGGCTTTCGCCCTGCATGGCCGTGTTCTCACACTGCCTTGCTTCGCCGTGCTTGCGCACTGCATGTGCCGGGCTTTCGCCCTGCATGGCCGTGCTCTCGCACTGCCTTGCTTCGCCGTGCTTGCGCACTGCATGTGCCGGGCTTTCGCCCTGCATGGCCGTGCTCTCGCACTGCCTCAACTTCCAGCATCAGACAGCTGGAATGAATCTCCAACACGACCAGTGCATGGCCGTGCTCTCGCACTGCCTAAACTTCCAGCATCAGACAGCTGGAATGAATCTCCAACACGACCAGGAACTCGTCGTGGTCTCAGCAATAGTCAGCTGAGATACAGCTCCAATAATTCCAGGAGCTCGTCGAGGAAGTAGACTCAAGTTGCAGTCCCCATCCTCAAGAAGAAACGTGATACACAACAATGTACCACTTCACAGGAGGCAGAAGTTGATAGAGGCGAATTGGAGTCCAGGAAAATTACCAAGTGTCAGAGTGATGGATACTCTCAGTTAGTTCAGTGTATCAGCAACTTATTGTTCACAATAAAATATGAGAGATGATAATATGATGAGGAATACTGAATTATATGGTTGACATGAAGCCACTAGTTGTGATGTTACACCACATATTTCAATTTTATATCGCAATTAAATGTGGTCGAAATGATAATTCATTTTCGATCTGTTATGAGGACTACAGCCTTCTCATTATATCACAATAATAAAATCAAAACTATAAATTTCAACTCAATATTCCACTTCTCACTGTTCATTTCAATAATGAAATCAATCACATGATTTACTTATGCAAAGTAACCATCCATTGGATATAAATGACAGTGTGTTTATTATAACAGATAACATCTGCTAATTAATTCACCATCCGTGAACATTTATTGCTCAATCTCTCTTTCTCACTTCAAGACTTATTTCACCCCGAAATAAATCTTAATTTACTTTTTCAAAGTAATTATTCACACTAGGTGTGTATAATGACACAACATCTGTTAATAATTAATTCACACTCAGTAAATATTGATTTTCCGAAAAATAATCACAACAATCAGCACAAATAGTAATAATTGAATGAATTAATGCACCGTCAATAAACTCATGATGGTAGGCTGAGTAAAAATTAGATTCACTCTCGAGACGTGATCTAATTCCAAACTAACAATAGCACGATCAAACACAGACTGACTCAATAACAGTAGAACATTTGGAAAAACTAGAATTCACATGAATTCTATTTTATAAATTGTTATTGAAAAGGAGAAGTAATTCTCCACAGACTAGAAGCTTGGCGATAGCAGTTGGCCAGTTGAGATAATGTTTATCTTATCTGTACAGCACAGCACAAATAACTTTTCGATCCAATGTAGAATTAATTTCAATTGAAATAATAATTATTTTATTCCAATTTATAGTAAGTCCTCCGACTTTATTTTCAAGTTAAATATTAGAAAATTTAAATCATAATCTGAAGCTAATAACCCCCGATTGTAGTACATCTCGACTCACAATCAAACGCAATTTATTCATTCCACATGAATAATTAATTGCAACGTGATTCACTTTTATCCCACAGTATAATAACGTCTGTTAATCAACTGCATCGTAACACTTTACACGGATTAAAGCAATTACCACCAGCTTCATTAAATGATTTCAATTATTATAACCATTACCTCATGGTTACAATATTATCCGGATCACACCGATCTATAATATCTTCTAATATTCTCTATCCACTCATTTCGCCATCAACTATTTATGGCAAGTAGAAAACAAGCTACTGCAAGTTTTGTTTGTTAACCTGTACCTGGTTACAACAATATCGGTAACATACCGATTAAGAAAATTTAGTCTAGTTGGAATCGATTTTAGTTGTTATTAACTAGTCATAGACTGTAGGAAAATTTCTTGATTATCCTTGCTTGGTCACATCTTAATATTGTAAATAAATTTCAAACTGAAATTATTGAGATTGTCTTCAGATCAAAAGAAATGCATTAATTTGTCAATAATAATTTTCTCCATCTAATTCAGCCAGTGCTTTATGACTGATTATAATAATTAAACTGTAATGGTTGGGTTGCCATTTAGTTTAAGTAGAACTCTATTTCATGAGAAAAATTAAACGGAATATGCTGTTTCCTTTTAATAAACTATTGACCAATTTCTTTCAATAACAATAATATGTCAGTCTTTTAATATTTCCATTATTTTCGGAATCGTGCTAATGCTATTAATTTTCAAAATTCGGCTAATAAATTCGTGCTAATAATTCTGAATTAATTTTCTTCAATATCTATGCAATTTTGTCTTTGACAACAAAATTTAATTTCCTCATTTTAAATAGGATAATTTATGAATCAGAAATAGCTCTACAGCTGTGGTTTGATTGAACTCTATGATATTCACCCCTTCTCGCCTCTTACCTCCTTATTGGCGGCGCGTGACACCTCTCTGGTATCCCATCCTCCGGATAGGCAGCGACCCTCTATAGACTCGCTCGGCCTCCTGCTGTCCATCCGCTCGAATTCCGTCCACCTTTTCCGCAACTGCTCCATCACCATCCTCTTCCTCATCTTCGGGCAGGTGTGGCTGGAGCTTGGTGCCCTTCTCGTGCACAGTAAACCTCTTACCGGCACTCAACATTTCCTCGACCTCATAGAGGCCAGAAAATTCCGGCGCTAACTTCGCGGCGAGCTGATTAGCACCCGAGGACAGGTGACACTCCTTCCTGTAGACTAGCTGTCCAGAGTTCACCTTCCTTGTCCTCCTTTTCCAATTATAATACCGGTTGGCATTATAATTCTTGTCTCCAACATCTGAAACTACTTTGAGTGTAGTTTCCAGCACCGGCAGTCTTCTAGACTGCACTACTTGACGATTATCTCCAGCTCCTTGCTGAAAATTATCCTCCTTCTTCCGCCTCCGGTACAGTTTTTCCGGACAGCTGAACCTCCAGTGCCCAGCTCGTTTACAGTGCCAGCAAATGAACTTTCCACGGGCTGGAGAAATTTTCTGAGAAATAAATTCCTCTTTTCCAGTCTTCCCCACGGCTCCTACGTGTTTCTGGACTTGAGGAAATTTCTTCTTCTCCTGCTTCTTCACAGGAATAATTCCAGGTGGCTTCCTTGACCTCCCTATGTCAGGCTGGGTTTTAACAGTAGCCAGCCTCGAGTTGACAGCTCCTTTTCCCACTTTTGGAGTGGAAATATCGTCTCCAATGTGCTTTTTGACGAGATGAGGATCCCATTCCACTGACCGGGAATAGGGGTCTATTTTCACCTGGTGCTCACGGAGAAACTCCATACCGAGCAGGATATCTGAAGAAAGCACATCCATTATTGTGAGTGTTGTTAATAGGGATATTCTGCCGATTTTCAGGTTGATTATAACACCACCTCACAGACGTGCAGCCGCTCCATTAGCCATAGCAGCGCCGCGCTGCACAGGCTCTCGTTCCACTGCTTCCAAACTATTAAAAGCTTTAGAGCTAATATAGTTGGACTCTGCTCCGGTGTCGAGAAGAGCACTATACTGTCTGTCTCCTATTTCCACCATAGTGAAGAGACGGCTGTCATCCTGGAGCTCCGGCTCTAGCTGGATTTGAAGTCTTGTTTTAACCACAGCTGTTTTATCAGAAGTCTTCTTCTGCTCTCTCTCACAGGAACAATTCAGTCGTGGCTTCCCGCACTTTGAGCAGAGTGAAACCTCCGGACACTCTGATCTCCAGTGTCCCGCCTTCTTGCACTGCCAACACAAGGGTCCTTCTGTAGGCTGTTCACTCCGGCGCTGTGTCGTAGTCGTCTCCTGTCGAGGCTTGGTCTGCTTCCTCACCTCCTCCTGCTTCACAGCTCGTTGTCTCTGTTGAGCACTCTTCTCCTCGAATTTAATTCGTTCATATTGCCTCGCTAAGTGTAGCAAGTTGTCGGTGGTGTACACTTCAGCCTCCCTGATGTAGAGCTTGTAGCGTGGTAAAAGATTTTTGTACAATCTCTGTACCTGGCTACTCTCTGGAAAACCACCTCTTCTCCTCATCAGCGTTAGCAGCTCCTCGACATAGTCGTCTATGAGCTCGCCTTCTCTCTGCCGCCTGTCGAGAATTTCATTCTCAAGATCCTCCTCATAAGTAGGTGGATAGTAACGAGACCGAAAGTCTCTCAGGAAATCGTCCCAGTGTCTCCACTGTTCTCTCCTATTCCTCATCCATAAGGAACATTTCCCCGCTAACATTTCAGGTAGCGCTGGAAATAACTGTCTGCCAGACAAGCCATATGCTTGTTGCAGCTCCTCGAGCCGCTCCATAAAACTTGGAGCATCTCCACTCCCATCATATGAGAGCCGCCACCCTCGAACCTTGTCACACACGGCACCCGGGTCCATACAGGATGTAGCAGGCACCGCTGACCTGGTAGGTGACCTCAACACATGCCTAGACATGTTATTATGCCTCTCCGGCATCTCCGGCCTCACCAGTGCAGGCTCTGCCTCCTCGCTAACTGGTGCTGGCCTTCGCGCTCTTCGACGAAGCGCCTCCTCCCCATTATCCAGAATGGGGAGCATCGCAACAATCCGCTGTCGTTGCTCCAGTAGAGCCCTCCTCAGGCTCGTATTTGTGCCATCTGTCAGCACTGAGTCGAGTATTAGATCAATCAAGCCCTGATCGTGCACTCTGTACACCCAGGAGTTGCTGGAGTCTCCATCAAACTCTGGAGACGTCTCCTTGGGTATTTCTTCCAGTCTGGAACATGCAGTGGCCTCCACGACTGGAGGCCACAAAGCTGCAGCTCCTTCCTCTTCATGACCTGTGCCAGCTCCGCCACCGATCCTGTTTAGACCGGCGGCCTCCACCATTGTCCTCCGGTGGTTTTCGACAAGAGCTCTCCTGAGCTCTGCCATGGTACCTGTTGTAGGTAGCCCTGCTGATGCTGCTAGATCCACTGCTTCATTCCGGTGGAGTTTGTAAATCCAGGACACTCCTGGATCGCTGTTATCCTCTCGCGCCTCCTGGTCTTCTCTGGCACGATTACATTTCCCTTCTGCACTCATTGCTGCTTTACTCCTCCTGCCTTGGGCCCCACGTTGGGCGCCAATCTTCTGAGTAGATTTTTGCCCACACCTGTCTCTATCAGAGTTCCCAGTGTCGCTCTGGGCCGGCTAAACTCAGTCGGCGACTGGGGAGGGCCGCGGCAGGGGACGGGAGTCTTGGTGGGGCGTCCGTCAACCGCCCTCGCTCGGGTTGGGGGTTGAAACAGGGTTTTGAGTGCTTTGGAGGAATGTTTCCCTCTTTTAGGAAAGAGGGGCCGTGCTTTCGCACTGCCAAACAGGGTTGGTCGCGGAAAGAAGGGAACAGGAACCTTACGGTGTTAGTCGTGAGAAAGGGTTTCGTGTCGGGACTAAGTCCTAGTCCTTGGGCACCGGGTGTCTTCCCGGGGTCCGGGTTGGTTGCAGAGCTCTGGTAAAGGCTTTCCCTGGCCTTCCCAGAAGTCCTCTTCCGGTTCCGCACTGGATCAGTGCGCTGCGGCGGCCAGCACTCTGGACTTTCCTAAGTCCTACTTGCCGGGCACCAGCTGTCCTCCTGGGGTCCGGATCGGCCGCGGAGTTGCGGGAAAGGCTTTTCCACACCTTCCCAGATGTCCTCTTGCGATCCCGCGCTGGATCAGTGCGCTGCGGCGGCCAGCACTCTGGACTTTCCTAAGTCCTACTTGCCGGGCACCAGCTGTCCTCCTGGGGTCCGGATCGGCCGCGGAGTTGCGGGAAAGGCTTTTCCACACCTTCCCAGATGTCCTCTTGCGATCCCGCACTGGATCAGTGCGCTGCGGCGGCCAGCACTCTGGACTTTCCTAAGTCCTACTTGCCGGGCACCAGCTGTCCTCCTGGGGTCCGGATCGGCCGCGGAGTGGCGGGAAAGGCTTTTCCACACCTTCCCAGATGTCCTCTTGCGATCCCGCACTGGACTAGTGCGCTGCGGCGGCCAGCACTCTGGACTTTCCTAAGTCCTACTTGCCGGGCACCAGCTGTCCTCCTGGGGTCCGGATCGGCCGCGGAGTTGCGGGAAAGGCTTTTCTACACCTTCCCAGATGTCCTCTTGCGATCCCGCACTGGACTAGTGCGCTGCGGCGGCCAGCACTCTGGACTTTCCTAAGTCCTACTTGCCGGGCACCAGCTGTCCTCCTGGGGTCCGGATCGGCAGCGGAGTTGCGGGAAAGGCTTTTCCACACCTTCCCGGATGTCCTCTTGCGATCCCGCACTAGACTAGTGCGCTGCGGCGGCCAGCACTCTGGACTCTCCTAAGTCCTACTTGCCGGGCACCAGCTGTCCTCCTGGGGTCCGGATCGGATCGGCCGCGGAGTGGCGGGAAAGGCTTTTCCACAACTTCCCGGATGTCCTCTTGCGATCCCGCACTGGACTAGTGCGCTGCGGCGGCCAGCACTCTGGACTTTCCTAAGTCCTACTTGCCGGGCACCAGCTGTCCTCTGGGGTCCGGATCGGCCGCGGAGTTGTGGGAAAGGCTTTTCCACACCTTCCCGGATGTCCTCTTGCGATCCCGCACTGGACTAATGCGCTGCGGCGGCCAGCACTCTGGACTTTCCTAAGTCCTACTTGCCGGGCACCAGCTGTCCTCCTGGGGTCCGGATCGGCCGCGGAGTTGCGGGAAAGGCTTTTCCACACCCTCCCGGATGTCCTCTTGCGATCCCGCACTGGACTAGTGCGCTGCGGCGGCCAGCACTCTGGACTTTTCTAAGTCCTACTTGCCGGGCACCAGCTGTCCTCCTGGGGTCCGGATCGGCCGCGGAGTTGCGGGAAAGGCTTTTCACACCTTCCCGGATGTCCTCTTGCGATCCCGCACTGGACTAGTGCGCTGCGGCGGCCAGCACTCTGGACTTTTCTAAGTCCTACTTGCCGGGCACCAGCTGTCCTCCTGGGGTCCGGATCGGCCGCGGAGTTGCGGGAAAGGCTTTTCCACACCTTCCCGGACGTCCTCTTGCGATCCCGCACTGGACTAGTGCGCTGCGGCGGCCAGCACTCTGGACTTTCCTAAGTCCTACTTGCGGGCACCAGCTGTCCTCCTGGGGTCCGGATCGGCCGCGGAGTTGCGGGAAAGGCTTTTCCACACCTTCCGGACGTCCTCTTGCGATCCCGCACTGGACTAGTGCGCTGCGGCGGCCAGCACTCTGGACTTTTCTAAGTCCTACTTGCCGGGCACCAGCTGTCCTCCTGGGGTCCGGATCGGCCGCGGAGTTGCGGGAAAGGCTTTTCCACACCTTCCCGGACGTCCTCTTGCGATCCCGCACTGGACTAGTGCGCTGCGGCGGCCAGCACTCTGGACTCTCCTAAGTCCTACTTGCCGGGCACCAGCTGTCCTCCTGGGGTCCGGATCGGCTGCGGAGTTGTGGGAAAGGCTTTTCCACACCTTCCCGGACATCCTCTTGCGATCCCGCACTGGACTAGTGCGCTGCGGCGGCCAGCACTCTGGACTTTCCTAAGTCCTACTTGCCGGGCACCAGCTGTCCTCCTGGGGTCCGGATCGGCCGCGGAGTTGCGGGAAAGGCTTTCCCACACCTTCCCGGATGTCCTCTTGCGATCCCGCACTGGACTAGTGCGCTGCGGCGGCCAGCACTCTGGACTTCCTAAGTCCTACTTGCCGGGCACCAGCTGTCCTCCTGGGGT
This sequence comes from Nilaparvata lugens, assembly GCF_014356525.2. Classification (NCBI taxonomy): domain Eukaryota; kingdom Metazoa; phylum Arthropoda; class Insecta; order Hemiptera; family Delphacidae; genus Nilaparvata; species Nilaparvata lugens. The sequence continues at coordinate 20,871,173 of NC_052514.1, read as the reverse complement.
CCGGATCGGCCGCGGAGTTGCGGGAAAGGCTTTTCCACACCCTCCCGGATGTCCTCTTGCGATCCCGCACTGGACTAGTGCGCTGCGGCGGCCAGCACTCTGGACTTTTCTAAGTCCTACTTGCCGGCACCAGCTGTCCTCCTGGGGTCCGGATCGGCCGCGGAGTTGCGGGAAAGGCTTTTCCACACCTTCCCGGATGTCCTCTTGCGATCCCGCACTGGACTAGTGCGCTGCGGCGGCCAGCACTCTGGACTTCCTAAGTCCTACTTGCCGGGCACCAGCTGTCCTCCTGGGGTCCGGATCGGCCGCGGAGTTGCGGGAAAGGCTTTTCCACACCTTCCCGGACGTCCTCTTGCGATCCCGCACTGGACTAGTGCGCTGCGGCGGCCAGCACTCTGGACTTTCCTAAGTCCTACTTGCCGGGCACCAGCTGTCCTCCTGGGGTCCGGATCGGCCGCGGAGTTGCGGGAAAGGCTTTTCCACACCTTCCGGACGTCCTCTTGCGATCCCGCACTGGACTAGTGCGCTGCGGCGGCCAGCACTCTGGACTTTCCTAAGTCCTACTTGCCGGGCACCAGCTGTCCTCCTGGGGTCCGGATCGGCCGCGGAGTTGCGGGAAAGGCTTTTCCACACCTTCCCGGACGTCCTCTTGCGATCCCGCACTGGACTAGTGCGCTGCGGCGGCCAGCACTCTGGACTCTCCTAAGTCCTACTTGCCGGGCACCAGCTGTCCTCCTGGGGTCCGGATCGGCTGCGGAGTTGTGGGAAAGGCTTTTCCACACCTTCCCGGACATCCTCTTGCGATCCCGCACTGGACTAGTGCGCTGCGGCGGCCAGCACTCTGGACTTTCCTAAGTCCTACTTGCCGGGCACCAGCTGTCCTCCTGGGGTCCGGATCGGCCGCGGAGTTGCGGGAAAGGCTTTCCCACACCTTCCCGGATGTCCTCTTGCGCCTCGATGTCCCACTGGTGGCCTACCAATGGGGAGTCAGGTTTCGACCAAACCTGACGTGTTGTCGTTGGTCGAAACTGGCAACCCGTCGTCTAAACAGGTTAAACGTCGTTCAACACTCGCCCAAACGAGTGTAGAGCAGTGGAGTTCACTGTGTGAGAGGCTAATCGACTTTAGCCTCGACACAACTCCCGGTCGCTGAAGAAATCGGAGTTCACTTAGTACAAGGCGTACTGTGACGTTGCTAGCTGCTCGCTGCTTCCTTCTCACCTCTCTCGACCGCTCGACTTGGCTCTCCGAACTCGACTGCCTCCTGCTGGCCTTTCTCGAGCCTCCCTCGGTGACCGAGAGGGAGGGGAGAGAGGATGCGCAGCATCGCTGAGCAGTAGGCCAGTGGCTGGCTTGAACGTTGACCCCTCAGATTCTATGAAAGATAGCCGAGCGTCGAATAAATGAGCCCTAAATTCAATTCCTTTCTCTAGTTACGATATACATCGTGACAATTTGTATACCCTTTCGACGAGCTAGCTTTTTAAAATCTTGTTTCACTCAAAGCACTGAGGGCACCCTAGATTTTATATATTTCTTGTTAACTATCACTCACGTGCCAAAATTCATAAGATGATGATGGCGATCCGTATTTCCTGTCGTCTTGAGTTTTCTGGTGGCCGAAGTCGTCCTCTCCAAGGGAATAAATAAATATCTGAATGACTTACTCCTTAATACTTTACTTACTAAGTCTTATGAAAATTAATTATTGAATTTTTAAACTTAAATCCTTCAAACGTACAATTTTACAAAAAGGGGACTTGTGCTCTATAAAATTAGCTGCGATCCATGGTGGCATCTGGCAAGCAAGTGGGCTGATCTACCCCTATTCTCTCATATTATTTAAATATTCAACTACTACCCCATTGTATAATCAAATAGTCCGTGTTAATCTGCTAGGCTATTACCTATATCTTATGTGCCACATTTTATAATTACTCAGATTACATCCGATACATGAACTGAGTAGTGATAACTTACAAAATTCTTATCATTTATATAAATCTTCTTCTTCTTCTTCTTGCCTTCATGGATTAGGCTTTTGCCTGTTCCGACTCACAACAGCATTCTACAAAAAAACTAAATGTTTTTGAGGAATATATTATATCTAAAATTTATAGCTTATACAAGAATAAAATGTTATTAATTTTGAATTTCTTTATCAGCTTTTCCTATATTCTTATTTGATTTCCTCTATTGCCATCTTTTCCGAGGTCTACCAATGTCTCTTTTACCTGTCGGATGGTAATTTAAAATTTTTAAAGGAATTCTTTCCGTTGGCATTCTTATAATATGTTCCCTCCACTCGTTTCGATGACATACAACTTTTTCATTCATGTTGAAGGCACCCAATTCTCTTCTTATTTCTTCATTTCTTATGTGGTCTCGTCTGTCACAGCCCTTCGTTCTGCGTAGGAATCTCATTTCTGCTGCCTGCAGCCTGCTCTCCTGTGATTTCGTGGTGATCCATGATTCACTTCCATACAGGAGAACAGGGGCAGCCATCACTCTGTAGAACTTCATTATAGTTTCTTTCCTCGCTTTCTTCCCTAAAGTTCTGCTGATGTTACCACATATCGATTGGAATTTTCCGATTTTCCTTTCAACATCTAAATCATCTTTGAAACTGATATCACAACCAAGATAGCAGTATTGTGACACTTGCTCTAATACTTTGTTATCAATAACTATCTTTGATCGTGTGGGATACTTGCCAGTGAATGCCATAATTTTTGTCTTACTTTGAGAAATCCTGAAATTATAACCCTTGCATATTTCATTTAGTACATGGACTGACTTTTGGAGGCTATCTTCATTTTCTTGTATTATCCAAAGGTCATCCGCGAACAATAGTGCGTTCAGGTAAACGTCTTCACTTAATTTAATACCTAAATCTACTCTGTATTTCCATTCTCTGAAAATGTCGTCAATGTAAATGTTGAATAAAGTAGGCGATAAACTACACCCTTGTCTAACTCCTTGATTAACATTAATTTCTCTTAGTCTATTCTTACCTGTATTTATAATTATCTTTGTATCGCGGTATAAGGTTTTGACAATATTAACCAGGTGCCTTGGATATCCTCTCTTCCACAGAATCTCCCAAAGCCGAATCCGATCAACTCTATCGAACGCTTTCTCAAAGTCGATAAAAGCCATATGCGTTTCCAAATTATATTCACGCCTTTTCTCAATGATTCTCTTCACTGCAAAAACATTGTCTGAGCAAGATCTTCCTTTCCTGAATCCATTTTGCTCCTCATTCAGAATTGCTTCAGCTATTGCTTTTACACGGCAGTTGATTATTTTGGAATAAATTTTATATCCCACATTCAGAAGGCTAATTCCTCTATAGTTTTTACAGTCATTCCGACTTCCTTTTTTGAAAAGAGAAATAACCTCTGCTTTCCTCCACTCTTCTGGGATACAATACTTCCTCCAGCATTCATTCAACAGGTGTAGAATTAATATAATATTAATTTATATAAATACGGAGTGTTATTTTTGAATTGACTCGTTATTACCGCCAATCAGCCACTGTAATTTGATTGGCTCATCTAAAAATTACAAATGCGCCTGATAGAATATACATACTTCCTCAATATTTTTATTTATTCTATGTATTTTATACATGCTCATTTTATACAATAATTTTTTTGAGTTTATTAAGTTGTTCTTCCATTTACAATAACATGCCATGTGGTTACCAAATCCTCTGGTTGAATGCTATTTGTTTACAACAAAAATTTGTCAAAGGTGTCTGGCTAAATTTCAAATTATACGGCTTGATCGATTATTTAGGTTTCCGACCAGTAAGTATTATAGCCTAACCTCAAAATTTCATTATTTTATATAATTCAATAAATAGCAATAAATACCTAATCTCTCACTTGTTGATATCGCACCCGGCGATAACAGAGCAGCTGTTTGCTAGAGACCTATAAAATCTTTTCATTAAGCGATTTTGCTTGCTATTCAAGATAATTTGTTATCAATGTTATAGTAATGAATTATAGTGAATAAATATATATTTATTATTACTTTACTTTTAATTAATCAAAACATATAAACATGAAAACATATAAACAGAAATTGTTAATTTAATAGTACAGGATGATTAAACATCTACGAAAATCAGAAGATATAGGTAGTCCATAAAAAACATAAATTCCTCTAAATTTCTATATTTCTGAAAATTTAACAAAAATTTGTTTGAAAAATGGTAACTCAACACTTAATGAAGATAGAGAGCTCAGAAATTCATTTAATTTGTAATTTTATTATCTAAAAAAGGTGGGAGTGGTTTTTTTCATCCAATGACTCAATTTGGCGAAAATTACAGAAAACGTAAAAAGAACAAAACATTCGAGGTTTTGGATACTCTGTAATAAGTTCCAGGGCTAGAAGGTAAACTTTTTGTATTTAATTAAGTTGCCTAATACTCCAGAATCATTGCACGATAAAATCAGCGTGTTCTGAGTTTTTTCCAGCAAAAAGTACCTGCTGACTGGACTAATCATATTTTTCATTGATTTGAGAGACTGAGATCTACAAGTAATAATAATTTCTCTGGATGTTGGACGACACATCCAGAGGAGTTTATTCATAAATTCATACATTACATATTTTTTTTTCATATATTTTCAATAATATAACAATATTCAGTGTTTACAAAAATGATACCTCACTATATAATATATGTGTCGAGGCTATCATCAAATTAATACTAATTTATGCTACAACAGATAATACAAAAATTCCAAAAATCTAAAACTATATCTATTACCCTAAGCATCACCTAGTACAAAGATACTAAACCGAGGTACTATTTTCTACATATAAATTACCTTATTTAAAAAGAATACTGCTTAAATCTAAATCCTACTTACTATTAGTTCCTCACTACTTTGTATCCCAATACTGAATAACCAATGTCTAATTTTTCTTTTGAACCTATTGAAATTTTCCTCTCCTTTGATTTCTAATGGTATTCTATTAGATATTGTAGGCCCTAAATATCCTAGTGATCTTTGCCCAAACGCTGTATTCATTCTTGGTACTTCTTGATTGTAACGTTCTCTTATTCTAGTATTATGGCTATGATTTATGATATGGTTCCTATTTTGATGTTTTTTCATATACCCTAATATCAACAATATATACAATTGCCTAACGCTGAGTACTCTATTTTCTATAAATAATTCTACAGTTGAAAACTGGATTACCCTGTTTCCCATTATTTTCAAAATGCGTTTTTGAGTTTTAAATAATGGATCTATAAAACTGAAGTTAGCTGCACCCCAAACTAACAGACCGTACCTTAAAAGAGATTCAACTAATGTTAAGTATACAGTTTTTAACATTTCTTTGTCTATGATACGCCTTAGTTGATAGAATTTGTATATAAGCTTCCTTATTTTGGCAGTTGTATATGTTATGTGTTTGTTCCATTTCAATGAATCATCTACTATTATTCCTAAATACTTTATATTGTCAGAGCGTTCTATTAGTGGGCAATTACAATTATTGTTACAATTTCTATCACAATTATGGAGCTTCATTGTTGTCATGTGTGGTTTTGTGCTATTTGTTAAAGAAAAAGCTAAAAATTTTGTTTTTTCTGAATTCAATGACAATAAGTTATTTCTTAACCAACTAGTGATTTTTGTGAGTTCTATCTCTGCTGTTTGGAACACTTCTTCCCAGTTTTTTCCTTGAAAAAGGAGTGCTGTATCGTCAGCAAAGGCTATAACTCTACCTTGAATTTGAATGGAGCACAACTCATTTGCAAAGATCGAATACAAAATTGGTCCTAAAACTGTTCCTTGAGGTATTCCAAACTTCATGGAACCCTCTGCACTCACATGGTTCTCAACCTTTGTTTTTTGCTGTCGATTGCTGAGGTAGGATCTGAACCATTCAAGTGGCACTCCTCTTATACCTATTGCCTCAAGCTTTTTTATTAATAAGTCATGGGAAACAGAGTCGAAGGCCTTTGCTAAATCTAAAAATACTGCTAGACATTTATTCTTTTCCTCTAAATTGCTAGTTACAAATTTTGATAATTCTAGTACAGCTAATTCTGTACTTATACCTTTGCGGAAGCCAAATTGGTTAGGAGAAAGAATATTATTAATTTCTAAAAAGCTTATTAATCTTGATTTAACTAGTTTTTCTAAAATTTTTGATACATTGCTAATCAGTGAAATAGGTCTATAATTACTAATAATTAGTTTATCGCCTGCTTTATGTATAGGTCTGACACAGATTTGCTTCATTGCTCTTGGAAAAGTACCATATAACAAGCTCAGATTAAAAATATGAGTTAAAGGCTTAGAAATTAAATCTTTTATTCCTTTCAAGGTCCTGTTATCTAATCCATCTAGGCCTGGTGCACTATTGATGTGTAAAGAATCAATTGTGTTATTATTTCCTTTTCATCTATGGGGAAAAGAAACATATTACTCTGTACATGCAATTCTGGTACATTATCTGCTATAATTTCGTTAATATTTTTATTCAGACTCTCAGATATTTTGTTAGCCATACTCTCTCCAATATTAACAAAGAAATTATTCACATGACTCAATAGTTCTCTAGGATTATCTTTCAGTGTGACTATGTCACCATTAATTTTCAAAGCATTCAGTTGTATATCCTTTTTCTGATCTGAATCTGTAGCATCCTTGATTATTTTCCATGTCTTCCTTACATCATTGTTTGCTTCATTTAGTTGCATCTTGAAATAATTTTCTTTTGTAGTTTGGATGAGTGACGTCAGTGTATTTCTGTATCTTCGGTAGTAGTTAGCGAGTTCTCCGTTCTCTGGGTCCAGCTTCCTTCTTCTATTTAGAGAATCCCTTGTTCTTATAGCTGAGATAAGTCCTCGTGTTATCCATGGTTTTATGCTCTTGATTCTCTTCTTTTGTCTGTAATGATGTGTATTGCTCTCCATATGTTTTTGTAGAATTTCTAGGAACTTTTCATAAGCTGAGTCTGTGTTATTTGACTCAAAAACCTCCGTCCATTGTTCCACTCGCAGTCCTCTCCTCAAGCCGTTCAAGTTGACAGATTTACAGTTAGTTGAGAGTTGACAGTTAGTTGAGCTCTGTTCATCCCCATTTGTTCTGTCTAACTGATGTTCTTCCAGTCCAAGAATTGTAATGAAGTGGTCTGTGATACTCGAGTGATACACGATTGGATGGATTTTACTTTTACAGTTGGTCAACATATGATCCAAACAAGAAGACGTTCCCGCTGTTACTCTGGTAGCCTTTTTAATGCAGTTCTTCAAACCGTGTTCACTCAATAAGTCGTAATAATCATCAAGTTGATAATGCTGATGTGGCTGTAGCGTATTAATGTTGAAGTCTCCTGCGCAAATAATAAGTTGACCTCTCAGTCTACCAAGCACTGTTTCAAAGTCCTCTAAAAACTCTGTTATGCTGGCGTAGGAAGGTGATCTGTACACTGCTAATATATTATATCTCTCCTTTGATGTTTGAAGTCGTAGATGAAGAACGTTGGCCTGTCTGATATTTAGTTCTACCGATTGTACATTGAGATTTTCCTTTGCATATACAATTACTCCATCATTTTGAGTACGATTATTCAAAGAGTGAAAAATATTGTAGTCCTTCAGTTGCTTCTGTGTATAATCTCTTTTGATCCAGCATTCTGTTAGTATTATTATATCGAAATCATGGGACATATCCTGTAGTTGAATCATCAGGTCATCGAAGTTCTTCCTAATACTTCTGATATTGAGAGAAAATACAGTTATATTAGAGTGTTGAAGAGCAACGTGGAGTTGTTGTTTATCCTCAATCACACTGTCCTCTATCTCATCTACGGAATCAAGTTCATTTGCCACATCCAGCACGTTATTATTACTCATCATCATGCTTATTCATACGCACCCCTCCATGCTTGTTCTCCTCTATTTTCCTCTGCCATCTCATTATATATTTATCATCAAAGCTTAATGTGTTTTTTATAAGCAATGATATGAGATCATTCTCCGCTGTTGTTAGATAGTTGAAACTATGAGTGTGCCTACTGAGTGCTACAATCACATGACTTTCACTGTTATAGATCTCTAGATCCTTTGAATTGTCCTCACTAGAATAACATTTCTATAAGTAAGACCTTGTGCTTCGTGTATCGTGTGAATTTTTATTGTTTTATCAATCCTGTCACCTAGTAACTCTTGAATAATTTTTTTCTCATTCTGCGTGTATGTTAATACAAGTGTTTCTGGATCAAGCTGTGGAAGACCGCCGTTAAAGATGGTCTTCCTAATTGAGCGAAGAGTTCCACTAGTTGTTTCAATTTTACCATAGAATTTGGATAGTGCGCAGCATACATCGATCGGACATCTTCTAGTTAAAGTCACTTTCCGTGTGGACTCACAAAAAACTGAAGGATGAGACCATCTAACTTTCAGTCCACTCCTTTCGATGTAAGGAATCTGTTTAGAATCACCAAGTAGGAAAACTTCGGAGCATCCTGATAATTTTCGCAATGAAACCAATGTAGCCAGCATGCATCAGTACAGCCTCATCTATAAAGACACGATGATATTTCTTGCCCACTCCATTTATAATGAAAGATGAAACGGTTCTGTAATCTGATCTTATTATCTTTCTACAGTAATCCTTACCGTACTTATGAATGACAGCCTCTCTGATGTCTTTGATTCCTGCTCTTGTTTGACTGAGAAGTCAAAAAGAAGTACAAAATCCATTTATCCATTTTTTTTTTTCATTTTTTTAGTAATCAAGTTAGTGACGCTATTCTGTTCGTCGTATTGAACTACATCATTTTACATTCTAGAAGTGCAGCAAAATTCACATTGATCCTTCTTTTTTAAATCTGAGAAATCATTGAATTGTTTTAAATATCATTCTCCAGTTATCTAAGCTAATGAAAGCACACATTATTCATTTTCCACAAATGGAATTGCTTGATGCAACAAAATGATGTAATATTTTCATTTTTTTATATTTAAAATTTTGTAACATTTTCTTTTCTTTGTAACATATTGTTCAGAAACATTACTCCTTCATAGTAATGGAGTAATCAACGGACTAATCAACGAAGCACTTATTCACTTACATTCATTACCGTATGTGTCTTCATGTTTTTAATATACATATTTTCACCTCATATTTGTATTCGCTATTCTGCATAAAGATCCTGATTATTATTATGTTCTTCAATTTTATAAATTTCAGATTTGATTGATGGGCGAACGATATCAACCGAATCAGCTGAGTGTGTGCCAGGAAAACTATGGCAAGTTGAATGCAACTGGTGTCATTGTGACCTACAGTACCGGCCAGTATGCACGGAAATCGAATGTTACATGGAAAATTTAGGAAATCCACTACAAAACTTGACCTGACACGAGATAATCATCGGAAATTTCAACTCACTTGATACTGTTTCGAGAAGTGTGGACGAACTTTACCGTATTAATATATTTCACTAAAGAATCCACTAGAGTTTTTCAATAATTTTCTGTCTTAATGAGGTGAACAGTCTGTCTCCAGTGCATCCAAACGCACTGCTTCAAATCACTATTTTATCATGTATAATAATTATTAAGAATCTTCTATATCAAATTTATTATTGTGCATTGTTGTTGTAACGTTTTGTGCTACCAATCGCATACTTCTTAAATAAAAGATTTATTAATCCATTCATTTAATTATTCCATTTATCATAAACAGAGCTAATAAGGCACACTTGAATGTCGGGGTTCAGGGCGGTGTTATTCCATAACCCTCAGTTAAGCTGGTGAGCGGATGTTCTCCCCTGGTACATATTTAGAAACCGAGGTGAAATTGTCTCATTCTCATCAATTCTTATTATTTTTATTGATTATCCTGATAGGCTTGTTTATAAAAATTATATAAACTGTGTTCAATTTTATGTATCATTCAAAATCATATTAAGCCGATCTCTTGATTGCCAATCTTATTTAAGTCGATAACCCGAAATTTATAAGTGTAAGCAGCCTATCAAGACAGTTTTAATGATATAATTCTAGCAATATCATGATCTATACAGTATCTTATATACCTCAACATTCAAATTCAATTTCATTATTCTACATATGTCTTTACAAAGACTCTAAGAGCCGAATTTGTGAGAAATCCTTTTTTCAGCTCAAGATGATGCCCACATACGCCCAAGGCTTGTGCTTTTGGTTAGGTAGTAGGTATGACCTATGAGATAAGTAGACCTAAAGCTTGAAGGCGAATTCGAATGACTGGGAAGCACCTAACAACTGCATCTACTAGAAGAGCTGTCTTTGAATGACTTTTTGGAAAAGTTTGCACAGTGATGTCCTGTCCACTCTAACACTTGACAACGACTAAAGGACAGTAGGAGACACCCCACCGACGGCACTCAACCAAGCACGCAACCAAACAAGCACGTTCTTTTTTGTTCACAAAAAACAGGAACCAATCAAAACTATTTTAATTGCTAGGCAGCAAACAAAGCATGTTTGATTAAGATCGTACTTGAACATTGTTTTCAAATACGGACCTGTAACTTAAAGAATATGGGTTGAAATGATGTTTCTTCCCACATTCCTGGTTGCAAAAAGTACGCCTTTAAAAATTTTAATTTAGAGCCGTACAATGATCAAAGTACTATCAGACTCGATTATATTATTGGTTTTCTTAGCATTGTATTTTTTCATCTGACATTATTTTAAATTTAACGGCGGTCAAGTTTGAATAGACTTACGTGCAACCGGGCATAGACTATATAGAGCCTCAGATGACGGAGACTTTACAGAATCGTCAATGTACGTTACATCTCTATATAGCCGACAGCACAGAACAGCAAACTCACGATGACCAGTACAAGATGATAAAAACAAAATGTCAGACGGCTGTTATCTCATCGAGGCCGATTGTTTTTGTCAGAGACTGTGGACCGATATTTGTGGCAGGAAGCGGGCGGGGGGATCTCCCTCCAGAGGATCTCCCCCCTGGAGAGAGAAGGTATCCATCCAGTCAAGTCCCGGTTTCACTTTCAGTACACCACTATCTCTGGGTTACTCACTATTTACGAGCATACATTCTCCTCGGTAGTTGGCCAAGCATCTTCATTATGAGCACCTTCCACAAGTTTGTAATTTCGGGCATGGTGGTCCTGGCTGGAGCACTCTTCGTTACTGCTGAAGACACTACTATCAAAATTAAGGTAAGCCATTAATGGATTTGCTAAGCTATCAACCTAGGAGAATACATTCAATCTGTACCAAATTATTTTATATTTCAATTAATTTTCTTATGGATACATGGATCTGATCAAGTGATTATTCAATTTTCTAGAAGTACTGAATATGAGTACCGTATTTTTTAATAAATATAATGAAAAATCAATGCTTACATCAAAATTTGATCAAATAATTGAAAAAAAAAACAGTTTTATTTTTGTCACACCCACACTTATTAGACTACAGCTGAAAATGTCTAGGTTTCAACACAAAACTGCAGTCCTATGTACAAGTCTAATAAATTTGGATGTGACAAAAATAAAACTGTGTTTTTTCAGTTATGAAAAAATTTCACAATATCAATTCAACAAATTTAATGAAATATTTCAAAAAACCGATTTTTCTTCGAGAAATCAAATACAAACATTTGTAGTGACCCAGGTTTGTAGAATTTTATCTGATAATTGATAGTAAAGCTGCGTTTCACACCAAAGTTATTAACAAAATATTTATTTTTCCGTCCTTATAGACTCTATTAGATTGAACGGAACTTGTCAAACACATATGCTCATCATTGTGTATGATAAGCTATGTTCAATATTATAGAATCTATAAGGACGGAGGAATAAACATTTTGTTAATAACTTTGGTGTAAACGCGGCTTAACAGCCAAGTCTTCTCATAACTAGTATTTTATTCAAATAATCTATTATAAGAAGGTGATATACTATCAAATTAATATTTGCTATTAACTGTTTTCTATACCATGACTGCTATAGTCCTTCTAAGAAGTTTGCAAATCTTCCCCCTAAAAATCTTGAGTAAACCTTTGTAATCTTAAAGAAAATTAAGAAGTTAGGAGATGTCAGGGAGCAAGCTACATTTTTTTAAATTCATTATGACATTGATATTTATTTTAAGTGATATCTAAAAATGTTATAAAAACCACAGGGGTTAACCACTTTTTTGAAACCCAAGATTGGTCGGGGAAAGTCAGGTACAGCCAGCATTCCTTACCTGGGTTCATCATGAATTTCATTTTATTTTCAAGCCAGTATTATAGCTGGAGGTTCAAATATCAGTTGTAATAGAATGGAATTCCAACTTATTCAAATTATACATCTCGTTAGAATACTTATGTCTTATTAAGACTTCCATCCCATTGAAATCAAACGAGACAAGTTCAAATATTTTGAAATCTGCCAACATTTCATACTCTAAGCAAGTTACCGGTCTGAGTTCAGTCTGAGGCCCGTATGACAAGTCTATGTTCAGCACGTCAGCAGGTTATGGTCGTTTCAATTATTTGTCACATTACGCATCTGAATTCAAAACTTCTTTTTAATATATTTTAAAACTCGCAATTGGTCTAAAATTTTAAACATTTATTTATCAAAATTTAGGGAAGAAACCGTGTTGGGCTGAGCTTGTTGTTTTATCCTGATCATTTTAAGCATGTACCTATATAAATAAATAGAGTAGATTTCGCGTTTAAACTACTACGGTACTAGTTGATTCGATTCAGTTTCAAAGTAGACTTTTCACACAAGAACGGTCATAAGTTCTATAAAATGCTTCTGACTTGTTTGAAAAACGATTTCTGTATTTTATTTCATTTTGTTTAATTTCCTGTGAAAAACCAACAATTTAATCATGATGAAAGAAAACCTTTCTCATGAGGCTCAATATCCATTGATATACCTACAAAATTACAAATCAGAACTACAGAAATACAAATCAATCATGGAAAACAAATCAAACACCGAATAAATTAATTTTAATAATATCCTATTCTCTAATTGGTACCCTAGGCCTATAACTTTTGTTGCTCAAATCAAGAATGGAAGATTATTTACTGCATTTTAAAAACTTGGACCGGTTCCAATAATTTTCACCAGTGAAACTACAGTATTAATAAAACTCATAGAGCGTTCAAAATTTGCCAGGAGAAAGTACAATAATATTTCCCAATTCTCAGATTGAAGCTTTTACCTATGTTCATTACAATAGGCGGCAACTACCAACTAATAAACCAATCACAATTTTCTACCTTCGTAAAGCCGTAATAATATTTTACGGTAACAAGAATATAATAGATGTATATAATCGATTTCAAGTGAAGCTTTGATGTTATTCATTATTGCTTTGGAGATTACAAGGCATAAAATTGTAGAGAAAAGTTGTGGAATTAGCGAATCCCCAAATTTATTCATGAAAACTTGGTTACAAATGTGTTGTCCACACTATTACTAAAATATTTATGTACAAAACTAACTAAATATCCAGTTTAAAAAATACTGTACAGCATTCTCATCGTATAAAAAAATCAAAGTATTCTTCTTCGTATTATTCTAATGTAAGATGTAGGCCACAACCTACCTACCAACAGAATTATTTATCGAAAACAATTTTAGATTCAATTGATAGAGAACATTTTATTCCTTTACATATTTACAGGTGCTTATTGTTAGGTATTCAAATAAAGCGTTACAGAGTTGGATTTGGCTGAAATATGAACTATGAGTTATGGTTTATTTACACAAATTTGGCCTGTAAGTCATAGGCATAAAGTATTTCAATACAAAAAGATATTGTTAGGAGGAAAATTGAGTATAAATTGTATAACACAATCATAGGTTCCAAACATTTTTTTTTCAAATTTTTAGTTACGGTACCGTGTACTTTAAAATGTTGGAGTTATATTTTTTCTGTTGGAGCCAAATCGACTATTGCACAAACTAAAATTCAAGAAATTAAAAAGAGAATCAAGATTAAAAAACTATGAGCAAAAACATGATGTACTCGATAGTCAAGAAGTTATTTAAGCAATAAAGAAACCTAATATCTATAACTTGCACTCAACCACAAGTGGAGAGTAAATGTGGATCCAGATATTAAATCACTGTCCACTTTTCCGTTTGATTTCAAACGCTATTGCATAAAACCAGATCATACCAGAATCAGGCTATAAATAAGCAGGCTACTGCTTAGTCATGTAAAATGAGACAGGAAAATACCTTCACTGGAGACCCAGATTGCTTTCATAACCGGAAAAAAATAATGTTAGAATCGTTCACGATCATAATTGTTTGTCTCTCCAGGAAAGAGATTCCGAAAGGAAAACGGCCATTTTACTTTCAATTAACAAACAAATTGAGAGACAATGATAGCGCCGTTTACAAGTTAGTAAAGTAGGTTAGTTAAGTTAGTTAAGTAGTTGAAATACTTTATGCCTATGTCAAGAACTAATAGGTTCAATCATTTTGAAACGAAATGTTGGGGATGATTCACGCACTAATAATAATTGACAAATATAAGAAACCAACAACATACATGAATGAACTAAACTTTATTGTAGCCTACTAAAGATATTGTAATTTAATTGTTACTTTTAGGATAAATATTGCACAATGCATCAAAGATTAGAATTTGATCCGAAACTGTGTTCATAATCTGTCATACCGTTCATAAAGTACCCAGTGTTCTTCAGTGTACTCTATAAGTGACCGGCAATTATGTATTTATATCAATGATTGTACAATCGATCACAATTTCCCTCCAATACAATAATAATAATTAACTTTTACAATATCACACAGACATGAAGATGAATGTCAAAAAAATTCTCGATTCTATTCCAAGTAAGTACTGACATTCACATTAACCCAAAGTAATAAATCCACTGGACAGAGTCCTAAAAATTAATGTGTATTTTCAGAACCCGTCTCCCCATAAACACCAGCAGGTGTACTGCCAAGCTCCTCCCACTGCTCCTGAAAGGCTGGAAAGGATTATTGAACAGTGCCAGGATGATATCAAAACCGCTCTTCTGCAAGGTAAGCACTCATTACTTGATTTTCAATCAATACACTGATTCTGCTCATTGCTGTGCAGCATAGAACGTCAAATTTGTAAATTTCCTCTTAAAACAACACTATCAAAACACCAACTATCCAAAACTATGAACAAGAATAACCCTTCAAGAATACAAACGATTCGGTATAAACATGATATTAGATGAAGTGATTTACGATATTAAATTAGTGAGTAAAATACGATTGGTGTTCTCCAAGTTTATTTCTTACTATTAGCTTACTATTTTCTATTTTTTATATGATGAATTTACCTTTGAATGAACTACGTCTAGTCCTATATCTAGTGGAAGCAAAACCAGAATATAAGTAACGTGGATTGTGAAGTATGTTGACGGACATAAATAATTACTAAATTCTATGACAATAACAAACAAACCCAAATTCACAATCCATCTTAGTGGCATTAATAAATCCTTCACGCGTGCATGTGACGCCACCTCTGAAGGAAGAACACTGTTCGGTATTCAACTTTCATTCTCATTAGCATAAGACTGTATACAACAACACTACTTATTACCAACAGATCCAGATTTTACATAACAAGACGTTGAGACACTATTCACGCTGTCCATCTTACAATAACACTGTGATGAAATTATTATCATAGTGAGTCAATCGTAGATATGCTGAAAGGAAGAGGAAATGAAAATTGATTGCATATGACGATTGTTCATCGTGATATTTTGGATAGATCAGGTCGAAATTTTTATAAGATTTCCTTATTACTTACAAAGATAGGTATTTTCATCCTCCAATATGTATTAAAAAACTACCCGAACCAGATTCTGCCTACTTCAATCTGAGAACCAGCCTAAAAAACTTCTAGAAATAGTCATCACTTTCTACTCGAAAATGATATTATTTCAAAACTCGAATAATCACATTCTTGGAACATAGAGAACTTATTATTAAATATGGTTGTATGTGAAATTACTCTATTTTCAAGTGTTCTCTTGTCATTATAATATGCACTTAAAAAATCCTGGGAGTTTGTGCTCTATCCAATATATGTAATAATATTTTGCTTGATTCTCATATGAATGGATTAATATTTTATATAAAGTGAGAAAATAACATACGGACGAACATATTTTCAAAACATTTCCGTACACTCTCCCTAAAAGAAATACCGTATATTGAAACTATATTAAATATAGAGCTAAATAATATATAATATGCATTATATGGAATAAGAAAATTTAAACAAATAGAGAAACATGCCAAATGAGATCAAATCAAAACAGTCTATTGTCGTGAAAAACACCATACATGTCATACATAAATAGTCAAGAATAAGTTATTCTGCTCAAATGAAGGAAAGAGCTGATAAGTTAATGCTAAAGCATGTCGTGATTTGTATGTATTATGTCTCAGTTGTGAATTGTATGGCATTTGGGTTCATTATCTCATGCGCAGCTTTATCGCAACAGTGAAATGAAAGTGCCCCCTCAAAAAATAAGAGATTTAAAAAAACCTTGAATAAAAGCATTTGTTTATAATTTTCAATTTTGTCTTATCACAGAAACGTCCTTCGAATTCTGGTTGATGAGCTACACGATGGATGAGATTGTAATATTATTTATATAACGTATGTCAACCGAGAAGAGGTCCACTTACTGAACCAGTCGAGTATTTGCTAAAAAAGGAATAAGTCTAAACGAGAGGATAAACTTTAAAAAATGTTGTACAATTGGTCTAAATTACGTAAAAATCAAAAAAGTTGTATTTCACAGATACAGTATTTTATCATCAATAGAACTAATATTACAGTAAGCCGTAATAGCAGCCGAGAAATCCAGACTGTCAGTTTGTGTGATTTTACTGAAGTTGTCTTTACCATCCAATCTTAAACAGATTTTCCATACTCACTAAATATACCTAGTAAAAAACATTAACATTATTGAAAAACATCTCAATAACTCTCAATAATAATTTCTAATATCCTAGGTCAATAGGAACCGATTTCAATGCTGGAGACAATACTGTTTTATCTATTCCATGGTTAAGAGTAAGTTAATTAGTAGCTTACTACTTGATGAACCAACACTTGTAGCACAACCGTAGAAGCAACATATTAACCTATCAACTTGAAACGAAGACCTTTAATTCAACTGACATTAGCGTACTGGAAGCGAAAATAAACACATCAGACGCTGATCTCTTATCAATGAACGCATTCAGACAGTTACAAGTGGAGTGGTAAGCACCGTAGTGGAAGCAGGCCATGTTTTGAATTGCGTGTCTAGCTGCTATCCTTGGGAGAAAATGCCTGCAGCCTCGGCGCGATTCACGTATAAGTTGAATGAATCTCATGGGAAAGTTGTAATTGAATTCCAACACGGTAGAATGTGCATACAGTCAACTGTTAAAACCTACAGATGAAAAATAGAAAGTGAGATGCAGTTAACGGCAAAGATGTGATCCTGTGCGAGCATTCGAACATTTCGCGCCAAACCATGTCCTTGTTCCCGCCATTTCAGAAGTGCCAACGTAACGGTTATGAGGCGATTGGTTCATCGTTGGTCTGTTATTGGTTTACCAATACTTTGCGTGTTGGACATCATCGACTAACTAGGCCAGACTGATTTCTGTCCAAAAGAAGTACTCTTGTGGCCTGAGGTGGAGGCCTTTCTTTACCACAGCCACAAAAACTAGAGTGTTGCTAAACAGCTTTTTCTATAAAACGCTAAAATACAAACATTGATATTCAATATCAATGAGTGCTCTCTCTACACTCTTTGAGAACTGAAAATGTGTTAAAGGAGTACTAAAATTTCCAAAAACAATAGATAATGAAATTGATGCAAACCAGTCCAGTTATAGGCCCAATGAAGTTGAAGCTTTGAGAGTATGGTAGATTTACATTTGGAGATCCTATCTAATTTTTTAACAATTTCACTGATCCACTTGAAATTTGAAATAAACATAATTATATTAGTGAGTGAAGGTAGATAGATACAGAAAAACTTTCCTAATTGCCAGTATTCAATATAAAAAAGTTAATAAGCAGGAAAATGGCAAAAGTGCTCGGAATTAGTCGTTTTGTATAAAATATAACAAGGGCACTAGTAACTTTCTATAAAGTAAACGTTCAAGTATAGCTCTAAGCTATAAAAATACTTTATTGGATAATATGCAGATTTTTTGCCACTGTGAATATTTTTGTGCTATCAAAATGGACAAACTGAATTATGAGCAAATTAGATACTGTTTAATATAGTATTTCAATAGTCAATGATATCTATAAAAGAGAGTGTTGTTACTTTCACCCTTCACCTGAGGGTGTTGTTACTTTCGTCGTACCTTAAGGTTATTTCTATTCAATTTTGATAAAAAATTGAATTACCTCAAACTTGAGAATATTTCCTTATAACTGATTCTAGGCCCTATAGATAATATTACAGTATTTTTCATAACATTTAACATCAACATTTTTATACTCTTGTAAGAACTACGACCAACAATATAACTACTATTCATTGCAAACATTACTGCTTATTGTGGAAACAACAGTGTCTCTTCATTGCCCTTTGCCTTCATTTTGTCCCCTTCTTAGGTTTTTCTAAACTGTCCTTCATGTACGGAACGTAACAAATGCAAGAGATTTTTGTTAGGAAAATTCCACAATAACTTATTCCCTATTTTACTGTCTTTTTCCTTCAGGGCTACTTTTAATATAGATAAAATAATATAAATCCAAGTACGCTTTTAAAGTATTTTGTCAAAACATAATTGTGTCAAAAAAGTCTTGAGACTAATATTTAATATTAGAGAAATATTTTCTGAACGTCAACTTTCATCTTTTTTCAATCAGCAAGACAAAACCAACCGATCTTACATTGGGAAACGCATATACACTCTCAACTCAACACACTACCGGAAAAGTAATAATGAACGCAATACAACTGTTCAATGTGGATGGCCAATTCGAATTGCAGGAATTGAGCTTCAGAGACGACATGAACGCGAATTGTAGTGATGAAACACTTGTTGCATCAAGAGTGTTGTCCCAGTCGTACACGTAACTGACCTGTCCTTCCTGATACGCTTCGATAGGCCTAATGCTCGTTGCTTGTAAATTACCATAGCATCGACTGCATTTAATAACACTTTCCACAGGAGATTTCGCAGCCCTGTGGTCAGTGCGATCATAAAAATTATTGCTGCGATAACCGACTCATTTCAACGTCGCGTTTGCGCTTTTGTGACTCGCGATTACAGAATAATTATTGCCGAAATTGTCTTGATTACACGTCATTATTACAAAAGGATTAGTGAATTGTGTGAACTGAAGTAGTGAAGGTGATATTGTGGAGGTTATCTGCATTGAATAAAAATACTTGGATTTGCCACAATCACTTCTTGTTGAATAGTATTTTTCAATTACGGTATTAGTTTTAGTATATTCGATTATGCTCTTCAGCAATAATAATCTTGTGAAATGGATTGTTTGACGAAAATACACAGGAAAATTGTTGAATTAAGACAAATAAAAGAGTCAGAATTGCTCTTGAATTCTGTAGGCCCTGACCTTGCCAAAATTTGAAGCTTGTTAGAAGAGAGAAAATTTATTTTGGAACAAATAAATTTAATGTTGATTAAGATTACTGAGTTGAGATTAAACTTTGAAAAATTTTTAAAGTTTAGAACTTTTTGATTATTGAGATTGATTCAATCTGCAAACATAGTTGAGCTTTTCCCGACTTCCTGAATTAATGAAAAATAAACATACTAGATAGTGTACATTCAAAACTATTCAACAAACTATTTTTAAAAACAATTACCGTAACTAACCGGTATTTTCTCCATATAAGTTATATCAAAGACTGAATCATGAGATAAATCGAATGATTGAATAATGGAGACGAAATTTTATTTACTATTCAATTAACTTAATATTACACAATTTTAATTGGAAATATAATTATTATATTTAAAATTTTCCTATTGAGAAAAATCTGTCCATCTATAAGTTATTCAGTGTAAAATGATTGTATCATATAATGTTATGAAGGATTGCCTACCCCATTGCCTCAAGAATCTAATACTTCAGGTCACGGCTTTGAAAACCTCAGGAAATCAATAAAACTTATCACAATAATTTATAGGTAAACTAATTCAATTGAGAAGCCAATCCAATTAGTGGCGATTCATAATTATATATTATTTCAAAGATAATCATTACAATAAACCTTACATATAAAACGTTACAATTACCATAAGAAGAAGGAGAGTCATCTAGGGTCAACTGCATTATGCAATGCCGTAGTTTCATGATGGGATTGGAATATTGGAATAGGTTCCTTCTTGGACCTAGCCACATTATTTGAAGATTCAAATAGCTCAAATCCTTTACGATTCATGGACCGTACAGCCTTCTTATGTAGTAGATTAAAATGGAGTATATGTTGTACTATTGCTAAATGCATTGATAAGGTACAATATACTTCAATTTTCCATAAACAATGGCTACTTTAGTATCTCGCTAAGAATTAGTCGAATTGAAGTGCGCTTATATATATTATGCATATACAGAGTGGGTGAAAAGTCCGAGAACGGCTTAATATCTCTTGTGCAACTTGAAATCACATTTTTTATGAGATAGCATACTAAGCCGTTCTCGGACTTTTCACCCACTCTGTATATATCATGCAATTCATGTATAAATACAACTCTATTATTATTTTTTGTATATTCTACACACGTATGGAATTAGATATAGTAGTACGGGAGCAAAGCACTACAGTTTGATTGGTCCGGAGAATCCAAGTTCAGATAGGCCACCTGAAGCACGACTAGACACACCGGAAGTAAAAGTAGTATCTGCTTTCTTCATCCCATGCCTCTGATTCATCTCGCCAACGGTAATTCACGTTACGATCTCTTATAATTATGTACAGTATACAGTAATACATATTATTACCATTATTGGAAGCCGGGTGTTCAAAGAGGTACCAATCATTTTTGGGCAATTTCAATGTAATAACAAAGTTAAGAAGTTGGTGTTGGTTGATTTGAGTCTTCCGTGTACTGTATTTAAGATTTAAATTGAGTCCTTTCAATAATAGTTTCCGTCAAAAATATAGATTCACATAGATGTATGAATAGTTTAGATACTTTTGATATTATTCATTTGATAAAAAGTTTGGACATAGTTTTGATACTTGGAGTTTATTAGTTTATTAAATTCAGAAATATAAATGTAGAAGGTGACAACTTTGGTTGTAGAAACAACAAAAATGAGTTTTAATTTGAAATGGTTACCTACAAATATTTGTTGGTGTGTTTATGCTTGTAATGCCAATAAAATATCAATCTGAATTCAGAGGTAGGCCTATCAGGAATTCTGATGGAGTAACTGTGGCAACACTTAGTAGAAGCAGGTGGTTCCAACTCCAGCAGTTTTTCATGAAAGCTCAGGAGCCTTTTCATAAAAGCCATATCTCTTTTCTAGTGTTGAGTACACTCCAATATAAACAATCAACTATGAAATTAAGTCATTTTTCTGCATGCTCTTAATCAGGACTTCCTATATACTACCTCTATATATGTATATATAGGAGGTCCTGTCTTAACCTTCAAGCCCCTATTATAATGCACTCATTCAAGTCTTATAATTCAGGAGAATCAACAATAAATTCACTCAAATTGCATGTTTCTTACAGGCAGTAGTCAGCGGTTCTTGCGTTATGAGTACCGGTATACTAACAAGTTTCATGAAACAAACCCCTTGCTTAACATCAATCCATGTTTTATTCAATTATCCATAGGAATAATCTTGATCTTGAAAAAATATAATGAAAAATAAGCTACTACTTGAATCCTAAACGCAACTCTTCTTCTTGAATCAATATTATCAAGAATTACATCCTAGACCTAGAAGTAGAGCACTGCATGAACACAGCTAGGTGAACAAAAATAATGGTTGAGGAGACGATTGGGTGTTATTATGTGGGAATCAACTGCTTACTATATAGAAGACGAGAGTACAGAGTGCAACCACAAACAAGTTACATTACGCAATGAGAGTCGGGAGAGACACAGTTGAAGCAGCCTGTTCTGCTGTAAATTGAACCAGTGACCAGCCACCAGCCACCAGCAACAACACACAATCTAGAAGAAAAGTTGTTTGTGTTGTTGACTTCCTAACCCCCTTTCCACAATCGCGGTTGCTAGTCGGAAAAAGATGGGAGTGCTTCCTCAACAGATAAATAAATCAATCCACATCAATTAATTATCATCTACTTACTAAAGGTGGCTGCAATATTATGTTGGTATAAATTACGAGCTTTAACATTATTGAGAGAATAGAGAAGATGAGTAAGAGAAAGTAAGAAAATAAGTTCTGAAATGCATAAAAGTGAAGCTTATGGATATTTGAGAAAATCGAGGAGAATTAGATAAAATAAATATTTCATTCGAATAGCCTACTTGATTCAAGTGACTTACTGCAATGCCTAAAAATTGAGCTTTCAAATTTCTGACAAAATGGAGATGAGTTGAACGAGAGAAATATTTGAATCATTACTCTGATATTCATTCTATAATATTATTGTCAGATGTACTGCAATGCATGAATGTAGTAGACTCTGAAGCAGGAAAAAATTGATAGAATAGAATTTCTTTTCAAACAGAAGATAAATTTTAGCATAGAATTAAGGAAAATGAAGTGGTATTATGGTATTAAAATAAGTAAAGGAGTTGAATGATAAGAATCCGGCTTAATTGTTTTGATACAAAAAATTATAGGCCTATGTGGACCCTTAGGAAATCGTCAAGAGATTGAAAAAATTTATCTTTGAAAATTGTATGTATTGTCTGAGTGAATGAATTAATAAAATAATAATATATATTTTTTATAGAGAGTGTTCGCCAATTCATCTTAATTCATATTGCCCCTTTCTATGAAATACCTTGTAAGGTTGTTCCAAGTATCCCCAAATCCAGTATATCCAGAAATAGAACCTAACGCTGTAATAGAATGGACCTTGCTTCCAAATAAGCTGTACTCTAAATCAAATAGCTCACCTTAATCTACATATAAGCAACATAAAATATTCCTCTTTAAACTATTACTGCAACATTTCAATGAGAAACTAGTTTAAGGCGAGCCACAATTTTTTTGGAGTTTCAATCAAGATAGGCCTATTTTATCTGCGCAAGATATAACAGTCACAGTGGTGATTATTCGTTGATATTCTCAATTATTTTAATAATCATTATAAACTAAGTAGCCTCTAGATTGCCCAACACATTTTTGCTGCAAGTGTTGGACAGTAGGTTCTACATTGAATCATAAACAAACTTCAAAACCTGGACATGAATCTTGTTAGGTATTCTACATGAGTTGCTACTAGTCATGGCCCACATAGCAGTATGCAATGGCAAGTTGTCCTTGGTTAGGACATTCACCCAACAGCCAACACTCTCCTTCCAACTATTACAATAAAACTTGTAATGAGCTGACCAACATTTTGTCTGAATGCCCTTGCTACTTTACTTCAAACAAAAATTGTTCAAAATGAATATTAATCCTCACCAAACCTTGAATACCGTAATCTAGAACAGTAGTTACAGAGATGATACTATTGAGATCCGTGAATAGGTTAATTAAAGTTGAGTTTCTTTTGGTTTTGTTGTCATTCATTTTTGTAAAATTACGTTTCAAGGTTGAACAAGCCATCGTACGGGATGATTACAAAAGATCCATAGTTTCCTCTCATGGCAAAAGGACAACAGTAATGATGAAGAAGCCAATTAGTTTTGTATTGCTGGAATTCAGAAACTACTGTCAAAGGCCGAACAGATTTTACATGAACAGGAACTCTATATTTTGTGAAATGAACAAAGAATCACATTTATTTGACACATGGAGAGTGGATTTCAGAGAACTCTGAAATAAATAATACTTCAACATAATCATTTTTAATCATCAGCTTATGATATTCGGTTACTGAAAGACAACTCTCTGAAATAAATAATACCTCAATATTTCAATTAGCTTATCATATTTGGTTTAAAATCAGCTTATCATATTTGGTTATTTGAAAACTTGCAGAATCGCTGCGTCAAGTGAGTCGAATGCCAATTTTATTTCACTTGATTTCCATCTAAAATTTAAAAAAAATATTTGCAACAATATATTGAGATATTGCATAACTATTATGCTACTAATATGGATCACTGGATATTAACTTTTCAACCGGTAACGAAAAAGAAAATTAAAACTCATTGCATATACGGTAGGTTACTATTAAAATAAATAGAATATACCATTCACAATCACATTGAATGATATTTATAATTATTACACCACAAAAGAACTACTGCTTAATAGTATCAATCTCTTGTATTTATACATTTATACTAGCGGTATAACTGGAGTTGGATGTGTTTCTATTAAAGAAAATAAATTGTGTTATAAAACGATAATGGTATATTCAAAAACTATTCATCATCATAAGCCAATTTTTTGTAGAAAAAGTTGAATTAAGTCCTGGCCAAAGTAAGAACCTCGTCAAGTAACTCTTGTCGTAAGTGCCGCTTGTGCTTGAGATGAGTCTTCACATTTGTGCTACTTTCCCTTGCATGGATTACAAAGATGTGCGGGCATCATTACATTCAAGTTATATAATCTCATCTAATTTGACCGGTGCTGGAATCGAACTGGTTCTATCTTCTATAATAGCAGCTCAGTGGATAGTTCCAATATGTGATATCGGGTGAACACACTTTATCGGGTAATGTTTTCAATAGTCCTTTAACATAGAATAATTTTCAACTGGAATGGAATCTATTATCGAGGACTCTTTTATAGATAGAAAAAATGATATTGTATGTAATGCAATTTTTCCTGCCATTTTAGACAATAGTAGGAATTCGATATCACTGTGATTGACTACATTAATACAGTCTGAGCTTAAATTTCATAACTTATTATTCCTATAGGTAGTCTACTACAAAATTTTCCTGTAATATACACAATGCTGTTTATGTAACAATAGAAGATCCGATATGCAGTGTTCCGGAAATGTTCAGAAGGGAAAACATTTTAATTTTTTTGGGGTATTTTAGAGCGATTTAGGAGTTTGTCCATAATTTATCACATGAGGAAATTGTGAAGGTCTTTTTGTCGGAGCGCTGCTGCTACACAATAGAAAAGATTATATTTTTATGAGGTTATTTATTATTCATAATGAAAGGTTTTGTCAAAATTACACTTTTGAATTTGAGTGTCATGTGAAACAGAATTTCAACTTCAAAAGAATGATGAACTTCGAAGAGTATTTCTTATTCTAAATACATAATTTGTGGTATCTGTGTCAAATACCTCAAGGCAGCCTGCAGCAGCCAGTGGTATGAACCTTGCAACAATAATGTTATAAGCCATGATTAAATAAGTGTAAGTAAGGAAACTTGATAAGGATGTTCTACCAAAGGAAAAGTGAACAGAATTTTGAATACATTGTTAAATTCCATCCAAATGAACAATTGAATTTTAATACAATTCTATAGAAATGCTTAAGGTTTAAATATTTGAGTTTTCTTCTACAGAAATACCAAGTTTTCGAAAATATGTTATACAATACTGTAATAATAGAATATTGTTTCTCTTTTCCAGAGGCACTCAACGTTCTGACTGACACATCTCCAAGAGATCTCGTCAAGAAGACAAGGAGCAAGAGAGAAGTTTTCTCCGGCGAAGAGAAAAGAATAGCAGGGGTGAGTAGATGAGAAAGAAAATAATCTAGAAAGAATCAATAGATGATGATTAAAAACTATTTCATTTTATATGAATGATTTCTCCTGTAAAGATATATTGGTTTTCAATGTTTATAATTATAATAGACACCATGTTAGAAAAGTATATGAACAAGTTGATAGAATACTTTCGATATTTTAATCCAGCCACAAGCTTGTGGTATTATATTGAATTACATAAATTTAGGCTACACTGATACAAAGTGAAGGCTCACTCTTCCGGAACTAAAAAAAATTACTCAGTTAAGGTCTGAAATAATGCAATAGTTCACAATATAATCAATTACGATCTACAACACTTTCACATTATTATATTATCTCTAGAAAGGCAATGAATGTAACAAAATTATATTAAAAAGTGTCTGAAATTATATTTTTAATTTTTAATAAAGATTCCAATGTAATGGAATCGATAAACCGCATATACTTTGTACTACAAAAATTACTCTATATAATATGTATTACAGAGTGGGAGAAACTCATAATTTATTGAGGCCCTAGTCATGATTGGAGAAGTTAGAATAAATTGATAATTTCGTTCCAAACTACTTATGACGTGGTTTTCAATCAATTTATTTCAATCAATATTATTTGATTGTTCCAGTGTCTGCTGCAATGCGTGTACAGGAAAGTGAAAGCTGTAAGTAAATCCCTTTCTTTACTTGAAAATTTGCAAATTAGAAAACATATCACATTTCAAAATTGAATGTTCAACTTGAATTCGATTTAATACGGTTTCATAGAAATTTCAGCAATTGATAAGTTTTATCGCTAATCATTATTGATAATAACAATCATTCAAATTATTATTGGAAAATTTCTTAATACCTCTTATTCAAGCTCAACTGAGTGCACTATTACACGTTATATATTTTGAATTTCTACTTGAATGACAAAAATAAGTATTTTCACAAGGAAAGCAAAAAGTGTCTTAATCTCACTTGAATGACAAAAAATACGAATTTCACAAGGAAAGCAAAAGGTGTATCGATCAACTCTCTCAAATTTAAACTCAAAGTTGAAATGAGAGAATTTTATGGAACAAGTTTATTAAGCTTGCTGCCAGTGGAAGTAGCAAGTTACTATAAACGCCAAGGAACCGAGCGGCTGCAGCAAGCTCGCTGCTCTACATTTTTAATGTGTGCTCATTATAATTGCAACACACAAATTGTCATCTTGATTTTCTTGTTCCGCCACTTCAGAAAGGTCGTTGATCTTCATGATTATGTAATGTAGAAAGGCTTAAAATTATTACTCGTACCGTCTAGATATATTTACTGCATGAGTTACATATTTTCGGTAGGTAGTCTCAAAAAAGAAGAAGTAATTAGAGAAGGCTTTGCTTTGAAATTGACCGCAAAACAGTCAATATATAAGCTATGCTGTTGTAAGGTGCAATGATTTACCCTGTGACCAAATAATTCAGCTTATAGCAAGCTACTTATAGCAATTTTTTAAATGAATTTATGAACTGATATTACTGTATCAATACATAATAAAATAAGTGATACATAATATAATTCTTCCTTTCTTGTGTAATATGCGTCGAATCAATTGTGATGGTAGTAATCAAATAGGGATAGGATAATCTGTCCTCTATTTTTGCAAAAAAAAATATATATTTCTAATTCCGTATAGCTCACGAAGTATATTAATTTATTCATTATAAACAGTCACAACTCACAGAACATAATATACTGTAATCATGATCAAGAGATAGCAGCAAGCTGACAATCCTGTCTCTCTGCAGAATTTTGATCAATAAAATTTTGACATGTCTTGTACTAGAAAGCTTTTGGAATATATTTGACATAATTAATGGATCTTCATATGTGTATGTAAATGACATGAGTTGTAAGAAAATAAAGCAGCATCAAGAGGAGTTGCATTGGCGTAGATGAAAGTAAGAAGAATAGATCAATATATTATCACCATGTCTTTCCCAATATGAATCTGAGCTAGCTCACATGAATAGAATAATATATTTCAAAACTGAATGTCTACGATGCAGGTTTCATTTTATACCATAATCTCATCTGTTAGATTGTGATTGGATAGATTTATGAAATGGACTAAGGGTGAAATTCTATTTCAATCTTTTATCTCCTTACACAGCATCCCAAACTATAATTGAATTTAATAATAATGTGAATTTTGTATAATCTATAGTTTAATAATGTAATGTTGTTTGTAGGTTGACGACCAAGGAATGCCCACAGTGCCAGGGCTGGTGAGACTCTACTCAGAAGGCGTCCAAGACAGGAACTACTACGTCGCCACAGTTCAGGCCGTTCAGCAATGTGTGTCTGCATCTCAGCATTTCCGATACTACAATCCCCAAGTTCTCAAAGGTGATTACATTTCTCATCCAACTGTTAAAAACTATTGCTCAACTATATTTGTGATGCTTCTGAATTCGTGAAACGTTCTGTTCATATTCAATCACATCGAATTATGTAGAATTTATATTCTCTAATCTACCGACGCACGAACTCTGTAGGGTTTTCTAACATTCTGTTAGGGTTTGGAAAAATTGGTTTTGAATGGGTTGAAAATTGATTTTAAATGGGTTGAAAAGTTTTAAAGTCCGATAACGGCTTAATATCTCATACACAAAGGTAATTTGACGGTGGGTGTGATTGGGGATACTACTCAAATTGAAAAAACCACTTTACAATGACCTTCAAAATCTGGTCCGCCATCTTGGATCCGCCATATTGAATGCAACTTCATTTTTTTTAATAGGCAGGTGGTCATGCGATACATGATTTCGATAGGGAATTTCAAGAAAAAATGAATGGCTGAAACCGCATATCGATATCTTATATCGTTTCGAAGATATTCACATTATTAATCAATACTATTCAAAGCAGAAAAGAGAAAAAGTCTGAGAACGGCTTAGTATCTCATAAAAAGAAGTGATTCCAAGGTGGGTGTGATTGGAGATGTTACTCGAATTGAAAATACTACTTTACTATGACTTTAAAAATCTGGTCCGCCATCTTGGATCCGCCATATTGAATGCAACTTTATTTTTTCAAATAGGAAGATGGTCATGCGATACATGATTCAATACGGAATTTCAAGAAAAAATGAATGGCGAAAACCGCACATTGATATCGCAAACCGTTCAGAAGTTATTCACATTATCAATCAGTACCATGCAAATCAGAAATGAAATACATGAGTGGTATTGATTAATAATGTGAATGGTTTGAGATATCGATGTGCGGTTTTCGCTATTCATTTTTTCTTAAAATTCCGTATCGAAATCTTGTATCGCATGACCACCTTCCTATTTAAAAAAATAAAGTTGCATTAAAAATGGCGGATTCAAGATGGCGGACCAGATTTTTAAAGTCATAATAAAGTAGTATTTTCAATTTGAGTAACATCTCCAATCACACCCACCTTTGAATCACTTCTTTTTATGAGATACTAAGCCGTTCTCAGACTTTTTCTCTCTTTTCTGCTTTGAATAGTATTGATTAATAATGTGAATATCTTCGAAACGGTATATCTATATGCGGTTTCAGCCATTCATTTTTTCTTCAAATTCCCTATCGAAATCATGTATCGCATGACCACTTTCGTATTTAAAAAAAATGAAGTTGCATTCAATATGGCGGATTCAAGATGGCGGACCAGATTTTTAAGGTCATTGTAAAGTAGTTTTTTCAATTTGAGTAGGATCCCCAATCACACCCACCGTCAAATTACCTTTGTGTATGAGATATTAAGCCGTTCTCGGACTTTTCACCCACCCTGTATGTATCCATCAGACAATCGTATCTGTTACTAAAAAGTTAAATATTAAGAACGAAATTGAATATTTTTCTGTTATTAGAGAATTAACTTGTGAAAGAATAATCTTCGGAAAATAAAAATTTAATCTCAATTTATCCGTTGAAGCTATATTTAAATGTATTTTTGCTATTCATTGCAAATATGTTTTCTCTCTTCATTTTTCATTTCGATGATATTGCCTCATATACATGACTTTCTTTATCACCTTCATTGTCATCTACATGACCTTCTTGTTATGAATTACAGCGCAAATTATCATCCTGTTTATTTCTTTATATAAACTTGAATTCAGTCTAAACTGTAAAAGTCTTAGTTTTAGGCAGAAATCTGTTGTTGTTTTCTTAAAATATTATTTACTCGTACATCATTGAATAAATAAATAGATGTTATTTAGTTTTGGGAATTATACAGTATTTGTCAACAGAACTTTGAAATATTCTCTAGATTATTCCTTATTAGCATTTCTATTCTTTTGCTTCCAACTCTGAAATCGATGCTATTTTTGCAGAAGATGGATACACTTGCGACCTGGCTTATGACATGTTCAACTGCGTGAGCGACAAGATTGAAGCAGTAAGTACATTCAAATAATCTCAATAAATTACTAAAACTTGAGTTTGTATTATTTGTGGGTTTATTATTATAAGTTTTATCAATTTTAATACGTTTTTACTTTCGAACTGGTTCAACTACAATATACAGATTTACAGATATGATTTGAAACAGTTATTTGTGCAACTAGTGCGCAAAGTGACAGTTTGCTGCACCGAAAGAAACGTTTACGCACGAGCCGTAGGCAAGTGCGGAATAATGGTTTCTTGAGTGCAGCAAACGAACTTTGCGCACGTATTTCACATTAAAGTTTTCCTACAGTTACCATTGAATATGAAAAGTGGGTAATTATGGGTAAAATTCCCTGAAATCCATCAAATGTTTTTCTGTGTAATTTTATTATTAATAAAAACCTTAATTTATTTAAAATTGAATAATAGTAATTGAATTTTCGCCACACTGCACAGAAAGCAGCTGTTTTCCAGTCCCTACGTAGATCTGAAAGACATTGTTTGCAGACGACTCTCGTCTGACGTCAGAACAGGTTTCTTTCCGGCTAAGGCCGGAAAGAGTACCCTTTCCGGCCGCTAAATTTCAAGTGTGCTAAAACAGCTGATCAAAAAACTTTTCATTATTTGAGTTTATTATTCAATAATTAAAGCATTTATAATAATATCATCTTATTGTCATTTGAAAGAATAAAAAGTATAAACTCAACCTCCCACATAATTGAACATAAACTTTTAGGTTATTTAGACAAATCAGAATAAAAAATAAAAATACTTGGACAATTTCCTGATATTCAGATTACTGTACCTCAGATTTGCTAGAGCTATGACCTTCCACTTTTGCTTTCGGAAGTGCTTAATAAACAATTATTCTCATATATATATTGTTTATTTTTCTGTGTGGCAAAAAATAGCGTTCGCACCACGGGAAAAAATGTTTTTCCGGCTCTCAATCTTTTCTAATCCTCGGCCTACGGCCTCGGACTTGAAAACCGATTTCGAGCCGGAAAAGTCTCATTTTCGGCCCTAGGT
The DNA here is from genome assembly GCF_014356525.2 of Nilaparvata lugens. Taxonomy (NCBI): domain Eukaryota; kingdom Metazoa; phylum Arthropoda; class Insecta; order Hemiptera; family Delphacidae; genus Nilaparvata; species Nilaparvata lugens. The sequence continues at coordinate 20,839,899 of NC_052514.1, read as the reverse complement.
GCGAAATATACTATAATCAAGGCACATAATGGCAAGGCAACGCCGTTCTCCACTGCCATATTATAACGTGAACCTCACTATACCACAGTCAGTGTTACCAACTTAATTTTGATTTTCCTGCACTGGTGCTCCATATAACCTACTAACTATTTTGCATTATCATGCTGCAAATCTGGAGTACGCAAAGTAATACTTTGCGCACTAGAGCGGAAAAGTGATTCTTTGCGGCCTGCAATCAGTGCAGAAATGGTCACTTTCAAAGTATCTGTAGGAAAATAGTATTTCTAAACTAAGATATAATTCATTTCTCAATTGATATATAATTTCTCAACAATTACTTCTTTCATTCCAGTTCTGTGGCAGGACGCCTTGAATCAAACTACAGCCTTCTACAACAAAATACTACTTCCGCTGGAAAATAAATTAGTTTTTCAGACCCATTGCAAATTGTTGTACCAAGAAGGAAAGGCAGCAATGCACGGTCAAAGTGATTTTGTAAATAAAATTCCTATCAATAATAAGATTTAATCAAGTTAAGTGAATTAGCAATAAGTTTATAATAATTTATGTTGCAATTACCAAATGGAGAATAATATTTCAATATCCATTCGAGAACTTCTTTTATAAAGTGTAATTATTGTACCAAATTTATGTTCTTTCACAGTTGATCCTACTCTAAAAGTTCCATAAAGAATTTTATATCTTTCTTTTAATCGAAATAAGTATTATTTTAAATAGCTTTAAATACAATAGTTATTACATTCGAGATTCTATGCGTATGATATTTTTATAAATTTTGTAAAGTTTTATCAAAAGTAGAGTATTAGTATTAATAGTTATGTTATTTGGAAATAAAAAATTGGCCTAGATTCTTTTCACCTGATGGACTACACCTTTGAGAAGCCATATAATTTTAAATGTTTCTCATCACATCATGAATTTCTGGAATTGAATCGAAAACGGTCAGACATTTTATGATACTTGGAAAACCACAGTGAACATTTAAGATTAACTACTGCAATGACAGAATAGTGATTACTTCAAAAAGAACGCTAAAATAAAAAATTCTAATGACTGCTACCAAATTGAGACTCAGAACAACCACATTAATATGAAGACCTACAACCGATAAATCCACAATCTTCCTAGAATCTGTTCACATTATGAACATCCATAAATTTCATTTCATTTTACCCTCAAAGTCTCATTATTCAAAGTGATAGCAGAAGGAATAAAAATTATGTTCACATACTCGTCAATAATAATATTTAATCAGTAATACTTATTCATTTTCATAATATCAGCTACAGTTCTAGACAAGAGTTCATTTGGAACCCCTATACATACATCATAATTTATTACAGCAGCACCTCATCATATCAAATTCTCTTTCGAAAGCTAATATAAAATATACGTTATATGGTAAAGTCAACATACCAGTTTCTAGAAGCAATAAACTACCTGTGTAACAACTTCATTCATGGAAATAATAATTTATTATCAATTAATTACAATACTATTGTTTGATTTTCTTGTATCCTGCTAAATTAATTAAGAAATTGATACAATATTTTCATGATAGATTTAAAATACGTTCAAGACCTACCAGAATCATCTTGAAAATGTAATAAATTGAAAAAATCAAGACAATCACTTCGAAAGGATCACAATTATAATGGTTATGTATAGACTTACTAAAACAGTTGTGAGGCTGCACCAGGAAACAAGCCTTAAGGTGCGAACAGAACGAGAAAGTCGCGGTGAAGTTCGATGATGCTTCTAAAGAGTTGTGCAATGATAAAAACATTTGGAGTAATTGATATAAATATAATAGATATGAAAGATCAATAGCGAGCAGAAATATACAAAATATCAACCTAACCGTACTGTTCGTACCATTACGGTAGAAACAGAACGATTGGGTAGCGGTGTGGATTTCAGTTTCGATCGATGCCACTAATCAGTTGTTTATGATAGAGGCATTTGAATGTAATCATGGTGAAGCGAGTCTTAACTGTTCACACCCATTGTGTTTGTGTTACATTAGATTCAGCGACCTACACTCAAAGCTAAATATCGACCTGACTGATCAGTTCGTAGCCTTACGCTTCTCATCAGACCATGCTATGCTTATTATAACTGAATCTTACAGTATCCGTACAGTTACAGTGAGATACAGATATAATAAGGATAGCATACAGATATATGCTGTATCTGTACAGATATATTAAGCATAGCATCTGTTGATGAAAAGCGTACAGCGTATGTTTGTGGCACGTATGTCTGTACACAGCTTATCATAAATTGAAAGCACAAAGTGGAAATGGATCGAGATATAATTGATGAAAAAATGTATTGGAGAATAATTAAACAATTGATATAAAACACATTAAAATAATTATGACGAATAATAAAGCATTTATCACCGAGAATCACTGACTAATATCACAGCCACTTCTAAAATGATGGCTTAGAGTCGGGAGAATTGGATGAATGTAGGTTCAATCAGTACCTAATTATATCATCATGGTATGATTCTGTGAGGTGCATTACTTGCTGAGGCCGACAGCTGATTCTAGATCTACATTCACAGTGTTCTCAACTCTGGGCATGCATTTATTAGAGGTGACTGTGCTAATACTGTAAGAAAGACCTAGGGGTCTGTTTCATAAAAATTCAGAAGTACTGTAATAAAGTAAAAGCTGCTTCTAAGATATGTACATACTAGACAAACACAGCACGGCTGTTATGTAATATTGTATATGAGTTAGTGTGTGAGCATTTTATGATCATATGTTAAATTGTTATGGAATTTAAGCTCTCAGGGGGCTTATAATAAAATACCAAACAATACAGGAACAGCTGGTTTGTTTCCTATGGAGCATGCAATAAGAGTACATTTACAATATTAATAAAGATACCAGCTGATTCCGTGTACTACAGAACTCCCAAGTTTTATAAACCAGACCCCTGGTAACAGTCGTCATTTTTTGAAAAAGCAGAAAACCATCGAGATCTAATATTTAGCGCTATAACAGAGGAGCTACTTCAATAGCAGTTGTCAAATTGTCAACAGTAACAATCAACGATTCTAAAACTAGATCAGTCTCAATATTGGAGAACAAGTTGTGACAGCAAACTAAACTTCATCCTCGGGCACAAACCTCCGCAGCGTGGATGTCAGAATGAGGAGTGAGTTTTGCAATCCAGCCGCTAGATGTCGTTGGCGCCACATGCCCTTGTACTGTTCAACAAGAGCCAACAGCCTGAAACCAACCAAAATATCTACTGTTTTCTATGCTGTCAAAAAACAGTCTTATTAACAAACTTATCATAATTACATTATCATGTACAGTAGACTACGTGTCAAAGGTTCGTGTATCCAATCACATCCTTATTCCTATTTCACTTAATCCCTAGATATTTTCCCTCAATTCCTCAAATCCTTCAATACCTAGTTCATCATCATCATCCGACTTCTATAGTGGATGCCAATTCAAGTCTTTATAAGAGTCTTCTTCAAATTAACAATTATCATTCTATATTATCTATTCTTATAATACCTAGTTCAAATTGAATATTTTCTTTTGCTACAATTTATCTTTCTCCTGATAATATTCTTTATTTCATTATAAAATATTCTTTATCGCTGCATTGCAAACTATTTCTACTTTAAATTTACTCATTTTGCTTTATGAATTTTTATTGTATAATTTTCATTTGCTGAAAAATTCACCCTGACGGTCGTTGACCAAGGGTTTAATGCTTGTTATAACTAAAATTATGTTATTGTATAATATTATCTAGGAAAAATGTTAAAATAAAAGCAATTATTCATTCATTCATTTGCTGAAAAAACATTGGGTTTAGTAGAACACCAAGAAAGATGTTTTGATTTTTTACAATAAATCGATTAGGCTAATTTAACTGGAACACTTATCTCAGTTCACAATGGCCAGTCAACAATTTTTAGGAAAACGTTGTATTCTCACAAGGATTCCGCGACAAATGAAATGAGTCCGTGTCTACACCTATCATACAGCGTTCCTGTCATCAACTCATGACCGATATTTGTGTCGGTGAAGGGATGGTGGAGGAACGGACCATATGACGGACATTTGTGGCATATGGTACTTTATTTATTTGACACTTTGTTTGTATTCTTATATTTTTATTTCAATCAGTTTTATACGTATAAGAGTTGAGTGGGATCTGAACTCATGACCATGGCCCAAGGAATTCTGCAGAAAACTTACCCAACCAGGATACTTATTCAGTACGTCAATTCATCAACAATTTTTAGGAGAATTTAGATTCTCATAATCCAACCTGCAATGTTATCGATCTGGATAAGAAACGAAATTCAGTGCTGGTTGCACTAAAGCCTGTTGAATTTTAGGGTAACCGTCCCCTGGAACCGTATTCAACCGATCCGTTCGGCCGTTGGATCGGACCAATCTGCCGGCCGTTAATTCGGCCGAATATGGTCGTCCATTGGAACCGTTTACGTCAGTCTAGTTCAGAAGTTGGCTGGTTGCCGAATATTGAATTAACTACTATCATTGCCAAAAAAATTCAGAAACAATGATTATATTGAGATTTTGAAAATTGAATAAACAAATATCCACTGAATTAGTTATTCATTATTAAGCAATCTTTGTTCGCAGTACCTTTGTATCTTTGAACATCACAACGATGATATCTTTTGTCTTGCATTCCATTCCATTCCCACAATGGAACTTGCTCTTTAACCAAAATCATCAACTTTTCATTGTCCATTTACAACTTCAAAAACAGAACAACTTCAAAAAACAAAAACAAACAATACTGTGAAAAAATTTTAGGTTAGGAACACTTTGTTGTCTCAGCTCGAATAGTTAGTTCGAATCAAAAATTTGATCTGCCGGAGACGGCCGTGCACGGCCGTATGAACCTGTTGCAATGGACGAGCATCTATTCCTTTCTTTGTTAGGGGATCGTTCGGTAGTTTTTGGCCGATGCTAGTTCGGACGAAAACGGTTCTAGTGGACAGCCCACCTTAACCGTGATTAATTCCATGAGAACCAATCAGTGAAGCCTTCTTTTTAAAATAGCCTAATCATAATTAAAATTTAACAGGCGTTTATGCAACCGCCGGGCTTCAGAATACAATTACAGAATGATATGAACTACTTACTTGTTGGCAATGTCTGTACGGAAGGTGGGCGGCAGATTGGAGACGCCGAGATTGATGACAGCCAGACCCATGTTGCTGTTGGGGTTGACCCCGATGGACACGAGGCAGCGGCCGATCTTGCAGGCGGTCAGCATCAGGTCGATGGACAGCCCCATCTCCTGCACCACCATGTCAGACATGTTGCAACACAGCTTGGCTCGCAGAAGGCAGCTTTGAGAACGCTTTATGTGCTTTGTCACTTTCTGCAATTCAATTATAATTTTAATGTTTCTTGCTTAAAAAAAAGCTTTTTTTCTAACTTTTTCAATTTTTTTTATTCTCCTAAATTAAATTTAATTGTTTTTTCTCAATTACTATTGATTTATACTTTTTTAGCATATTTATTATTATTCTATTACGAGATCATTTCCTTATGTTGTTGTGATGTAAATGCATTACAATTGTATAGGAGGGTTAAGTGGGAGAGAGGGCCGGCTACGCCCTAACTTCGCCCTCCAGGTTAAAATAAAGACAGCCTATCTATCTATCTATAAAAATTATCAACTAATTCATATTATCTATTATAATTCATAATTACTTTATTTTCTAATTCATATTGCAAATTTAAACAAAATATATATTCAATTCTCAATAAACTTGACTGTAATATAATATAAAAATATATGATAACAATAACCATACAAATCATATAGCACATTAAAACTGGCTTAATCGAATGTGATTCATACGCTAAGTAATCTTATATGCTTTAGTGAGATTCACTCCAGCTTCGATGAAGTGAAATTCACTTCAACATCACTTGTTTGGGAAGCATCAATGTTACGACTTTTGGACGATTTCTATCCAGATTTGGGAAAGTAACAGTTTTAGGCTTTAATAAGCCTGTTGTTCATTTCCCATCAGTCATAGTTGAGAATGATATTTTATCTATAATTGTATAAATATGAATAAATAAATAACAAATAACAAATAACTGCTCCATACATATAGATCAGCTTTCAATGTGATTTGTCAGCCGTACTGGATGTCGATCTCTTACGTGTAGACCAAACCATGAAACCAACACAATAGTAGCCCTAGCCCATAATATCAAGTTTCATACTTACTGATCAGACTGAAGGCTGGTTTCCAGAACCGCTACAAGGCCGAAAATATGTTATTTGTTAAGGGCTGTATTTGCAGTTTTGAATTTCGGTATTCGTCTCAACATGGTTTGATCCACACGTCAGAGATTGGCCTCTAGTCCGGCTGACTGATCGGAATAAAGGCAGATTTCAACATATGGAGGAGTCTTGAAAAATGCTGACAGTTTGAAGTGAGTCTGCCTAAATTATAATAGTGATTGAAAAATTTTTAATGTCTCAAATATTCCTAAAATAATATAGGAACCGTACGGTATTGCAAAGCGTTGAAGATTAATAGTAACGATTATTTTTTGGTAGCTTGACCACTTTAAATGTTACACCTCTGGTTCAAAATCTTTTAACAAAAAAATGTCACTTTGATAAAACAAGCCTGGTCAATAGTTGAATTTATAACATTTATTAATAATTTATATCTGAGCTTCTATCATGGTTTGATTAACCTTGAATTCGGTGGATTAATATCACACAGAAAAGTTAGCATAAGAAGATTTCCCATGATATAGGGATGCTCCAAATTTCATTGTAAACTCCAATAGTTCTAGTAGTTATTTTCCGTGAAGCTATTTTACGCTGGTAGTCTCTCATACTGTGTCGTTTTTACACTCTCACCTAGTCAAAACAGTAATAATAGATATTAGTCGACAATAATCAGCTTGAGTTAACAAAAAATCGGATTGTAATTTGGAACATAAACGACCTATCCCATGGGATATCTACTTATGCTATCTTTTCTGTATGTTAATACTAACAGATAGAAAATTATAGATCTCATCGGAAAAGAATTAATAATTCTATATAGAATGCTGTGTATTAGGGCAGACTCGGGATGTATTGACTTACCGTGAATATATCCAAGGTAAGATTATCAAGATCAACACTGTCAGGATTAGTGAGGAGCTGGTAGAAGGTGGATCCCGTGTGCGAAGGCAGATCGGTGAGGTCGGCTATCTCCTGCCCCCTGGTGCATCTCACAGTGTAGGTCTCCGCATGTCCTAGCTCCAGTATTATCTCACCAACACAGCACGCTTTGTCCAAAAATATATGAGTGTCCAGTAGCGCTGGCAGCGAGTTATGTAGATAATCCTGCAATAGACAGTGGTATCAAGAACAAAGCAAAATAATTAATAAAGCTGAAAATACAATTTCTACTAGTGACCCTCTAGCTTGGAGAGCTCGCTCAAGAACTGTTGCATTGTAATCTTTGAAACCTGCAGCTTTTGAGTTCAAAGTTGATGAAAATTATGAAAACAGCTAAATATTTTTTCTTACAAGAATAATTTGACAATAGATTCCATTGGGAATCCTATTTGAAATGAGAAATTGATCTTCAAATATTACTTTGTCGCTTTAACATCTTTGATCCTCATATGAATCCAAATTCATTTTTTTTAATAATAAGGTGGTCATGTGATACATGATTTCGATACAGAGTTCCAAGAGAAAATAAATGGCAAAAACCGCACAGTGATATGCCAACCCATATCATTTTGTTGAAATCAAGAAAGATGTAAGTGGAGGCAAAAAGTTGAAATAAACCTAAATATTGCCTCCTTAACTCAAATTAGGGTTCAATCAGATATAAAGATATGAACTTTGAATAAAATAAAATACAATAACAATATAATAGTTTCCTTGAAAAAAATACAAAATACTTATAATGAATGATTAGATAATACCAAGAAAAGAAAACAGGTAATTTCCCAAATCTTTTCTATGTTTTAATTGTGTCTCATTAATATTTTGTATCATATTAATGATTTACTCTGGTCTATTTTCCTTCATTATGTCAAGTGTGAAACCTTAGGCAATTGATCAAGTACATATTGTTGATCAAGTATGCGTTGCTACTAGGATACAGAATTAGTGAAGTTTTGCAGTTTGCCGTATTCTTTTGTTGTTAAGGCAATATTGTAACCACCTTTCTCAATTCGTTGAACCGTTCATTTTTAAGGCTGTGCAACAGACTAGAAAAAACTTTTTACTGGCGATATTCTTCAAAGTTCAGTTTGGATACCATAATGTTATCAAAATAAAAAAATTATCTCGGAGACTTTTTGAGATAAGATGGAGCGCCTAGAATTATTGTTGATGAAATGAATAATTTTTTTCTGAGAATATTGATTTTTAAAAAAAGGTAATCAATTTTAAAAATTATATTTTCAAAAGATAATTATATTAATTAGGTACTCAAAATAATTTAATTTCAGCTATTTTTAGAAAACAGAAAAAATTCCTTAGAAATTGATATCTTGAGAATTTTTTAAAATTAAATCAACATACCATGACGAATGTATCCTCGGAATTTCATGAATTTATCTTTTACCGAACGTGAGAAAATCTGTTTCAAAGCTTCAAACTTTAGGCGCTCTTATCTCAGAAAGTAGTATCAGATAAACCTTATCCTGAGAAACTTTTTTTGTTTTGATAACTTCATAGTATCGAAATGGAAAAACTTCCAAGAATATCACCAGTGATATTTTCTATAGGCTGTTGCACAGCCATAAAATTAAATTGACCTACAGAAACAGCCGTAGCGTAGCTTGAAATATGACTTTTGAAAGAGGTAGCCGACGTATCTTCCAATTTTAATCAATCTGCCCATTTCAAAACAGGGTAGATTGGACTATAAATCAGGAGAAACAGAGGCTATGTGTTCCGAAGACGTAGTTCAAGGGACATTCAATGCAGGGTCAAGTCAAGATTCGAGTCGAAGGGCCAAGCCAATTGAAGCGTTTTTGCACCGCACGAGTCAGAAAGGCAGAAAGCTCTCCAATTGGCTGATTATTAGCTAATTCCTGAACGCTGAGCTGATTGGGCAAGCGCTCGGGAATCAGCTGATAATCAGCCAATCGGAGAGCTCCCTGCCTTGCCGACTCGTCTGCCGCCAGTGCGAAAACACCTGAAAAACGCTTCATGTGGCTTGGCGCTGAGTGAACAGTATACTGAGGCTGACCCAATGAGTTGCGGGATTCCAGGAGAGGCCGGCGCCGACAGTGAAGCCAGGCCAACTGAAGGGATGCGGCGTGAGGTGATAGGATCCAGACCAATGCGCCACCACCACTCCCAGTCCCCCCACCCTCATCACCGCCTGCGTCGCCCTGTAGATGTTGCAGATCGACGCCTCCGGGCAACCTGCCAAACTGCAAAGTAAATACAGTATCATCAATATTCTGCTGCTTGGATAGAAATCAAACATAATCAAGATATGACTGGATAGTTTTGATTGAGGTTCAAACTCAAAATGGTTTTATTGCAGTAAATAAGTACATGTTATTGAAAAAGTCAGGTGAACAGTATGCAAGTACTCAGTTAACAGAAACATTATAATAACAACAAAACAAAACAGTCATAGAAAAAACAATATCATATTTACTCATTCATTTCACTATCCATGACGAACTGCAAGTAATTATCCGTTTTTGAACTATTTTCAATGACATTACAGTCTTATTTTTGAATATTAGTTATTAAAACTAGTACTCAATTGTGGAGCGCTTATGGATTTTTCAAATCCATTTTCAACACTGCTGTCTTCATCTGGTTGTCATTGGTAGGTAGGAAGCGGTCGGTTGGTATCGGTGGTGACCAATGACTACGAGATGAAGACGCAGAAAATGGATTCAAAAAATCCGAAAGCGCTGCACAGTGAGTACTAGTTTTAATAACTAATATTCATAAATTGGACTGTCATTGAAAATAGTTCAAAAACGGAGCATATTAACATTCTCATTGCACTTTGAAACAAGCTGCCTGTTGGAATCCAATACCTATGTAAAACAAAATCCGAAATGCCATATAGAAACGGGTTTTTTTATAAACCATTCATATAATTTCTGAAGGAAAATTTTAATACTTCTTTATAGAATTGAAAACCTCTCTTTGTCTTTTTGGACATTTTTAAGCAAATGACTTTCGAGAGATTTACTCAAACAAACTACATTACTCAAAACTAATTTTTGGTTATTGCGTGTATGATCGTGTATACGTTTATGAAAAAATTTCTTCACAATTATAAAGAATCATGGTTCGGATGGAAAGATTCAATTTTAGGAATCAACGAAATTATAGAGACTGTATAATCAGTGTCTATAAACGAAATGAAATTTCGAGTACTGTATTCAACATCTAATAGCTCGATTAAGCTGGATTCACACAAATCAGTATCAATGTAGCGTATGTGTCCGGTTTAGAGAAGAAATTATTCCCATTAGTTCTAATGGTACTATCACCACTCAGCCCGGACAAGAGAGAATCATTCCCATTAGAACTCATGAGAAGAATATTTTCAATGAACAGATGAGATGCAGACTCTGATAGGATTGCATCACGAGGATGCTGAGTGCCCTACGAGAAAGCTTTGACTGAACTTCAACTCAGCTACAATAATGAGCATACTAAGGCTATTTCTAAGCTGTTCTACTGCACTATATAACCTTACAAAAAACGAATTTTTATAAAAACTAATAACATTAAAATCATAAGCCAATAGAACCCTCTTTGATCTATTTTTAAAAACAGACAGCAGATAACCGATAAGAGCTGATCCCTGATGCGCATGTTAGAAAAACTTCCCCTGCAGAAAATTGAAAAATTTCTGAAAGAAGGTACTGTTAGCTCCAGGGATATGGAACCTTTCTGTGAGTTGCCTTTGCTTGATTATAAGAGTTGTAGTCTACATTATGGGATAAATAAGTATTTTTACTGAAACTTGAGGACTAATAAGATGGTGTACTGTAGAAACGTCCAAGGATCATAGATGTGATGTACAGTATAAAAGAAGATAAGAGAATATGTTTAATCAGACATAGCTGAAACGGCCAAGTCTTGGAAAAAAGAAATGTACTAGTACCTAGTAATTATGTTAAAGAAATAACTATCAAGTAGATCAAATAGAAATATGGCATCATGTTAAATCATGTTTGAGCAGCATATGAAACGGAGAAATACACAGTGTGTATGGTTGGATAATTGAAATGTTACTGTTCAATTAAACATAAAGAAGACATAATAATCAGTGATTGAGGAAAGAAAATATGAGATAAGCATTAGTAAATCTAATATCTAAATTAAAAACAATCATAATCACCTGTTCCATGAAGCGGTACCCGGACACAAACACGTTGTGCAGCCTCGTATGTGGTATTCTTCTGTCCATTCCAGGAAATCGTAGTCAGCCTGCAACAATCAAATAAGTTAGATAGATGGATAACGAATTCATTGATCTTCAAAACAAAAAAAACACAATATAATTACCATTTCAAAGCATGAAAAAAATTTAATTGGCATGGCTCATGCCGTTAGCCAGAGTTGGTAGTTCATCTGTATTACATCATAAAATGTTTTTAACATTTAATTAACAGAACCGTTCAAATGTCATACGTTTCGAACAAATAAACGTAACTTATGACTTATGTTGCAATCATGATTAAATAACAAGTTATAGACAAATTATTGAGAAAGAGAATGAAATTGACAGTCAAGAAATATATTATTAAATCGTAAGAATAAATTATGGAAGTGATTGTAGATGCAATAATAATGAGATAGAGATTATAGAGTTATTGAGGAATGGAATAGCTTTTAATCGATTGCCTCTTCTTGAACGCAAATAATTAGTAAAAAGTTGTGATAGAGGCCTCGTGATCGATCAGTTGTGATCCCTGGACCCTCGAACGCTGTAGCATGTCGAAGTGGGACCAGCTTTCTCACTCCCACATACCATTCCTTCTCTCTCACTGTGAACACTGTCCAGAAATAAGCATAGAATGGAATAGAAACATGGGTCTTGGAGGCGAGAAGTGAACCGCCGAGTTCCTTACCCCCAGCACAAGAAAAGCGGAAGGCCAGGGTCACAATGCATCACTACTGAAAACAAACTATAAAAATTTATAATCATTTATAATCATTGTCTACTCCTGTTCTCTTATTTGAATAATGTTTTTCGGTTAATTTGTTCATTTTTCCAGAATCGATGTGTTATTGAGAATGCCTACCAAATGAAAATATATCTGTTGGTAAGTTCCTTAGAAATTGAATAATGAAAAAATATTTTTGTCGTTTTTTCTGGTTGTCAAGTTACACCCAACACTATATTATGTTATTACTTATAATTCATCTACTGTTATATGAATCTTATTTTTGTGATTTTAATCAAACATATTGTAATTTATAGTAATTAGAATACCATATGTCTACTTTCGTATAATACTGCTTGCTGGAACTGTCCCCAATCTCAGACGCATAGTCTTACTGGGGGAATTCCACTTCTCTTCTTTGTACTGTTCATGCAAAAATGTAATTTTAATTTTGTTAAAGATCAAATAATGTATTGTTATGCCAAGTGGAAATAAACGAATTTGAATTTAAATTATTATTATTTTTGGTTTTCATTTTTTATTACTTTTTTATTACAATTATTATTTTTCTGTTCAATGTTGCTCCTGTAATGCGGAAGTGACCTTGTTATGAAGTTCATTTGCATGCAGTGTTTTATTTCGTACAATGTATTCTTCATTTTTATGATTATGTATGTATATTTCAATTATTGGAAATATTTTCTAGTAATTCTGTATTTTGTATTTTGGCGAGATAAAGCTTCTTTCTTTTCAAAAAAAAATATATATATTATATAAAAGCGAAATTTAATTGAATAAAAACACACCTGAAATCCATATTCGACAAGCACCATGTTTAAAGGAAAGTGGATGGTCTTGAGCTCTTCGCCATGGAGATTGTTGGAGCAAAGCATTATGGTAACATCAGGAGGGATGGCCAACAGATGCCAGAATTCCTGAACAGTGAGCGGAGAGGCTGGAATTGAAATGTCCTTACCCACCACATTGTTTATCAGAAGATTACTGAGGCAAGGTCCTATGTGAACATACCTGCAAATGGAAAAACAAAAATTAAAAAAAATCATGAACAGGTAAATCTATAATATGAAAAGGGGAGAATGGGCTTATGCACACTACGGGATAAGAAAAAATGGGCTTTTTTATGAGAATGGGCTTATGCACACTACGGGATAAGAAATTCACGAATGACGCATAATCACGTGTGAACTACTGGACTGATTAACTTCAAATTTTGCATATAGAGTCTCAATTTACCAAGGATGGTTAGAGGGCCACTTGAAATTCTTCAAGATTTCAGTTTGACAAGTTTTCAACTAGAACCTTGCGGAGCACGGGTTACCTGCTAGTTATAAATAGCAATTGAAATATTTATTTGAGAAAATAAATTTGAAATATAGCTGAACGTGTTTAGAGATCAGATCAGATCAGTGAATGTTTAAAAATTCATTTTTTTTTTTGCCCAAATAAGTACATTATTCTAGCTTCATTTTCAATATCTTGCTTGTCATGAATCGATGAGATTACCTTTTAACTGTAATGTTGATCAATAAGATCGGATAGGAAGCTTCATGTGATTTAAAAATGGAAGGACGACTGAAAACCTAAAAGAATCAACGCTCTTCACAATATAATAGTTTACAAGATACGTCAAGAGAACATGAACTTTCAATATTATTGCGAGCTGTGCAGATACAATCATTGAAAAATATATTTGAGAAAGTCATATTCGGTTATTCGTGTTGCATTTTGCATTGCATAATATGCTGTGATATAGTTAATCAAGTGTGTTCTATGAAGACCTTCAGAGTCTGTAGTATTCATCTTTGATGCTAAAAATACCAGTAGATTTACCGAAGTTATTAATTTATACAATTTGATAATTGCCACTGAGTTAGTATGCTTTCATGAAATTTGAATTGCATCGCTGAATTTTCAAATCTTTAAAGTACTAAAAAATATATTTTAAAAAATTATAGATGTCGTTTTACAAAAAGTGAGATTTAGACTTACTCAAGATTTGAAAAACTGGCTAATATTTTCTGGAATGCTGGCCACATGCTTTTCACGTCTTTTATGGTGACAGACGCTTCCACATCGATGACAGGCAAAATACTCACAAATCGATCTCGGCAGTAACGATCGATAGTCACCATTGTACTGCAAACAAAATCCAAAATTAGAATAGAATAAAACCTTATTAACAAAATAATAGATAGGTTCATCTTTTTCACTTTACAAGAGTTATTAACCAAGTGAAGGCAACTCTTTGCTCCATAAAACCTGGTTGATTGTTTGAAATTTACTACCGTTGAAAATATGTCCTTAATTGAAGAAGAAACATTTCACAGGTCTATAATATTATTGCAATATAAAATAACAACAATAAATAATAGCATTATTATATCATTTCCATCTTGAAGAAATTTTCAAAAACAGCATTCGACTTTTTCTACACGTTGCCAAACTGGATCAATCGTCAAATTCATAATCGCCACTATGTCAAATAAGGAAGAAACTCAGTTTAGGCGAGACTATCGCTACTCATCTAATCTTGCTTACCAAGAGTTTCAAGTTTTTAATATAAGACAGCTTTACATACGAGTTTTAATGAATTACATATACTATAATAAACACTCCATTTTCAATAATCTAGTTCATACTCACTCATAATACAAGAAATCTAATTAACTTTGGTATTGCTCATCCCCGACTCCTACATAACTGCTTTAAAAATAATAGTAAATATATTTGTCATATATTGTATAGAAACGTTCCCAATCATTTAAAGCAGTGAGAAAATTCCAGTATTAACACCTTCAGGCAACATTTCAGTAAATTGTTATTTAAAATTGGCAGGGACGCTGCAGATCAACTGATTCAATCCGCCTTTACATTCAAAACTTGAACTCATAGTGAATTTGTCATTTCTAATAAGTATTATAGCCTTTATTTAGCTACTATTCCTGTATATATGTCTGTATATACTAATAACTATGGAGTTTCATCATGTGCGATTTATATTTTTTGATTTGCTGAAGAATGTTAATAAATTCAATTATAATAGTTTTATGTGTACAAAACATAAAAAAATAGTCGCAATCAACTTGAAAGAACTCACAGACTCAAGTCTTTGTGGAGAGTATTCACTGTTAAATATTTAAATGAATTTTATAAATTTGTATTATGTTTTTGTAAAAAGAAAGCTATTTGATTTGAGTTTTTCTACAACTAAGAAATAAATTTCCATAATCAAATCTTACCTCTGATTGTAACAGAGTTGCCAGTCAGTGCTAGATACTAGCCTGGTGTACAGATGGATATGTGAAATTTTCAAGGAAGACCATGTTTCAATCATTTCAAAGAGATATTCCTGGAAGAGAATAAGAGAGCCGTAAATTAATTTTTTTAGTTAATACTTGGATGTTATTAGTAATTATTGCATATAATAGTTAAATTGATTTTATAAATATTCACTATGATTTTATCTGATAATAAATTTAAACGTTTCATATGAAATTCCAGATATTAATGTATAGTGTTTGAATTGAATATTTTTCCTATAATACTTTATTTTATTCGCAGCTCATTTATTCAATTTAATTATTTATTTATTGCATATTTTTATTTCTATTCAAAAGTAGCTCTAACGAAAAAATACTACATATTTTATTATTGCTCTCCTCTTCCAAGAGAGAACAAATATCTATATAGGTAAATCAATATAAAACAGAAATCTATATTGAGAGGGATATCAAATCATATCTTTATGATATCCCAACTAACTTCAATATTGATAGCTCGTCAATACCAACTTAAAACAAACTTTTTTATTTTTATTTTTTATTGCGGGTAATGCTCACATAAACTTTTCTCTTGTACGTGGGTAATGTAGTGAGTGCGCGGGTGATTGATAAAATAATCAAACGTCCACAACTATCGAATGCCGATTCGAACCCACGACCAGATAAAGCCAACAGACTGAAGGTTGTAACCCCTATCACCAGACATACCAGACCGGCAATTATCTTCATCTCAACTTGTGTACATAATTTTTATAAATTATTAAACAAATTGTAAAAAAATAATATATATTTGAAAATAATAAATGAAAAATAATATCTGCATATTAATAATAATGAGCAGATTATATAGTGTATATAGGAGAAAAACAAGAAAAAGCTTACATTATAAACAGGAGCTATTTCGATGGTCTAGAGTCAAGCACTATGTGAATGTAAATGTACATTACTTATTTACATACAGTATATCAACTAATTATTTATATAAATTGATCTCTCATCACGTTGTCTCAATTCATGAACTGAGTCTAAATTACGCTATTCAAAATTAAAAATCTCGATTGAAAATGAACTAAAATGAGTTTGAAAGACTGACCATAGAAGGCACTCTACTCATAGGCGAAATGTCCAGCAGTACCCCTCTGTGCTTCAAGGCGGGGTAGTCCTGTATGAGGACAGGCACCAGCGACACGTATTCCTTGCTATCACTGCCTGCTCCGGCCAGTCTCAACAGCTGTGAGAATGTCGACAGTGCGTAGTGGAGGCCCACCTTGTTCGAGCTTGTTATTCGTATCTGAAATCGCACAAAATCAAGCATCTATTACAGAATACAGAGAATAATATATACAGTAATGTAGTAGATACACTTACAATAAAGTCAAACCAATATTATTCATTTTATATTATTGATTTATGAAGTATACACTTGAATTGAAAAAGCATATATTCATTTGTTTTTACATTGCATAATACACAAATTATAATATAAATAATTGAGAAGGGATCAGCAGGTTCAGCCCAAAACAACCTCTTTCAGGAGTTTTCATACAGCTAGTTTTTAAAGGTAGGTTATGTTTTATCACTAAATACATTTTTACAATACACTTTCACAAAATTGCAACAGAGATTGTATGTGTTATTTTTTGGATCGTATTATTTCAATCAAGCAATCAATCATTTATTTTCAAAACATACATTAAAATATACATGAATACGTCAAATCATGTGATTTTCTTGTGTTGTAATTATTATGTATATCTACTTGCGGTGGGAATTTAGGTTAGTTAGTTTTTGAATATAATATTGTCCTATAAATGCACAGGCTGTACACCGTCATGAAGTTCAACTCACTGAAAAATGGCTTGCATGATTGCTCTCTATTAAGATTTAGAATTATTCTTATTGCTTCTTTTTGTAATAGGAGTATTTTATTCAAATTTCAGATGCTTGTTCCTCCATATATTTCAATTCCATATGAAATGTGGGAATGGATAGTTGCGAAGTACACTGCTTTTAACGTTTCTAAGTTGGAAATTTTTACTAGTCGTCTCAGCGCGAAAATTCCTGAGCTTAATTTTTTTCATATTTTTGTATGTGAACGGACCAACTAAGTGTGTTTCCAAGATATCGACCTAAAAGTTTAATTTCTTCTATATTATTTCCGAAATTAAATTGTTTTACCTCTGAATTTCTGCAAGTAAAATGGAGGAACTGGTTTTGGTATCATTAAGTAGCAGATGCCTATGACTTATGTACTTTTTAGTAAATGTTATAGAATAGTTACATATAATTTCTGTTGTGATCCAGTCCTTATCAGCAATGCAATGCAAAGACTTATATCGTCAGCGTAAAAACATAATTTACTATTTTCAACTAAATCGCATATATGATTTATCCAGCTAAGCTCTTTACCTCTAATTCAGTAATTTTGAAGTTTAATTAAAAATAATTTATTATTCACACTGTCAAATGCTTTGGTTAAATCCAGGAATGCTTCTACAGTATTTAATCCCTCATCTAAGTTTTATATCATGTTTTCTATGTACTCTATAAAAGCAGTAGTTGTTGACCTGCTTTTTCTATAGCCATGTTATTCTTTATCGAGTATACCAATCGTTTCAAAATAATCAATTAACTGAATTAGTACACACTTTTCAAATATTTTAGATAAGGCAGGTTGAATGGCCAAAGGTCTGTAGTTGAGAGGATCAGAAGGATCTTCTTTCTTATATGCTGGTATTACTTTTGATATTTTTAATTCGTTTGGGTACACTCGAGTTATAATTGATGCATTGATTACGCGCAAAAGAGGTTTGATGAGTGATGACAGTATCCTTGATTATTTTTTTGGTATGTCATCGTAACCGTCTGACCGCTTTGGTTTTATTGAATCTATTATTTTACTTAAGGCATTCTCTTCAATTTTATTGCATCTAAATTTGAATTTTGTAGCTTTTTCATTTTTTTCATCTGTTACGTCACTTTTGGTTAGATAAGGGATGACATGAGTGTCAACCATCCCTACAAAATCATTGTTTAGCATTTTTGAAATGTTATACAGATAATCTATGTCTATACCATTCTCTTTAAGTACAATATTTAAATTTCTTGTCCTTTTTGTTTGTTGTTCCATTGTTAACTATTTTCCATACTTTTCTGTTTACATTTGTTTAATTTTTAAACTTTGAGTCAATATTATTCTTTTTTTACAGAGGATAATTTTATTCAGATGCTTTTTATGATGTGCTTTTACAGATTTCTTCAAGTTTATATTACTTTGGTCTTTTCTGTATCGCTGATGCCTTTCATGTTCGTCGACAATGTCATTATCAATCCACTTATTACTACTTAGTTTCGCTCTTACTATTCCAACAAAAGGAAAGTGCAGATCAAAATAATATCTGAGCAAATTGTAAATATGAAAATTTATTTTCTATAGAACTATAGGTTAAAGTTCAGTCCAATCCAATTTATCTAGATCACTTATAAAGAGCCGAATTTGGGACTTCACATACTTTCTACCCATTGTTGTAGTCCTTAAACTTCCATGATTATTATTTGTGTTTAAAATATGAAAAATTTGTTCGTCGTGGTCTGATAGAGCTGTCATAAAACATTCCACTTTAATAGAAGTTTTGTTGAGACTGGTAATGAAATTGTCGATTGCTGATTCACACGTTTCAGTTATTCTGGTAGGTATTTCTATAGTATGTCTAAATCCATTCATATTCATTACATTTAAAAATCTGATTTCTTTTTACCCTCCCTCAAAACATCCACATTGAAATCTCCTATTCGAACATTCTGGATAAATTTTGCTAATTTCTACTAAAAATCTATTCAATTTATCAAGAAACACTTCTATATTCTCTAAAGGAGTTCTATATAATTCAGCTACAATGTTTTTTTTCCTTACCTATTTTTATTTCTATTGTACATGTCTCAAAAATGTTATCCTCATTAATAAAGTTTATTGCCTTTACCATAATGTTTCTGCATTAAACTAGTTCTTCAGATGCTAATATTAAAACGACTTTCTTACATACCAACTCATACAGGAATATCCTGGTATTTTGATTCTTTGAATTTCATCTAATTTATGTTCAGTTACTATTACAATATCCGGTTTTAATTTCTGCAATGTAATTATTAGAGAGTCTATTCTTGACGCCAAGAGCTGGATGTTTTGATGGAAGATTACTACATTATTTGTCAACTTACTTTTTGCCTTAATAGTCTTATTTCCCCTACTTCTATGATTAGGTATTTTAGTTCCCACCGCCTCTACGGGGGGGTTCTTCCATTCAACTCCAATTATTTATTATTATAAATAATTTTTTATGATATATTATTTATTTATGAGATAGGAAATAGAACGATGGTAAATTTAATATTCAAAACATCTTACAATTATTATACCTAGATTTATTTAAACAGACAGCATTCCCTAATGAAACATCAATGCTGACAGTCTGCAGTAAAGCAGAAATCTTCAAGAAACTTTACTTGAATTAGTTAGCTGATTCATTCATTTATTAATTTATTGACAATAACTAATTATTGATTAATAGGCTATTTATTAATTTATTGACAATATCTAATTGCAAAATTCGGGGTGAACAAATAGATATCCGCCTAAAACTGTTTCTATCCCTAATTTATTCAGTCTAGAGGTTATGTTCATAATTTGATGCACTCATAATCATTACCCTTCTTTATGCAGTCGGTTATGTTCATAATCTGATTCCCTCATAATCATTACCCTAATTTATTCAGTCTAGAGGTTATATTCATAATTTGATTGATGAAGAATGCATACCTTGTTGGCAGTGATATGTATCTGATAGGCATCTTGGTGACTGAATATGCTGGGGTTGATGGTGCACTCAATGTCAGCATTGCCCGCATCCGACAGGCCACACGACGGCTGCACCTCCTTGGCTCGCACGTCGTAGCCCAGTGACGTCAGCACCGATCTGTGCACTTCCCACACATCCAGGATTCTGCAACAACCGACAAATCACAGTTCGTCAAGTTTGATTCACACATTATTTCCACACTTAATTATCATTTTTCAAACGTACAAAAATAAGCTAATTGAAGTACTTCAAGATTGGAATTTATAAATAAAAAATTAACTAAGCATGTGAAATGATGATTATAATTTAATCGAAAAACCTTACCTCAAATATATTTTATTCACCAAGAAAATATATTTTCTCATGGTTTGATGATAAATTTTCATAATTGAGATAAATATTTTGGTAGAATAGTTTTTATCCATGAACAACATATGATTGGGCAACAGTGAGGAGGTAGAGGTGAACATCCTTCAACAGCTTTGCTTTAACATATATTTTGATACAACATTATCTTGAGCAAACTTTGATGCAGTATATTTTTTTATACTGCAGTATCCTAGAAGATACTGATTATTAAAGTAGTATCCTATCAATACCGTACAGGATGTTCATTTTTATTAGATTTTTCAACTCATTCATGCTTATTAGTATAGAAGGTATTAAAATATTGATTTTGTTCAATTTTAGGGGAGTATTCATTTTACCAAAATAGATTTTATATTCTAATTAGCAACTGAATATTTAATTGCACAGTTCAACTGTACCAAAACCAAAATATTCTATGGAAATTAACATCTAAGAGCATCTGCTGTCACAAAGTAAAATTGTGACGAGAGAATAATAAATAATATTATTGAAAGACGCTCGGCTATCAGCAATGCTAGCCGACCGCGGAGATAAGGGAGGTACCGATGGCGCACCATCTTCCGCGCATCAAGTCGATTTCCACCGCCTCTGGCGGCGGCTCAACTCCATCCCCTCCACTTTGGGGGAGTATAAAAAGGCCGGACGAGCCCCAGACACAGCTTTCCGCTCACAACCTTCCTGCTCCTTGTACAGCGGCCCGTTGGCTGCCGTACGTCCCTGACCTCCTATTCTTCCTTTTCCCCAGGGCACAGCGGACCGTTGTCTGCCGTCCCTGACCTCCCACCTTCCTAGGGCACAGCGGACCGTTGTCTGCCGTCCCTGACCTCCCATCTCCCTAGGGCACAGCGGACCGTTGTCTGCCGTCCCTGACCTCCTATTCTTCCTTTTCCCCAGGGCACAGCGGACCGTTGTCTGCCGTCCTGACCTCCCATCTTCCTAGGGCACAGCGGACCGTTGTCTGCCGTCCCTGACCTCCCATCTCCCAAGGGCACAGCGGACCGTTGTCTGCGTCCCTGTCCTCCCATTTCCCCAGGGCACAGCGGACCGTTGTCTGCCGTCCCTGTCCTCCCATCTCCCCAGGGCACAGCGGACCGTTGTCTGCCGTCCCTGTCCTCCCATTTCCCCAGGGCACAGCGGACCGTTGTCTGCCGTCCCTATCCTTTCTGTCCTTCCTTTTCCTACTCACTGGAGCGGAACCGAGGCCGTAAGGCCGATACAAAATTACATCAAAGTGGTGTCATCAGAGAAGAGAGCGACCTTCACGCCGTCAGAAGCACCAGGAGGTGCTGTTCACGCCAGCTGAGGATCAAAGAAAAAGGATGAGGCATTCAATCTTCTACAAGATTGGGGCATAGTGTCATCTGGAACACTTGCTGAGTTGAGAAAGTTGTTAGTAGAACAACATAAGAAGATGGCAGTACGTTATCCCAGCCCAAGACCCGGCATAATGAGCGGAAGCAGTGGGGAAACTAAACACTTGGTGACAGGTACCCATACTGAGGTTAGAACCAATATTCACACAAACCCCCTCATGGACCCAGGGGCGGTATGTGACAAGGTAAGAAGCTGGAGACTGTCATTCGACGGCCAATCAGATGCTCCCAGCTTCTTAGAAAGGCTAGACGAGCTACAACAAGCTTATGGGCTCACTGGCAACCAACTACTAGTCGCGCTACCTGAGTTACTAGTTGGTAAAGCTACTCTATGGATGCGTAATCGTCGTGACCAGTGGAAATCATGGGACAATTTTGTGACAGATTTCAGATCACGCTACTACCCACTTACCTATGAGGAGGACCTCGAGAATCTAATTCAGACAAGGAAGCAAAAGGAAGGCGAATCGTTTGACGAATTTCTTGAAGATGTACTGACACTCATGAGGCGTCGAGGAGGTTTTACAGACGAGAATAAATACAGAGAGTGTATAAGAATCTCCTCCCAAGGTACAAATTGTATATTCGGCAATCAGATGTTCATAGTATCAATGAATTGGAAAAATTCGCGAGGGAGTATGAACAAATAAAAGTAGAGGAGAAACAGAATAGACAGAATTCGAGAGTACACATGATTGAGGACACGAAAAAGATTACAAGGCTCAAGGTTGAGACAGTTATAACCCCTACTAGTAACAGACCATCTCTTAGTGAGTCTGAACCCATGTTTGGGCAATACAAGAGACCGGGGCACTGGAGATCACACTGTCCCGATATCCCACCATGTAAAAGGAGCGGAAAGAGAGCACTGAAATGTGTCTATAATGTGCAGAAGGAGAATAAAACTCCGAACAAGATAGCAGTGATGCGAACGGCACACAGGATTCCTGTGACAGAAGAGTCATCAAGTGACAACAGACTATTCATTACTGTGACAATCGGTGGTAAAAAGTGTCGGGCATTGCTAGATAGTGGCGCTGAAGCTAATTATATGAGTAATGAGGTTTATGAAGTTCTCCAAAAAATAGGGATGATAAGGAAGGCATCAACTCATCACCATGCATATTAGCTGATGGACGATCTACCCCATTAAATGGGAAGCTGACAACTAATGCACTATAGGACAAATCACAGTTCCACTAGTGGCGTCTATACTGGATGGACTTGGACAAGAGTTGCTATTAGGCATGGAATTTATGCGTGAAAACAGGGTGAATATTCACACATTCACGAGAGAGGTAGAGTGGGATCCTCCTCAACTGAATCCTTCAAGTCCGCTTATTATGTCGCGATCTCTCTTATTGGGGACTAAGACAACTGCAGTCCCAACAATATCAGCTATAGATTCGATTCTCAGGACAACAAGAGTCGCAACAGAAGGATGTTCAAGCAGGTTGGCTTGAATGGAGTCAAACTTGATGCCTTGATTGATAGCAAGGCGGAGATGTCATATATTCCAAGGCAAGAATCCTGGAGCAACATGGTCGATCATTGGGATGAGATGACCGACTCCGAACGGCGCGCTGCTATTCATGCCCCAGCCACCAGCACAAGTGGGACTTCTGAGAGGGATGTAACAGAGGCAACAGCACCCCTCACGGTCATGGATGTGAACGATTCCACACCACCCCCCACTGCTATGGATGTGGAGGAGTCCGTGCCACCCTCAATGGTTATGGACGTTGGAGAGCCAACGCAGTGTGCAACGATCAATGAAGTGGTCCCACCGTCCCAGGAACCCACACCAGGTCCCTCAAGGAGGAGGGATCCAGTTTTCTGCAACCGAGTATCGACGCCTGGTAAGCGCAAACGGGCTGGCAAGCCACGTATAAAGATCCAATTACCGGATGGACGACGTAAATATGTGCCCATAGATCAGGCATAGATGATGCCTATAGGCAGTGGCATACACCTCTAAAGGTGATGCCTGAGCGGCATACACCTCTTAAGGTGATGCCTGAGAAGGTGTACACCTCTTAAGGTGATGCCTAGATGGCTCACGCCTTTAAAGGTGGTGCCATAGAGGGCTCCGAACACCCCCCCCCCCCCAAGTAGGAGTGGGGTGTCACAAAGTAAAATTGTGACGAGAGAATAATAAATAATATTATTGAAAGACGCTCGGCTATCAGCAATGCTAGCCGACCGCGGAGATAAGGGAGGTACCGATGGCGCACCATCTTCCGCGCATCAAGTCGATTTCCACCGCCTCTGGCGGCGGCTCAACTCCATCCCCTCCACTTTGGGGGAGTATAAAAAGGCCGGACGAGCCCCAGACCACAGCTTTCCGCTCACAACCTTCCTGCTCCTTGTACAGCGGCCCGTTGGCTGCCGTACGTCCCTGACCTCCTATTCTTCCTTTTCCCCAGGGCACAGCGGACCGTTGTCTGCCGTCCCTGACCTCCCACCTTCCTAGGGCACAGCGGACCGTTGTCTGCCGTCCCTGACCTCCCATCTCCCTAGGGCACAGCGGACCGTTGTCTGCCGTCCCTGACCTCCTATTCTTCCTTTTCCCCAGGGCACAGCGGACCGTTGTCTGCCGTCCCTGACCTCCCATCTTCCTAGGGCACAGCGGACCGTTGTCTGCCGTCCCTGTCCTCCCATCTCCCCAGGGCACAGCGGACCGTTGTCTGCCGTCCCTGTCCTCCCATTTCCCCAGGGCACAGCGGACCGTTGTCTGCCGTCCCTGTCCTCCCATCTCCCCAGGGCACAGCGGACCGTTGTCTGCCGTCCCTGTCCTCCCATTTCCCCAGGGCACAGCGGACCGTTGTCTGCCGTCCCTATCCTTTCTGTCCTTCCTTTTCCTACTCCACTGGAGCGGAACCGAGGCCGTAAGGCCGATACAAAATTACATCAAAGTGGTGTCATCAGAGAAGAGAGCGACCTTCACGCCGTCAGAAGCACCAGGAGGTGCTGTTCACGCCAGCTGAGGATCAAAGAAGAAGGAAGAAGAACTTCGACTTGCCTCCTTTCCCCGCCCACATTACGACTGAGCGAAGTCATCCAGGAGCAACACCTGGGTATCAATCACCCACCTCTGAAGCTACTCAGGGTGTACGTGATAGATTGGCGCCCAACGTGGGGCACGAGGCAACGAAGTAAGAATCATGAGTGAACAGGGAGAGTCTGATTCAGACGCTCAACACCAGCAGCTGACAGAGGATCAGTCGGTCGAGGACATAAACCCCGAGGTGATAGCTGACCCAGAGTTTCCTGGATCTATAGATTGAAAAAGGATGAGGCATTCAATCTTCTACAAGATTGGGGCATAGTGTCATCTGGAACACTTGCTGAGTTGAGAAAGTTGTTAGTAGAACAACATAAGAAGATGGCAGTACGTTATCCCAGCCCAAGACCCGGCATAATGAGCGGAAGCAGTGGGGAAACTAAACACTTGGTGACAGGTACCCATACTGAGGTTAGAACCAATATTCACACAAACCCCCTCATGGACCCAGGGGCGGTATGTGACAAGGTAAGAAGCTGGAGACTGTCATTCGACGGCCAATCAGATGCTCCCAGCTTCTTAGAAAGGCTAGACGAGCTACAACAAGCTTATGGGCTCACTGGCAACCAACTACTAGTCGCGCTACCTGAGTTACTAGTTGGTAAAGCTACTCTATGGATGCGTAATCGTCGTGACCAGTGGAAAACATGGGACAATTTTGTGACAGATTTCAGATCACGCTACTACCCACTTACCTATGAGGAGGACCTCGAGAATCTAATTCAGACAAGGAAGCAAAAGGAAGGCGAATCGTTTGACGAATTTCTTGAAGATGTACTGACACTCATGAGGCGTCGAGGAGGTTTTACAGACGAGAATAAATTACAGAGAGTGTATAAGAATCTCCTCCCAAGGTACAAATTGTATATTCGGCAATCAGATGTTCATAGTATCAATGAATTGGAAAAATTCGCGAGGGAGTATGAACAAATAAAAGCAGAGGAGAAACAGAATAGACAGAATTCGAGAGTACACATGATTGAGGACACGAAAAAGATTACAAGGCTCAAGGTTGAGACAGTTATAACCCCTACTAGTAACAGACCATCTCTTAGTGAGTCTGAACCCATGTTTGGGCAATACAAGAGACCGGGGCACTGGAGATCACACTGTCCCGATATCCCACCATGTAAAAGGAGCGGAAAGAGAGCACTGAAATGTGTCTATAATGTGCAGAAGGAGAATAAAACTCCGAACAAGATAGCAGTGATGCGAACGGCACACAGGATTCCTGTGACAGAAGAGTCATCAAGTGACAACAGACTATTCATTACTGTGACAATCGGTGGTAAAAAGTGTCGGGCATTGCTAGATAGTGGCGCTGAAGCTAATTATATGAGTAATGAGGTTTATGAAGTTCTCCAAAAAATAGGGATGATAAGGAAGGCATCAACTCATCACCATGCAATATTAGCTGATGGACGATCTACCCCATTAAATGGGAAGCTGACAACTAATGCAACTATAGGACAAATCACAGTTCCACTAGTGGCGTCTATACTGGATGGACTTGGACAAGAGTTGCTATTAGGCATGGAATTTATGCGTGAAAACAGGGTGAATATTCACACATTCACGAGAGAGGTAGAGTGGGATCCTCCTCAACTGAATCCTTCAAGTCCGCTTATTATGTCGCGATCTCTCTTATTGGGGACTAAGACAACTGCAGTCCCAACAATATCAGCTATAGATTCCGATTCTCAGGACAACAAGAGTCGCAACAGAAGGATGTTCAAGCAGGTTGGCTTGAATGGAGTCAAACTTGATGCCTTGATTGATAGCAAGGCGGAGATGTCATATATTCCAAGGCAAGAATCCTGGAGCAACATGGTCGATCATTGGGATGAGATGACCGACTCCGAACGGCGCGCTGCTATTCATGCCCCAGCCACCAGCACAAGTGGGACTTCTGAGAGGGATGTAACAGAGGCAACAGCACCCCTCACGGTCATGGATGTGAACGATTCCACACCACCCCCCACTGCTATGGATGTGGAGGAGTCCGTGCCACCCTCAATGGTTATGGACGTTGGAGAGCCAACGCAGTGTGCAACGATCAATGAAGTGGTCCCACCGTCCCAGGAACCCACACCAGGTCCAGGTATTCTTAGCCAAATATAGATCAAATGTCATCGTGCTAGTTTTGAATAACAAATTACGATTCTAGTGTATCTCAATAATAGCGATTAAGAGTTCAGCACAAAAATACTCTTGCCACACATTCTATATCACTCGATTTCATTTATTGTTGATACTATAGCTTTATCGTCTGGATGGAGACTAATGAGACTAATTTGTCTATGAAAACACACTAATAACTAATTGAATACTCAATTGATCACCAAAATTCAATCCGTGGTCTTATAGACCAGATTAGTTGAGAGAAGTCAGCAAATTCTGAATTTTTAATTTATAAGGGAAAATAAAATTTTTCCTATTTTGCTCATGATGCAACATCAAAAAATGTATTCTATTTTCTCATCATTCAACTCATAAAGTACCAATTAAAGTACAATAAAAAATAATTGTTAACTTCAATTTGATAGAATAATGAACTTATAAGAGCATGAAAACTACTCACTCGTGAAATGAAGTGCTGCTTTTGGTGACAGATATCTGGAACTGGGTGGGTGGCAGGAAGGAGGGACCACTTAGCTCGAGTATCTTCTGCGGTTGCGGCCATAACAGATGAAGACTGGAATGTGTGACCAGTGGTCTGACAGGACTTCCAATATGTGTGCGCACCAAGTTTTCAATCACCTGTTGGAGAACACGTAGAGAACTATAAATATAATGGAATCCAGTCTGAAATCATCTTAGAAATCTCATATTCGGTCAAAATAGCCCGATAGCCTATTATTTGTCATGCACAATAGAATACAAATATTGTCATTGGATACAGAACTATTCGAACGCGATAATAGGGAGTATTTCATTTAGTCAAGGTGTTTGATTACCCAAAAGGTAGTTGGGTATAATTACCCAACTTTATTAAGACAGTTCAATTCTTGATGACAATAATAGATTCTATCTCAAGCCCCCTGTGGGTCGGGGGAGCTTTGAGTCGAACATTGGACTCAAGAATTTGTTGAAAACCTGAATGCACCCACATTTTCCCTGCTTGTCGTAGGAGGCGACTGAAAAAGACCTACTTTCCAAAGCCCTTCTACTTCTCAATATGCTTTAGAAATTTTCATTTCTAGAATGGCACTTTTTCCATTGACTTTCTTTCTTTCTTTTTCTATCTGACGGCCTTCCTTGGCCTTATTCTTACTTCTTCTTAGGCCAACCCAAGGTGTGATGTGGACCGTGCTGATGGGTGGTGCTTTTATATCCTGTAGGATACCAGGCGCCCTCATGTAGTATTCAGCCTTGCCTGGACATGCGGGGCTCTGTCTGGGTCGACTCTACTTCCCTAGCTGTTCGTGGGAACCACATGAACAACAGAGAAAAACCAAACCCCAAGGCAACTCCAGAAGTAACCTTGCCTTCAAACCCATCGGGATCTGCCCAATCAGGGCAGGTTCCACAATCTGAAATGGGTGCTTCAGGAGCACAGGAGGTTCCATTGCACTCTTATGTAGAGGCTATCAACATTGAGAAGGCTTCTACTGATCACAACATGAATGGCGTAAGCTCAATCACACCATCCCAACTGGAGAGGAAGGATGAGCTTCTCAGAAGTCCAGAAAAGCAAGAATCCGCATGAATGCCTAAGGATTCAATGTTGAGCAACCGAGCAGTTTGCGGTTGGAGAGACCAAACCTCATCATTGCTCAAAGAAGGGCGGCAATTAAGGCAAAACTTCTTGAGAGAGGTGAAGCTTTTGACGCTCCAAAGTTTTGGAGGGACGAAAATAAAAACCCAAGAGATCAGAGATGAGTGAAACTCCAGGCACAAATATGGGTCAAGAGGCTGAGTCGAGGGTGGCCAGGCGCCGGGCGCCCTAGAGGCAATTTGGCGACCCCTTGCTCAGCGGAAGGAGTGGAACTCACCTAGGTCACGAGAACCATCAGTCTGAAGAAACTGCCAAGCATATCATACTGGATTGCGAGAGATTAGGGGCAAGGAGAAGGGTTCTGTTTGGCTGCAAGCAACCAGGTGATGAATGGTATGTTAGTATAGGGAAAAACTCCTGGATCTTGTTATGGACACAGGTATTGGTTTGCCCAACTAACGTACACTGTACTTGGGACACACAATAAGCTCCGGTTGACGTGTGAGGTTCGTTGAAACCTTCGATCCTTGAATCCGTCCCTTCAAACATAACCTAGCATGCTATCTCAAATATATTATATTCACAAAAATAATAATAGATATCTTTTTATGATTTGATAATAAATTATCATAATTGGGATGGAATATCTGATAATAAGTTATATTTCTACATAGACTACAATATATCATATATGAGTTGCAAGGTTTAGAAAGGCATCCGTACCTATAAAAACGTTCTACTAATATCAACTTTTAGTGATAAAATAGACCGAATATAGTACGTTTTTTATATCATAGAGCACTTTTAAATAGTAAATGAAAAAAATCTTAATAGTTCTTGATAATTTCAAGTTTTTATATATCATAGAACACTTTTAAATAGTAAATGAAAAAAATCTTAATAGTTCTTGATAATTTCAAGAAGTTTTTCTTTTATATCTTAGAATTTGTTTTATGTAAGAAGGATGGTATATTAGTTTTATTCTATTACTGAAAAAAAGTCCTGGATATTTATAAAATTAACTCCAATTTTATCTATTGAGATAAGTTGATGTTATCAACTTTGATCATCAAATTTAATCTACTGAGATGAGTTGATCTTGCCTATTCCTGGAGATTTGGCAACGTTACGGAGTTGGACAAGGATAAAGCTATCTATCTGCTTTGTCTAATGACGGACAAGGATAGCAAACCAATGATCATAAAATACTGACTTTATAACATAAATCTTATTACAACTGATCACAGCTAATCACGAGGCCTCTACCACAAATTACTACTTCATGTGCCTTATTTGCATTCAAGAAAAGGCAATCGATTGACTTTATAACGTAAATCTCACTAAAACTGCTTTCTCATAGCGTTTGAGAGGCCGAGGATCACAACTAATCACTAGACCTCTACCACAACTTATTGATTAATGTGCCTTATTTGCATTCAAGAAAAGGCAATCGATAAGAAACGATTAAATTTTTTAATAATTATCAAGACATCAGTCTGACTATAGTTACCTAATTCAAAGGGACTAAGATCGAGCGACTATCAGAAAAGGCAATCGATTAAAAACTATTCTATTCTTCAATAATTCCCAAGAACGTAAGTCTGACTATAGTTACCTGAATTAAAGGGACTGAGATCGAGCGACTATCAGAAAAGGTAATCGATTAAAAACTATTCAATTACTCAATAACGTGAGTCAGACTATAGTAGTTACCTGATTCAACCGGGGGCTGAGGTCGAGCGATGATCCCTGGGAGGCAGACAGGGTTCTCATCCTGACAGAAGGCATGTGGTGGCCCGGGCGATGCTGGCTTGCCGGTCGGCTGATCAACACAACTCACATCGCCACCATTGTTGTTGCTGTTGTTGTTGTTGTTGTGGCTGATGGCAGCGTTCTGGTGATTGATACATTCGATGATGTTGGCCGAGTGTTGCTTGTTGTTGGAGGGGTGGGGTGGCTGTTGGTGGGTGTCGATGAGGGGGAGACTGTTCTGGTGCACTATGGGCGCGGGCATGGGGCGGGTGGTC